>NC_141136.1:163667773-164026523 GCF_053477565.2 Lygodium microphyllum | reverse complement strand
TTTGTAAATGAATTGTGGTTAGTTCCACAAACTTCATCTTCATGTAAGCATCAACCACCACAATCAACAAGTTATTATTGCTAATTTAGGTGCCACAATACTTCACCTAGTTGAATTGATGTGGTGAAAGGGGCCATTGTAAATGTCAAGCTTTTCAATTATTTCTCTCTCCTAAACAATATTTTTTGGGAATTGTTGATAACTTGGTTCCGTGAGGCCCACAAATGCCAACTTATATGAGGAAGGATATCTTCAAGTTAACAATATGTGTCACATAAGCTTATTTGCCTATGTATGGATTGGCTCTTTGTGAAATTGGCTTCACTATTACTACCCTAAAGTTCAAAAACACATATACTAACATGGACCCACCTACCAACTTGGCACAAACTATGCTATCATTGGCCTTTGTCTGCTTAGAGGCGAGACATGCTTAGGTTGATAAGCTTAGGCAAGTTGGTGGAATCAATTCAAAGATGATTGTTGAAGTGGGACATGGACTTTAGGAACCACCTAGACCCACTAACAAGCAAGAAAACAAGAGTCTACATAGTCAATGTAGTCACTCTAAAAATGGAGGGGCTACATCGACTTCCGGAAGTGAAAATGCATGGTGAGAAATGACAAGAAGAGTAGACTAATGCATAGTTATTATTTGTTGTTGCAACTGAGGATCTGGTTCTCTATCCTCACTATCATGGATTCCATGCCTGTTGTGATGCTTTGGCATAGCTTGGGGACTTGACTATGCTTGCCATGTCTGCTTTGTTGAGATGGCAAGCTCAACACGTGTAGACATTGATGACATACTACCTGGTTAGTTGGGTGTACATGTCTATAGTCAACACATGAGTGGTCATTATGATCATCACATAGCCATTCACTAATCACTTATTGTATTTAATTAGTTACACCTACCTAGAACTAGCATAGTTATAGCACCATTTGATTAGTATAGTAAGTTATGCACTGTTTGACTACGTAAACCACTTTCCTTTGCATTGTATCTTATCTATAATTTGTAAACATTGTATTGTATGAGAAAAAAGCAAGAAAACCTGGCAAGAAAACATTTTGGCCTCTATCTCTCTTCTTATGTTTTTGAGTGAGTGTTGAGCCAAACACACCGACAGTCGGGACTTTGGACTTGGCTTTCTATTGTTTTAGAAGCTGCAACTCACTTCAGCCACAATCTCTCACCTTGTCTCTCAACACTCCACTCTAACTAACCAAGCCTTATCCTCTCCAACCCAAGAAAGCAAGAACACAAGACTATCTTGAGTTGTAGTGAACTCACCTAACTTACTTTCTTGTGTTTGAAGACTCGAAGGCTCGAAGATGGTTCCACGACCATGTTCACCACGATCAATGTCGTCACTCCTTCGCATCCACCACCAAGTACACCAATGAGTTGATGAGTTAGTAGAAAAGAAGACAAAAGCAAGAAGTTGACAAAGAGCTTCACCTTCCCTCAGTCCCTCGCTCAACACACCTCTCACTCTCTCCCTCTCAGTCACTCTCAACACAATGGAAGCAAGATGATAGAATGAATAGAAAGCTTGAGTAGTCACACTGATAGAGCTTTCGAAGCATGGATGTGCCAAAAGGGTAAATACGACAGAGACCTCCCACCCTTATATAGACTAAGAATTAGGGTTAGGGTTGGGGTTTGTGTTTTGCATTTAGGGTTTGCACCCCTTTTGTGTTTTGCGTTTAGGGTTTCCACAACTATGAATTAGGGTTTGCACCTTCTCTTGGGTGTTCTATCCACTTAGTGGGCTCTAGTTCTATCTACTTAGTGGGCTCTAGGCTAGTCAATCCCTCGGGTAAGTTACTATGTATAAAAATGTGCATCACGTGAATTCAAAAGAAGGGAATATTAAAAAAGATAGTCTTACAGATATACATTCACAGAAGGAAAAAATTTAAAATGCATAAATTTATTCATAAAAGGAGTATCTATATTCCATATGTGTATTTTTTACATAAGGGTATTATTAATTCATAAAACTAGCCAGGATTTTCTTACCAAAAAGGGGTCTTAAATAATGCCTTCCACTTACATACACAAGGGACTTTCAATCAATCCCTATACAGGAAAACTTGTGAAATGTAGGAAATGTTGTAATATTTTCCATGTGTGAATACATGTATTCCCTATGTACAACTAGGGAATCACATTCCCCACATCTAATTGAAGGGGAGCTACAAGCTCTACCCGAGACTTACGGACCGCTTATGATCAACGCTTATGATCAAGCGTTTCAAGCTGAGCGGCCATGGCTACCTCTCACATAGCTGACGCGCCATGCCTACCTTACGAGTGTAGTGAGCTTACCTTGATGCTTGATCGAGTACCCTCCTCTCTCTTGCACACCGGTAGCTCCACGATCCTTGTGGCAAGCTTAATCAACCTCAATCCCTCTCCCATGAGCTCCATCCTCCATAGCCACGCGCGAGACAAGGGAAGAGAAGAGAAGAGAAGAAGATGGAGAGAGGAGATGGAGAGCTTCTTCTCCACAATCCCTCACTCTCACACACTCACTCCCTCACCCTCTCACACTCCCTCACTCCCTTTCTCAAGCACAAGCAAGAAGGCAATAAACAAGAGAAGAAGAAGAAGAAGCTTTAGCCACACACAAGAATGAGCTTCTCATTCACTTTTGAACTTCATATACATGCCCTCCCTTCTTTGGGCGGTCATCCCCTTTTTTACATGGCCGGCCATTGGCCTAAGCCCATTTCTCATTTCCCACCATTCTAATTTATCATATTCCCAACTAATGCATACAATTTGCACAGGAGCGAGCCTGGCACTCTTTTACAAGGATTCGGGAGCACTTCCACATTTAATGGTGCGCTTTTTACTCTTTTGCTTTCTCACGGCGACACTGAGACTTTCTGGGAGTCGTGCCCGAACATTTAAATTTTTCAGGGTCTGGTTACCGGTCAAGGCGCCTTTTCCTTCTTGTATCCTGCGCCTTTTTTGCTATTTCCTTTTTTCCATTTTCCCGCTCCTCTGCTCCATTTTCCCGCTCCTCTGTGCCGCGGTAAACACGGTAAACACTAATAGTAGGAAATCAAAGGTCAATATAGACTATTTCCTACCTTCTTTAAAATTTTTCTATATAAGAGTATACAAGAACATAATTTCCTACTTCTACTTGTAGGGAATCATAGGTCACTATGAAGATTCCATATGTTCTCTCAAAATTCCCTATATAACAAATTTATGTAAGAACACCATTCTCCAATTGTAACGAAATTAATGAAATTGGAAGTAACCATATGGATGTGAACCTAGATTTTCTAACCCCCCTACACATATGAACATGTTGCATGCACATACATATGCACATATACACATATGAACACATGTGTACATGCGTACACACACACATGCACCCCTCTTCACTTTTAGTCATCAAAAGGCAATATTTAAATATAGTTATGGGCATGTTTATCCTAGCACTAAATGTTGGAAATGACCACCATGTTGCAAAAAGAGGAGGCCTCAAACCAAGTAACTACATACCTATTTTGTGCAATATTACTCTCTTTTCTCTAACTTTTCCAGTGACGTAACCATTTAATGCAAACATAGAATACTGTATAAAGGCACACATGGCAATGTTTGGATTAAAAACCTTATAGGTTCTCATGCACACCTTTCATGACTTGGTCTACAACTCATGGTTAACTTAAGAACAATAGTAAAATACTAACCCTTCTAAGCTTAGACATGCCAATGTAAACATAATCTTGGTCTAGCACCCTATGACCCTTGGGTGACATACCATCAAGCTTTTGAATGGTTGTAGTGTTTGGACTAATGACCTAGATGATTGAAATGATCCAACATTTTTGAGATATCCTATTACTCTTGTTAGAAGAACATTTTGGTATTTGTATAACTTCTTTAAATGAGCAAGATGGTGCTAGCCTTTGATTGCCATAGTGATAGCAAGTGTCCAAAGAGCTATAATCTTCCTTTAGTAGTTTTTAAAATAGCAAGACACATATTTTGTATACTCTAAATAACTCCAAAACCCTAGGATCTCCTAGTAAGGCCCCTTATGAGAGGTCCCTAGAAAGGAGGAGTTACACTTTTTGACTATTACAACCATAAAAAAGGAAAATACAAAATAACAACAACATAGTTCAACAACCCATTGCAATGGCTTGGTTGGTAGTCAGTATGAGACTAGTATGAGAGAACAATCTCCAAATGAATGTAAAGGTGGAATTATAAGCTTGGGTGGGGGTCCTAGACATACACAAGAATTACTCCACTTTTGCTTCTTTATCACAACTCATTCTAGAGTGGCGATGTTAGCAAACATCCATTTTTGAGCAATATCCATGTAATCCATAAGGGACCTAAGCATATAAATTAAGACAAACGTGCTTGCCATTTGGATCAATACTCTAAAATGACTAAGGGTCATTTCATATTCATTCGGGATAGATGTGTGCAACAAAGCCATTAATTGAGGTGGAAATTATCCAATATGGGATAGAAATATCTTAGTGTTGTTGAATTTGACAAGCAGGAGGTGAGTGGATAATTTTCTATAATGCACAAAAAGGAGTGGCTAGCCATTGGTACCAATCAAATGCTTGCAAGCATCCAAGAGGATTTTGAAAGCAAGAGTGCTCAAATAATGTTTGATCTGCCTTTCATTGCTTTCGATTTATGCATTCTAAGGTGTTTTTTTGTCTAGACATTCATGAAACCTTCCTAAGTCAACAACGTTTCTAAAGGTGATGAGGTCCACAAGTCAACTTTGGCTCTCCACACAGATAACCTAGTATGTCTAACCAAGATTAGATAGAGCACCATTCCAAGTCTATTCATAAATCACACTTGTTGGCTTGTAGGGGCTAAAATATTGTCAAAGATACAATTCGAATATAGTGATGAGAATACATCTCACACAATATTGTTATACAATTCCACTATAACAAAGAAGGAACAGATTATGGTGGGCCCATGAGAACCATGAGTAGGGGCTGCTATTGTCTTTCAAGGGAGGAAAGACACATATCAAGAAGAAGACCATGGTGAAGAAGGTGATCAAACCATGAAAAGAGGCTGATTTAAATAGAACTAGTGATTGCAGCAAATAATCAACAGAAGGGTGGACAATTTCTTTTTTAAGTAAGACAAAGGGAGTGTTACAGTAGACTAAGCTTGGGCTTCTCAATGCATTGTACAACCTCACATGTTGGGTATGTATTTCTACCATGAGGTTGTTTACACCATCATCCACAAGCATAGAGCAATCACAATGTAAGCATAAAGATGATTAGAATATCATAATGGAAATTAGAGGGCACTATTGTATTTCCATGTCTACAGGCCACAATTGTACTACTATTGAAATCTAAGATGGCTACTTCTATAAAATAAATGATGGCTAATTTGTAATGTGGGAATATATGAAGATGGATGCTCTTTTGAGGCACATAATGTGGAGGTTCAACACTTCTTCAAGAAATGAGGCACCTAACTCATGAGATTGGCATGAGGGGTGACAATGCAAGTGTGGACAGCTTGAAATTTAGATTTGCAAGTTTGTTAGGATGGCTGTGAAAATGGAGATTGACTCAAACATGAAGGAGAGAAGTGAAGGGAGAGTTGCAAAACTAGGCTAGAGGCCCAGGGAGTTCACATGGACAACTTATAGAATCACGTAAGTACAGGGGAGGGGTTTTCTCCCAAAATTACATAAGCATATACATTAGGGATATGCCCCCATATTAACTCCCCCTTTAGTGGCTAATATTTGTCAATTGGCTAAAACTTTATATGTGTGCTAATATATTAAGCTTGTCCCCCATTAAGTAAGTTTCATCGGACCATTTGTGAACCTTGGCTTGGATCTTATCCCTTGAACCATCCAAAACTCTAGTAAAGCAAGGAAACAAATATAGATGGCATGTTGTAGCATGGGAATTAGTCATATTGTAGAGGTCAAAAGGAGGACTTGGATTAAGGAAAGCAAAAGAGGGATCATATTCCTTTGTGTTTCAACTACTTAAGAGGTTGGATGCATAACAACAATGGGCTATCATTGTCAAGAATTGGGTGGTAACCTACCATCCTTTAGGAGGTTAGTGGTGGATAGGCCCAACATCTTGGGATATCCTAATAACTAAAGCTATTACAATTAAGATTATTGCCTCAAAACTTGCCCAAAAATCGGTTGTCGAAATCAAAACTACGATTTGCATTGCTGTTTGACTATTTACAAACAATTACTAAGATGTTCTTAGTGCAATCAATCTTATTGTTAAATCCATATAGATTGATTGGATTTGAAGGTGCAACATGGAGTAACCAAGGGGCTTCATATGCCATAAAGATAACATTTGGTCTCTTGATTCTATGGCAATGATAACAACATTGTGCAAGCAAAGACCAAATGTGTAGTTGCATTCATGAAAGTGTATATGATAGTTTTTCAAAGCTCTATAGGGTGTGGTGATTAGTGTGAGCAAGAGAAAGCTTGTTTACGTAGGTTTCCTTTGATTCCCTTCTCTTCAGAAGAACTTGCCAGGTTTGGGAACCTCAAGCTCTAACCATTTAGGAATGGAGATTGGTGTCAAGTTTGTTGATTGTTTAGTTGGTTATATAAAAAGGAGATAGTAAAGATATTGCACCTTTCTCAAACCCCAAGATCTATCTATACTTTCTATAACTCCACTAGAGGATAAAACCCCTCTTGTTTCATACACATGCTTCCCCACATATCCCAAAGAAAATTCCTTAAGCCTTAGTTGGCCAAAGCTACACCTAAAGGGATTCCCACATGTATTGCTTCCAAGCCCATTTCAAAAAGGGCCCCACCCCCATAAATAAGCAACAATAAGAAGTTAGAAGTAACCTAGTTTACTTTGTATAGTTTAGGTTGCCCATTAGATGTGCTTTGTGTGCCATAGAGTTTATGACACATATAAGCATATTGTTTGATAAGAATGAGTTCACAAATTTCTTCTTATGGGTTTGTTCCACCCTATAGTGTTTTAAATTTGAATCTTTTGTATTCTTTACATGTTTATTACATAGAAATACTCAAAGACCCTAGGCAAAATCTTGGATAATATGATACCTCAAGAGTATTGATCCCTTATTGTGCACTCACGGTAAGTAGTAATTAAGTTGCATAAAGTTAACCCAAAGTTTATTGGTACACATCTATGTTTTGTTCTTTGTTTTTTTTAAATATTTTATGTTTCTTTTCTTTTTTAAATAAAAGCACAAGTTGTTATGTGCACTTTGAACAAAATTGCATCATTTTTAGTTCTCATTACTCACTTACTTCTTAAAAGTAAGCAATCACGTTAAACTTGTCTAATGCAATGCTATTGCGCACCACCCAAATTGCATGGAATATTTGAGCTTAGTGTGAAAGAAAATTCTAAATTTGAAAAAAAGGAATTAGCACTTTTAGAGACAATTATTTTTTAATCATAATATGACAAAAACCGTTTAAAATCCCCCCCCCCCCCCTTAAAAAAAAAGCTTGAAGGTTTTCAAGTGTCAAATGAAGTACATAAATGGAAAATTTAACACCTTTTATAATGAATCATATGATAAGGTCTTAAGTTCTTATCTACACAGTCAAAAAAATGGTAAATTGCAAAGCACTCAAGAAATAAAAAATTCATAACTTGGAAGTTAGCTTAATACTCTTTTAGTGATAGTCATTAAGTTGAATGTTTTTGCATCTACTTTGTAAAGTTGTTTTTATGGGCTAACTTGGAAGTTACTTGAGTGCCCTTTTAGTCCTCTCCATTAGAGTAAGAGGGCCCGAGTTTGTGACTTGTATTGGTTCCCCCACAACCTCTAACTCTTGCATAAGATTTGAGTGAATTACTTTCACACAACTTTTCAAATCATAAGTGAGGTTGGAAAAACTTAAAGCTTGAAATGAATAATAGCGAAAGATTAAAAGATGGAGTGCCATCAATGTTATGCAAAAAAATAGACCACATAGTAGTTACAACTTGGATCCCACTTTGGAACACACAAAATAGAGTCGAATTTGAAAGTTCCTCCACTAAGGCATACAATACCGATTTGATATGGGACCTTGTCAATCATGTTATGGGTAAAAATGCAAACTAAGGCTAGATTCACACTAGGTAGTAGAAGAAAGAGCAAAAGGGGGTGTGCCTTGGATGTTAGCCATTGCTTAGGTGAACATTTTCAGAGAAGCTTCCAAAAGCACAAAAAACATGGCGACCCTTCTCCCCTTAGAAATTGGTGTTTGGTTTTAGGGATTAGCTATTGTGTAGTATTAAATATAGGCTGGTAAGAAGCAATTTGGATAGAAATTTCGCTACAAGGCTCATATGTATCTAGCTTAATGTACCATGGCATTGTTGCAATAAAGGGGATAGTCAATTTATATAAACTCCCTTAGAGCCATGTCGTGCCCAAGGATATGGGCTTGTGAGTGTGTTGTGAATGCTTTAGGTCATTATAGTCACAACACTCGAGCCAAATTCATAAACTTGACTAGAGCTTTTGTGTGTAGAGAGAAAACACAAAAGAAGAATAGAGAAGGTCTTATTGATCAATCTCCAATTGATAGCTTCTATGAACTCCACAAAGTTCATGGGGTACCCTCAATTATACCATAGGCTAGTGAAGGTAGAAATTACATGTGTGTGTCTTATCCTATCTATTACCCTAAGTGGCTCTCAAAATGTTTCAATGCATTCACTGCACCGCTTGCACCCTTGTTTATAAGCAAGGGCGAGGAACGATTAACCCAACCATGGTTAGATGAGAAATGGGAGTCTTCAATGACATTACTAGGCTTTGCATTATTTGCAGCGCTGTAAACTGCTTTGAGATGCCATAGCCAGACAACTGCACAAGGCACCATTAAGGAAGCAATCTCCTTTCTCATCAACATTCACGAGAGGAAGCTTCTGATTGAAGGCCTCATCGATGCATACAAAGGATCGGTGGCCTTTATCGGCATTGCGACCATGGATCTGCCTACTCTTGCTTCCGTGCTTAAATTGGTCCTCAGTCCTAGTCCAGAGGAGCGGAAAGCTCGGCTCGCTTAGGTATGCTTTCCTGCTTCGCCCGATCATGCTTATCTTTGTTGATTTTGTTCAAACAAAGTGACAGACATGCTTGATTTGGAAGAAGTATCATTTCCTCTATGTCTCAGTTAATTCATGGTTTCCATGCAATCATCTGTGCTTCAGTCAGAATCTGCTTGCATTAGCTACACAAAGCAATGTTATGATCGATTTAAATATGAGAGTCGATAGTACCTTGAGAGACAGGAAACCATGTTAATGTCACAAAAAAAGCCGTAATGTCGGTGTGAACATATTGTGCAAGTTGAACTTACGTGCCCGGATAATGCCTCACAAATCAATGGATTCAGCGACTAAATTTGCTACTCTGAATCTGGATCACCTTCTAAGGAGCATTAAGCATTGGTGTCCTAGCTACTTTATGATTTTCAAGCGATGCCACATTTTTAAAACTTGCAAGCATATTGTGCAAGTTGAATTTAACTGCTAGGAGTATACTTCACAGATTAGTAGATTCAGTTACTAAAATTGCTAGTTGAATTAGGATCGCATTTTAATGGGCATTAAGGAGCACTAAGCAATGATGACTTAGCTGATTTATGATTTTCACACCATGTTGCATTTTTAAGACTTTCACTTCCACTCTAAAATTGTCTTAATACTACATTTTTTGGATGATTTGGAGTTGGTTCTAAATACTACATTTTCTGGATGATTTGGGGTTGGTTCTAAACAACAATTGGAGTTTCTTCTACCTTATCCAGCTGAATCAAAAGAGATAATAAGATGACATACTTGAAGTACCACCTTAGGCATGTTTTGAATGTTAAAGCTAACTGTGTATGGCTCAATATGTCAGTGATATCATTCTTTGTAACTAACTACCTAAACATTTGGACTTTTAATCATCGGTTTTCAATATCAGCATGTACCTAGTCACCTCGTGGGTTTGCTTCAAGTTGTTGTGACACCAAGTGCAAACATTTCTGTATGTCAAGTTGCAAGTATGAGAGAGAGAGAGAGAGAGAGAGAGAGAGAGAGAGAGAGAGAGAGAGAGAGAGAGAGAGAGAGAGAGAGAGAGAGAGAGAGAGAGAGAGAGAGAGAGAGAGGAGTCAATACCACATTGAGAGTGGAATTGGTACTGTTTTCCTCTGTGTTGGAGTACATAAGAGAGTAGAATAAATTTCTCTTTTCACTTTGATTGAATCACTAGAAGAGGACTAGTAGTGAGAGGATAGATTTAAAAACGTACTAAACTTATTATAGTGGAATTGATCTCTTGCATGTGTTGATGCCTATTTGTATGAATAGTAGTGGAGTATAAGAGAAAGAGACTTCATCAATCACAAACAAAAAAAGATTTTGTTTACTAGCTTGATCTGGACTATAATACTTTGAAGATCTCCCCCTTTCAAGTGATCGTAGCTCTATTTTCATTCATGATTTCTATAATATGTGGATTACAAAATCTATCATGGGCTTTGGCCAAAGATTGGAGTAGCACCAAGAGCTTCTTGAATAGTTGTAAGTAGGGGTCCTATCTTCTTACCTACCCATCAAGCCCTAAACCTACAAAGAGGTTGATTCATCTTATTGATCTAAGTAATTGTATTATTTGTAGTGTGAGTTATTGTAATTTTATTGATGCCTCATGTTTATCACATTCAGTTTTATTCGTGCTATATGATGTTAGTTGAATTTGACTAATCATTGATCTCAGTGTTGTCTCAGTGTTAAGCATGGAGGAGAAGGGGCATGGATTCGTTGCAGGTTGGGTCCATATATGCATGTAAGTACCAGATTACAGTTTGGTTTTGCCATTATTTTTACGCACCGAATCTTGGAAAAAACTAGCATGTGCTTGGCAAATCCAATGGCACTTTTCAATCGAGATGACATACAAAAGAAATATTATGACATTCGCATTTGTATTTTGTTATATTTTGATAGTATATCAGCATGTGCATATTCCCAAAGTGAAGTAGGGTTTGCCCCTTCATGAAAAATCAGAGGTCTATTAGTTGACTATAAAAAAATGCATTGCCATCATCATCATTGCATTTAACCATGCATAATACTTGCCATCAAGGGCGAGGAGTGTGCATGGTGCAAAGTTTATCCCTAAGATTATTACTGCACCATGTCACTCGCTGCCAAACATGTATCCTTGAGGCTTGAGCAGTATCGAGAATGCCTTCTTAAAATTGTAGTATCTATGTTTTCATATCAACATGTTTTTCCCATGACATTGGTTACTGGTGCTTTCTGTACTAGGTGGAAATGAATGTACCTTTTTCTAAAAGGTTATTGAGGTGCTGAACCATATTGTTTATGTAGATTGTTCATTATGAAGTTGCAAATGATGTTGAGGTATTTCTACATTGCTTTTTCAAGCTGGAAAAAAAGGCAATGTGATTCTCATGTGTACTTAGATGCAAAAAGTTGCGCTTGACCTCGGGTTCAAGTTTGAGAATATAGAACCTCCTGCTGTGGAGGATGTAATAAAATGCTCACCAGAGCAGACAGTTTTTGAGGTCAATCCTTGAAGCATTCTTGTACCTTAGCCTAAATAATCTAACCACAAATACATGTGCGCAACCCACACACAACACTTGCGGGTGCGAAAAATACAACTATGGGTGATAAATACAATATGCACGGGAATGAGCTCGGCTCTCACAAAATAATACATCCATGATATTCTAATGATGTCCATGATATAGAAGTGCCCAAAATAATATACTAAAGCTCCACAAAATAAATATCCACCAAGAAATAGGATTTGGCATTGCACTTTCAATTTTCCTTCTCAAAATACTGTTAACATTATTTCCCCCTTAGACAAGTGCTAGCCCCATGGCACTCACGTCATAGGGTAGCATGTAGTAGCTTGCACTGAAGATGCAAAATGTTAGGAACAGTCGATGAAGTAAGCTTGATGGAGAAGTAATGAATATATCTGATGAAGAACTATGGTTGCCGAGGAAGATAAGATTCTTTCTACTATGGTTGGGACAAAGGATGTTGCTCATGCTGTGATAGATGGTGATTGATGTTGTTGATGGTGGCAAATCTTGTAGAACTGGATGTTGCTGAAGAGACACTTGACTGCTGGTCCTTCTAATGGAGATAGCTTGAATGGTCATGGGAAATGATTGAGATATTGCAGAAGATGGGAGATTTGACATTGATGTAGTAGTGGACGACGCGTGATCCTCCACAAACTTGGAACTGGCAAAGTAAAACCTCTCTTGCAATCACTCCCTAGGAGAAAGTGCTAGTCTATTGTTCGTGTACAAGACAAATACTAATGTTGATTTGGGAGATGGGTACTCCAAGCTTGAGTTATAGTGAACTCACCTAACTTACCTTCTTGTGTTTGAAGACTCGAAGGCTCGAAGATAGTTCCACGATCACAATCACCATGATCCAATGTCATCGCTCCTTCGCATCCACCACCAAGTACACCAACGAGTTGATGAGCTAGTAGAGAAGAAGAGAAAAGCAAGAAGACAACGAAGAGCTTCACCTTCTCTTAGTCCCTTGCTCAACACACCTCCCACTCTCTCCCCACTCTCAATACAATGGAAGCAAGATGATAGAATGGAAAGATAGAATAGAAAGCTTGAGTAGTCACATTGATAGAGCTTCTGCATCATGGATGTGCCAAAAGGGTAAATACAACAGAGACCTCCCACCCTTATATAGACCAATAATTAGGGTTAGGGTTAGGGTTTGCATTTTGCGTTTAGGGTTTGCACCCTCTTGTGTTTTGTGTTTAGGGTTTCCACAACTGTGAAATAGGGTTTGTACCCTCTCTTGGGCATTCTACCCACTTAGTGGGCTCTAGGCCAAAGCATACTTATACCTTAGCCTAAGTAGACCAAGCCTATGCTAATCTAACCACAAATACATGTGCGCAACCCACACAACACGTGCGGGTGCAACAAATACAACTGCGGGTGATAAATACAATCTGCATGGGAATGAGCCCGGCCCTCACAAAATAATATATCCATGATATTCTGATGATGTCCATGATACAGAAGTGCCCAAACTAATATACTGAAGCTCCACAAAATAAATATCCACCAAAAAATAGGATTTGGCACTTGCACTTTCAATTTTCCTTCTCAATATACCGTTAACATTGAGTTTCTCCTTTTATGTATTGTGTGTGTTCGGTGCAGTAGCTTGAGCAAGTTCCCCTACCATGCAATTTGTGAGATGCTCAAGTCAATTGACTTGAGCAAGGCACTGACTCTTAGCCTCTCTCTCTCTCTCTCTCATTGTGGTCATAAATAGACATATAAGTGTATCTATATTGATTTAAATTCTAAAACATCCATGGGAGTCTCCTATTCCCACTTTTGGATGGGGATTGGGAGTCTCCTGATCCTACTTTAAATTAAGGTGATGGACAAGGGTGCATTTTAGCATATGCAACCAAATTATTTTCACTTTTTTGTAGTGTGTCAATTTGGTGTGTAAATGCGTTGCTACTTGTGCAATGTGTTCATGTCTCCGCCAAACTACCCACTTTCAAAGGACCTATCTCCATCGAGGGGAAATTCATAATTAGGTGCAGAACTTCTTGTCGGTGAATTCACAGGTCCCCATGCTTTTTAGTGCAGAATCAGATTGGGAATTGGAAACTCAAATGGACATTCGGAGAGGGCATTGCCCCAAGTGGTGAGCTGCTGACTTGTACATGTGAGGATGATTCCAATTAGTAAGTTGTTTTTTGATTAGCCAAAATAGTTTTTGAGGGTTTGAAAATAATATTTTATGATTCAAAAATATGCATGTATGTGAAGATTTAATCTTGATGGACTTGTTTGGGAGGTGTTTTCATGGTGGAGAGAGGCTCAAAAATTGCCATACTTTCATGGTGGAAGCCGATTCAAAAAGTGCTATACCTATTCTTTGGGCCAGGTGTTGAGAGTCTGTTACTCGGTGTGTAATCACCCTTACCTTTCAGACGTTCTAAATTCTAATCACTCCGGATGAAGCTAGTCAATAGGAGGGGTACCTTTGTGCATGGACTATTAGCGATGGGGCCCGAAGCGCCTGCTTGCCTTCCGCACGGCCTAGAAAGTACAATGCTGACGAGGCCACCTGCGCAACACTCAAGCACGTGCGTCTTGTTCTTTTTAATTTGCTCGATGATGATGATAATTCGATGCACGCAAGCAAAGTGGCGACTTCCATATCTCGTTCCCTCGTTCAATCATGTATGATGTCATCTCTGTTAATCACGTAATTCTATGCTCTCGCTGGCTTTATTATGTCACTTACTGTATCGTACGTTATCCTACAAGTTTCTCTCTAATTCTTCGAAGTTCGAACGCCTATTCCGTCTCTCGCGCCGCCTTCCTCTCTCATTCTTCATTCTTTCGTTCTTCTCCATCCCCCCCCCCCCCAACACACACACACACACTCTCTCTCTCTCTCTCTCTCTCTCTCTCTCTCTCTCTCGCTCTATATATATATATATATATATATAACCCACAGAAATCTGAGCCCTTTACGTACCATTTCTCTCCGCTTTCTTATCATCAATATCTTCAACGCTTTC
Organism: Lygodium microphyllum; assembly: GCF_053477565.2. Lineage (NCBI taxonomy): Eukaryota > Viridiplantae > Streptophyta > Polypodiopsida > Schizaeales > Lygodiaceae > Lygodium > Lygodium microphyllum. Next base: position 164,011,879 of record NC_141136.1, on the reverse strand, counting down.
TTTCCTTCCGTTTTGCTTCATTTTGTTCCCGTTTCTTTGCCCTTTGCTCTCGTCGTCCACATACCCTCGCCCCCTACACAGAAATTATCATAACAGGTAGCCGCTCGTTTCTTTGCACTTTGCTCTCGTCGTGCAGATACCCTCGCCCCCTACACAGAAATTATCATAACAGGTAGCCGCTCAGACTGCAAGAACACCATTTGCAGCTATGGGAGCCGCCTTCTCCTCCGCCTGTGCTGCCGTTGGTAACGGACAGAAGAAGAAGAAGAACCAAAACAAGAACAAGCTGAAGGCCATCGCGTCTTCGCAAGCCGGGAAGGCGCTGGCTGCCTTCGTCTTTGGGAGCACAAAAAGCTCGCATAGCGTGGTAGTACCCCTCGGCAAGCGCACCAACTTCGGTTACGCCACCGATTTTGAGGACAAATACGAGCTCGGTAAGAAGATCGGCCGTGGCCAGTTCGGCAAGACCTGCGTGGCCACGCAAATTCAGACCGGAGAAGAAGTTGCCGTAAAAGTGATCGACAAAAGCACGGTATGCTTTGGACGTTGAGGTTTTTGCAGTACCTATGTTATGGATGGTTTGGATTATTTGATATAATCAGATCAGCAGAGAGTAGTTTTTGATACCTCGTTAATAAATATGTCCGTGCAGTATTGTCTGTTTGCTGAGATCTTAATTTGTGAGTGCATCCTCAGGCTTGTTTCCAGCCTGCTAAAGTTTATGTTTAAGACTGCGCACATGAATCTCATCTTTTGTATGTATAAGTGTTTAGAACTGCATAAACGGTTAAACACACAACATATGGTGGTAAACATGTCGTTATTTTGCGCTCCTTTCTGATTTCATCCTATTACGGAGTTTATAGCTGTTTCCATGCTTAAGATCACGTTGTTTGCCCAACTTTGTATGTTCAACCGTTCGAAAATGCAAAAGCACCAATTGACAGACATTGTCTGCTCCTTGTGAGAACGTATGCTGCAAGAGAGATTGAGCTGCCTTAACCGATCGTATTGTAGGAGAACTTACAATGTCTGACCGATCAATTCATTGAACTACTTTTACCAGATACTATTTCCTGCTGCAGTGGAGGATGTTAAACGTGAAGTGAAGATTTTACAAGCATTATCAGGAAATGAAAATGTGGTGCAGTTCTATGAAGTATTTGAAGATGACGACTTTGTCTACCTCGTCATGGAGTAAGTACTGAAACTTTAGCAGAAAGCTGATTGGTCTAGTAGTGGGCTTTTTACACCAGCGTGCATGTTCAGAGTTTGAGTAATGCATTTTAGATAATTTGACATAGTTTGACCCGAGGTTGCACATAGTGGCATAGTAAATCATGGTTTCTTTTCTTTCTTTTTTTGTTTGAAGAGGCAGTAGAACTTATTTGAACTTGTCCAAAAAGTAAAAAGGTGTATCAAATCCTCCTTAGATCTAGAGAGGACAACTAGTGGTATTTGGCCATACTTGAGTGCATTTACATGAGAGTTTAAATATGTACGTACGAGGACCTGAAAAAGCCATAAAATACCTGAGCTTAACCCAAAACGACCCATCAGCAATGGGACTTCCATTGGCTCTACTATCTTGTAGCTGCATCCTTAATGTTTGTGGGATTTTGACCAATTCCTACTCTTCATCAGCAGAGCATCATTTGAGTTGAAGTCCTGCAGCATTCCAGGGGAGTTCTTTTTTGCCCCTTAACTTCTTAGTCTGCTAACCAGTCCTGCTGTGCATTCTCCACCTGCCACAAAAAATTCAATTCCAGAGATTACAGACAAAACAATTCAAGAAAATGTCCAAATACACTGAAGTATGTGAGGCAAGGAACATATTTCAGTGGGGAGACCATTAGCGTCTCCAATTTGTAGTCCCTTCCATGAGATTTTATATGGGTGGAAGTCACTGATGAGAAATTGCAGAAAGTTCAGGAAATCAACATTTTACTAATGATGATTTTCTTCAAAATGAGTAACTTATGCTGTAAGCACTTCTCAAATAATTTATTATGCCATATGAGACCATTGAAAAGTAGTATGGCAACAGTTGTACAGCATTGAACCACTAATGACATGTTTCTGCAGAAACACTCGATTAAATAAAAATAGACATGTTTCTTTCTTTATTGACATATTAATGTATGTGCGCGTTATGACTTGAGGCTTGATCTCATTGGCCAGGCTCTGCAACGGAGGGGAGTTACTTGATCAGATACTTTCCCGGTAAGCTTTAATTTATGCTCTCATTAAACGTTGATAAAATGTTTTTAATGCTGCCCTGAGTCAGATCTGCATGCAAAGCTAAAAGTTGGCCTGATCGAAATCCAATTTTACTGCTATGTAGTTCCAAGTGATTCAACAATTGAATCCTAATTGCGTTCTGCATTATAGTTTTCATTTTCTATAGAACTGGGCTACCATTTTTTCTCCTTGAAATTTTGACTCCTGTATTCCTGCTTACTTCACTTTGCATAAGATCATAAAAATATCTGACTGCATAGTGATAAAATATTTGAGACATTAAAACAGTCTTATAGCAGGATCAAACTCTGTAAGGTTTTAGTTTTACTTAGTTTGAATATTGTCACTATTTGAAGTTTGGAGTACCTTCTGCAAATTCATAACTGGAGATAGCTTGCATTGCTAAATATCTTCAATTTTTTGCATTAATCAGAAAAAATAATCGCTACACTGAGAAAGATGCAGCAAAGGTTGTACGGCAGATGCTGAAGGCTGTTGCATCTTGCCACCTTCATGGCATTGTCCATCGTGATCTTAAGCCTGAAGTAGGTTTCAGTTTTTGTTATCAAGTGAAATGTTATTCATTCTTTTACAATTGTTTGCATTCTAATGTTTGACTGTTTTGGGATGTGTCTGCATGCACATGTGCAGAATTTCTTGTTTCAGTCTGAGCACGAAGATTCTGTACTAAAAGTCATTGATTTCGGATTATCGGACTACATAAGACCAGGTGACCTGGTCAAATTTTGACTTGGGTGGTTTATGCATTTAAACCTGGAATATGGCGTAAAAGACCATTTATGGTAATTGTTGTGAGTTGAAAATCCCTTTTTCACTAGCAGGAAAGTTTTTCCGGGATGTGGTTGGAAGTTTATATTATGTTGCACCAGAAGTTTTCAATCAAAAATCAGGACCAGAGTCTGATGTTTGGAGCATTGGCGTTATCACATATATTCTTTTATCTGGTAGACAACCATTCTATGAGAAGACAGAAGACCGCCTTTATGAGGAGGTTGAACTGTTGCAAACTGAATATGTTTATACTCTCTTTCAGAGCTCATAATTGATGCATGCCAAGATTCTTCATGGAACTGAGACATGAATGACTGCACATTAGGTTTTGAGGAGAAGGCCTGACTTCAAGGAAAAGCCATGGCCATCTATTAGTCCCAGTGCCCAAGATCTGGTGGAGAAATTGCTGAACAAGAATCCACGAGCTAGGCTCACAGCTGCACATGCATTATGTAGGGATTCATCTCTTTTTGTGAATATTGTGATGGTAGCCTAAAATCAAATCACTTATCTGATTCTATCAAATGACTGCTGCAGCTCATTCGTGGATAAGAGGAGGAGAAGCTCCGGATATTCCTCTGGATATTTCTGTTCTGTCAAACATACGTGAATTTGTGAAAAATAGCCGCCTAAGAAAGATTGCGTTGAGGGTCAGTTCCTATAACAAAAGAAAAGTGGTCAATATGAGTAAATTTATCAGTCTCAAGCCTCTCATGTTATTTGTTTATTTTCATAGGCATTAGTGAGCATCTTAACAGCAGATCAAACGGTGAATTTGCGAGACCAGTTCAATGCAATTGATTCAGACAAGAATGGACTGATCTCATTGGAAGAGATTCAACAGGTAACAATCTCAAAGTGGAAGTCCAATTCTAAGTTATATCCGGTTGGATACATTAAGCCCCTAACTTGCATTTGTTTTTGCACTGTTGAGCATCTAAATTAGAGCTCAGTAGCTCTCATCATGCTTAGAGAAAGGAAATGTCAGATGTAAAGTGGATCGGTACTATTAAGACAGGTGCATTCTTTAATGTCTTTGTTCTTAGCCCGCATTACGATTTCAGCTTAATATTTAGGCTCTGTTTTGTTTTGTAAGGGACAGAACTATCTCACATAGTCTCCAAATTGCCTACTGTTTAGGCTTTAGCTAAAGACAAGCCGTGGAGTTTGCATGCATCAAAAGTCCAGGAGATATTGAGTGCGGTAATCCCTTGTTCTTCTGGAATAGAATATCATAATTTCCTGGTTGATTGTATGTTACCAGTAGCCTTTGCAAATGTTAACTTGCTGTAGTGATGAATTTGTTTGGCATTATAGATGGATACAAACATGGATGGGCTGGTTGATTTCGATGAATTTGCAGCTGCTGCATTGCATGTTCACCAATTAGAGGGCCTTGATAGAAGACAATGGCAAAAGCAATGCCTTGCTGCATTTGAAAAACTGGATGCTGACAAAGATGGATATATTACACCCGAGGAGCTGAAATTGGTACTTTCTCATTTGTGGAAACAGAGACAACCAGTCTTCTATGAAACTGTGATCTAACTCTTGAAGTTGGTAAGAAACCATCTAAGGAACTCATTTTTTTGTCTGTTTTTCATTGGCTTTAGTATGCTGGAGCGAATGCTTCTGTTTTTTCTGTCATTGATGAGGCTGATATTGACAAAGATGGAAGGATCAGTTTCCAAGAGTTCCAAATTCTGCTTCAAGAAAGTCTGCACATATAATTGGGATTCTATCCTGCTTCAAAGCCACTGATCTGAACATAACCACTAATGAGTTGGGCTTCAAACACTCTTGGTGCAAAAGGAAAGGTTGAACCCATTTCCGGGACATTATCAGAACTTTAAAAATGCAGGGATTTCAGTTCTAATGGCAGATCAGCAAGACATGAAAAAGAAGCTCTCGGATCTCAATGTACAGAAGAAGTAACACCTCACCAAATTTACAAGAAGTTTGGGCCAGTTCTTCAGATATTCTTTTCCAGACACTTACTGTATATAATATGTTCATACACATTCAATTGTATACCATCATTAAATGGTCCAAAGGGGAATTGGAGTGTATACAATCACTCGATGGTTAAAAGGGGAATTTTGTACAAGTCACCCCCTATTTAATATTCTATTTTATAAACACTATCTCCTTGATCGATGTTGTACATTATGGCTTGTCATTTTACTAAGGTTTTTTAGTTTGCTTTATTGTGGTGGGATATTTTCTGCTGCACGACATTACCTGAACAGTTGGGCTCTTTACAAAATGGTGCTCAGCGAAATAAATTTGTGTAGGTCCTCAAATGCAAAGGAGAATCCAGTTTAGAAAATTATTTGTGGATTGACTGTCCTACTGATCTGCAGACATTATCAGGAATAGCAATCCTTAGCAATGGGATGATCTGCAGACTACTTATGTCTGACGCATCACACACTGAGTTGGAGTACTTAGGTCTGAAGCAGAACAAATCAGGGATTCCCAGGGGGACCATAATTCTGACTCCACACTTCCTATGTGGTTGTTGTGTGGCCTGAACTGCTGTAGCTGTATATGAGTGCTAACATGGCAGCACAAAGGCGAGATCCTCTAGTATGGGAGAGGAGGATATTGGAATCAGATCTGAGTGAGTAATGATTTGAGGTGTGCAGGGTTCAGAATAAATGCAAAATTAGGGGCACTTTGAGTAATGGTTGCATCAATATCAGACTCAGAAGTTTGGCAATAGGTCGTGGCATATACCCTATTGATTTCTATGACATAGCACTTGCAAAAAGGAGAGTGCTCAGAGGGTAACCCTGTTAGAGTCATGTGTGTCTTGTGTGGTCATCTCCTGCATGTGAGCCTCAGTCTAAGTTCAGATGAGGATATTAGGAGCTCCGACATTGTATTTTTCTATCATTTTATGTGTTTTAGACACTTCAGATGGAGGGCACATTAGTGCATTTCTTTTTATGCACTTTTGGCTGATACGCTTTTGAAGTGGACGCTTGTTGATGACTGTAGAATCGAATGCTTTAGGCAATCAAATTGGACGCTTATGGAAAACCGAGTGCTTTGTGATGATCGATAGAAGGCTCAAACGTGAGACAGTCTAACACCTTGCTAATCGGATCAAAACACCCACGGAAGAATCTCCATCTTGCAAACGAATCAAAAGGCCTAACTGATGCAATCGAACGGTCAAATTGGATCGGGCACCTTGTAATCTATGCCTTCATGGTAACTGCCTTGTGACCAAACGCCCTTGGGGACTTGCCGTCAGATGCACTCCTGCACCTCATAGTCTTGTTTTGAGTTACGACTTGGCACTGACATGCATAAGGGCTCCATCGACTCTCAAGCTTAGCAAGTTGATCGACTCCATTTGCTGCGCAAGGATGCTCGGCTTGATTGCATGCAGAGGGCTTATCTTAGGTTAGTATCAATGATTGACATGACCTATATACTTCTTCACAAAGTTTATCTCATACTTCTTGTGTCACATACTTGTTGTTTGAGAATAATGCATGCCAAATTGATTGTGTGTCGATAGGCAGCTGGGAAGTGATTACAGGTAGGGTAGTACATGGCCGATGATTGCGAGTGGCGGAGCATGTCGATTTGATGACCCCTATGCTAAAAATCAAATGATTTTTAGGCCAATCAAACACTGGGGTGCAATCGAATGCAAGAAGATCGAACGATGAACAAAATGTTGTAGCAGTCGAGTGCTGGGCTAAAGCTTGGGACAATCAAAATCGAATGGAATGCTAGTGGAAGTGCGTATCGAATGCTTCTCTTTCCCATCCGAATGCCTAAATAAAGTCTCAAATGCTACCTCGATCTTCTCGAAGCAGCAGCCTAGAGTCGAATTACATCTTCTCCCAAATTATCGGATCCCCTCAAGTCCTTGTTGCTTTGGTGATGCCATCGTCAAGAGCAAACCGCCTTAGCAATTCTAACACGTTGCTTTATTTGCTCTAAAGTCTATCGAAGCTTGGTCGTCGTAGAGAATCGAGCCAGAAAGGCGAATGATCGTTTTGGGGCAAGAGTCGAATTGAAACATATGCTTGTTGGTCTTGGAATCTAAGCCTTATTCTACTTTTGTCACATTTGAACATTGCAAACTCTTGTATCCTACATTTGAATTAGTTCCTCAGACTTAATGTTGGGAGTACTATTACATTGAAATCTGTTTCTACACTGAAATCGACATATAGCTCATTAGGAGTTATCTCGCATTTGAAAGAAAAATTTCTCACACACAAACCAACCTACTGCTTGGAGTGTGCATTCAAATCAATCTTGCCTTCAATCCTCTGCATCTTTGCAAGGTCATGTAGATCACTCCTCACTTAGGATGATTGAGTGCCTCCTATCTTACCTACAACCATAGTCAAAGACCACAATGAATCTACATCCTAAGTTGGGTACCCATTCAGGCCACACACAAATCCATGATCCTATCCACTGATGCACATGAGACATCTAACCTTGCTCGCCAATTGTTCCTTGAATCAAGCTAGAAAACGAGCAAACATTGAGCCCTCATCAAATTCTTCTCAATCTTCCAAAACCAAGCTTAAAGTAACACCCATGCTTGAACTCGGCTAGATTAGACCCATCTAGTGAACACAACCCAGAGAGTATACCAATTGAGATTGAGGATTGCAATCACTAGGAGACTACTACCTAGAGACATGTCGTAAAAGTGACCGAAGTGGGGAGTGAGCTAAATTAACATACAAAAGCTATAATGTTTCCACACAATTAAAAATTAGTTGGTTAGTTCCAAAGTTAGTTAGTCAATTAGTAAGTTAGTAAGATTACTAACTAAAAACTAACTGAAGTCAAAAACTAACTAATGTTAATAATTAACGATTTTTATTTAATTTAAAATATATATTTAAAAAATCGAGTCGTAATTCGATATTTTTCTCGGAATGACAAGGACCGTAGCCACCCTTCATGGAAGTTATAACATGGACGAGAGTTACGAGCCATATTAATCATTAGTGTTAATGTGTATAATATGGATGGTCCAAAAATATTAAATTTTTGGACAAAAACTAGCATATTTTAAATACTATCCTAAAAAGATATGGAGATTTCTTCAACTGGATGTATATATATATGTATGTACATACATACATACATACATATATATATATATATATATACATATATATATATATGTATATATATAAGGCAAGTGATGTTCCAATTAGTTTTGAAGATTTTATACAAAAAAAGAGGGATTTGTAAAATTGCACGCGCAGCGATCGCAGTTTGTAGGTAGTAAACAACACTTCAAATAGGGAGAGAAAGAAGGAGTGATCTAAAAGATTTCTAATCAAGTGTCTTGGAGTTTTACCCCCCTTTTGGAGCCAATGGAACCATCGGATTTATGAGTTGAGTATCAAATCATTGATTTTTCCAAGATCCCCTCCACCAAGAACTCTTGTTTTCAGTCACATCCCCTCTTCTCTAATTCATTATAAATATGAGGCATGGGGAGACACAAGGAAGCACAAGGAGACCTCGAGAGGCTGCAAAAGAGAGGTAAAAGGATACTCCTCCAAGCGAGAGAGAGAGAGAGAGAGAGAGAGAGAGAGAGAGAGAGAGAGAGAGAGAGAGAGAGAGAGAGAGAGAGAGACTGCAATGGAGGGAGTTATCTCAATTTCCCCTATCCTGGAGGATATTCACCATCTTCTCTTACGCTCTTCCATCTCAAAAATTCCTTCCTTATCTCTCGGATCTACTTGCGGACGATGGCCCCAAGCAAAGAATGCCATGTGGGGATGGCAATCCCACAACCAGCAATGAAGTTTCAGGCTAAGGCATCACTGTCAATCCAATTGTGGTACCGGTCGTAAGTAATGTATTTCCAAATTGATATATGCTTGCTTTGATTCTTGCATGAGATACGTTAGGCTCTGTACTTTACCGTGCTAGAATAGATCATTGAAAAGGATAAATCGCATCTCAAATATTCAAAGATGAAGTTTACAAAGTGCTTGTATCAAGGGAAGTTAATTGCACCTAGTTGTCATGTGACGAATCCATGCATAATATAAGCAGCATATGGGACTCTAAAGTATTAAGCATCAATCATGAACACAATATTAGTGAGTTTCGGAATCTCCCAATTCTCATTTTTTGAATACTAAAAAGGTGGCACCTGGATAACATACCCATAAGTTTCTCAAAACCATATGACGTGACCTATCATTGGAAAGCGCTTGAAAAATAGAATCTATTGAGCTATAGAGTGCTCAATTTGGAGTTATAGTGTTTAAGTTATGACAAATCCAAAGATTTGACTACGTGTCCCAAACTTATGGAAAATTCCCATATTCCCCAATATAGTGTTAATGAGTCTTCGATTAATCTTTACATAGGACAATATTGTTTAAGGTTCACAAATGCACATAGATGATACATACATGGGAGAGATTACGTGAACTTTATATCAATGACACACAACTCCTTGCCTTAGGAGAAAAGGAGATAAAGCCAAGATAAAATGTTGCATAGTAGGAAAAGGCTAAAAGATAAATGTTACTTAGAGAAGAGGGATAAATGCTCTTGCTAGATTGATTAATTTACATTGAAATGATAGCACTTTCGTCGTGTATAGTATTTGAACCCTTAGCATATGCCTTAGTTGAAAGAAGGGAATGTTAAGTAAATTTTACTCTTTGGTCCCAAGGGGGAGAGCAAATGTGCAATTGAAATGTTATTGCGTTTATTCTTGCAATACTTGGAAAAGAATACCATTGTTTTGTTGGTTAATCGAACAACACGCTAAATGCTTTTACAACAATCAATTGTTGGATTGTGGTTTGGATGATTATTCCAAGTGCTTGTATTTGATGGTAAATGCATGGCAGGGGTTTGTAATGACAAGTTGCCATGGGAATAAAGGAATGTTTTCTTGAAAAATGATATTAGGGCTGATTGCCTTGATTATGCTTGATTCTTAATTGGATTAATTAAGGAAGGATATTTTGCACGGGTGGATCATCTCCAAGATCACACCGCGAATTATCCCAAGAGGGCACTCCTCGATTCACGGGCTGAAGGTTGAGTAGAGAAAAGGCAAACCACAGAAGTTATGTCTCACTCCTAGGTCGCTTGGGGTCAGTGGAGCTCTGAACACCCCTTGCCTAGTTCGGAACGGAGTTGTAGGCTGCCATGAGCCCAATGTCTAGGGCATTGGAAGATCCTATTCTAGATAAAGGATGGAAATTATGGTGCCATGTGATTTGGATCGGGTACTTTTGTTGGATAGAAGGGATACATAATTCTCATGTATGGGCAAGAGACAAAGATTAACTTGAAGATAAGTTAAGGAACTTGTTTGTCAAAAGGACTGATTGTTTTGTTTTCGTGTCAATGCTATAAATTACGCAAACGAATCCTATTCCTAAAAGGCCTAATTAAGGAAGTTGATTGTGAATGTCATACATAAATGTAATAGGACCTAATTAGAAAACTAAAGCTATCAAGGGAAGCGGGTAGGCAGAACCCCGACGGTCTGTCCTATGGCACGCAGGGTGGTTCCAGAGAACTGGGAGGCTTCTCACAAGGTTTTGCCGTCATTTGTTAGGTATGGTTAGGTTAGAAATCGATTCATGTCGTTTCAGGGGACCGAAATGGGACTATGCCGTATGGGCAGAGAGATAGAGCAGCGCATCCCTCTCATTTTCCATTCTTTTTGAATCAAGTACGGCATGGATCTGCTTCGGCTTGGACATCTTTGCGTAAAGTAGAATGTCTAAGACTCGACGCTAGAATGTTGGTAGGAGACCTTGACCACCAAGGACCCAAATTTCAGGTCAATCCTAGTGGGTTCGGCCACAAACATTCCATTGCAAGGCGGACTCGGGAAACCCTAAGCAACAAACCTTGTAGCATTCCATGGGAGTGCCGGCCAATGACGCTCAGATTCGTTTCTCAATGGACCACTAAAACGTGCTTGTATAGCTAATAGGCGGGCATGTTACAATTGGTATGAGAGCAAAACTTTATAAGGATGCATGATCGATTAATGTATGGTTCCTAGGCATATCCTAAACAAAATAATCTAAGTGGTATGGCTTGATTGTCAGGCACCTTCTACACCCACGAATGTTGACATGCAAGAGAAGAAATTCCTTCTCAAGCAAATTAAGGCACCTAAGTTTGATGGAGAAGGGATAGATGTCGCAACAGATGCGAAGATTGAGTCAATGGATGACTATTTCTTTGCTTCAGAAACCGCTTTTTCCAATCAAGCAATGATAGGCAAACTTAAGTTAGTTGGCCAGGCTTGTATATGGTGGAAGCAATGGTGCAAAGATCAAGGTGTTTTCGAAGTCGTTGTTACTTGGGCTTTGGTGAAAGATGCTGTACACAAACGATACCTTCCGGCAACCTACCAAACTTTTAAGATGAATGAATTCTTCAAGTTAAAGCAGTTGGAATTACCCTTAGAAGCCTACTACTCAAAGTTTATAACCCTACTAAAATAGGCACCCCCCCATGGACATTGCACAACAAGTATCCAAGTTTTTCCATGGCCTAAATACTCCTCTAAACCACCGTCTAGAAGCAATGCGTCCAACAGACTTGCAAGATGCATTCCTTCGAGCAAAGCCAATCGTCCAAGAACTTGGATCGTGCAATGGTGACAAAGATGGTTCTCGAGATCAGGACAAGAGATGCCACACATGCGGAGAGATAGCGCACATCCGTACTAAAATTTTATAACCCTGCTAAAATAGGCACCCCCCCATGGACATTGCGCAACAAGTATCCAAGTTTTGCCATGGCCTAAATACTCCTCTAAACCACCGTCTAGAAGCAATGCGTCCAACGGACTTGCAAGATGCATTCCTTCGAGCAAAGCCAATTGTCCAAGAACTTGGATCGGGCAATGGTGACAAAGATGATTCCTGAGATCAGGACAAGAGATGCCACACATGCGGAGAGATAGTGCACATCCGTAGGAGATGTCCCTACATTCAATGCTTCCATTGCAATGAGCTGGGACATGTCCAAGCAAACTGCTTTGACTTAAGCAAGATATTGAGCCTCCAAGAAAATGAAGCTACACAAGTGCAGTCTTTGGATATATAGGGGAATCATATAAAGAAGAAGACCTAGAACCCACCACACCCCTTCAGGATGATTAGAAACCCTATATATCTTTCCAAAATGTAATACATTCGATATTAAGAATACCCCAATAAATCCTACTCTTATACCTACTGTTAATTTTCATAATATAAGTTGCATTGGTTTTGAAGCCAAGTACTTGTGTGACTAGAGTAGTGCAACGAAAGCGTGGCCCATAACCCATAGGTTCCCGAATGATACCCCCAGTTTCTCTCGAGATGAGGACATCTTGATTTCTCTAAGGGAGGAGAATGTAATATTTCCACAAAATTAAAAATTAGTTGGTTAGTTTGAAAGTTAGTTAGTCAATTAATAAGTTAGTAAGATTACTAACTAAAAACTAACTAATGTCAAAAACTAACTAATGTTAATAATTAACAATTTTTATTTAAGTAAAAATATATATTTAAAAATTTTGAGAGTCTTAATTCGATATTTTTCTCAAAGTGACAAGGACCGTAGCCACCCTTCACAGAAGTTACAATGTGAACGAGAGTTACGAGCCATATGAATCATTAGTGTTAATGTATATAGTATGGATGGTCCAAAAATATTAGATTTTTGAGCAAAAACTAACATATTTTATATATTATCTTAAAAAGATATGGAGATTTTTAGAACTGAATGTCATATTTTTTTTGTAAAAAAGGTAAGTAATGTTCTAGTTAGTTTTGGAAATTTAACACAAAAAAAGAGGGATTTGCGAAGTTGCACATGCCGCGATCGTAGTTTGCAGGCAATAAACATCACTTCAAACAGGGAGAGAAAGAATGAGTGATCTAAAAGATTTCTAACCAAGTGTCAAGTGTCTTGGGGTTTTACCCCCTTTTGGAGCCAATGGAACCATCCGATTTATGAGTTGAGCATTAGATCATTGATTTTTCAAAGATCCCCTCCACCAAGAACTCTTGTTCTCAACCACATCCCCTCTTCTCTGATTCATTATAAATATGAGGCATGGGGAGGCACAAGGAAGCACAAGGAGATCCCGAGAGGCTGAGAGAGAGAGATAGAAGGATACCCCTCCAAGAGATTACGAGAAGGAGCTTGAGAGAGAGAGAGAGAGAGAGAGAGAGAGAGAGAGAGAGAGGAGTCACCCCGAGTGCGTGCAAGAAGCGAGCTTTTTGAGCGAGCTTCTCTAGGTAACCTCCATTTCTTGTTCCACATAGTCCACTTATTCCACCCCTTGATTTTTTTGACCTCCACCCCACTACCAGAGCAACTTCCTCCACTACCACTGCCACGGCCGTTGCCGCCACTGCTGCCACCACCACCACGCTACCTCCACCACCACTACCACCATCTCTATGGACGCCGCCAATACTATTGCCATCTCCACCACCACTACCATTATCCCTACCACCTCCACGATTGCCACCGCTACCTTCACTCACAGACATACACACACGCACACACACTCTCTCTCTCTTTGTGTTTCTCCCTCTACGTGTATAATCTCTTTTTCTCTTTCTAGCACACTCGATCAAATAGCGCTCCATCTCATGTAAATGATTTCTCTCTCTCTAGCATGCAACGTGGATTCATTCATGCAATCACCTTGGAAGAATGGAACACTGCGGCCCACACCTCTCTCTCTTTCTCTCTCTCTCCCCCCTCTGTCTGTCTCTCACGAATTACTCCATGTCTTTACTCTCTCTCAGTTTAGAGTTGTACATGCAATTTCTCCCTCTCACTCTATATTCTCTCTCTCTCTCTCCCTCTCACCTCTATACATACACACACACACACATACATATATGTACGTATATAAATCTTAATCACTCACTCACTCTTTGTGTTTATCTCCCTCCCTCTCTCAATTTCTTTCTCTCGTGCATGCGATTAGTCCACATTGTATCATAATGCCTCACATCAGATTATGGCATGTGTTGTAACAAACGCTTCTCTTAAATTCTAAACACCTCTCTCTCTCTCTCTCTCTCTCTCTCTCTCTCTCTCTCTCTCTCTCTCTCTCTCTCTCATAATGTGAATGCTTGGGTAGCCACTTGGTGTTTTTAGAACTTTAATTTCAATGCATTGATAGCTCCCTCCCCTCCCCCTCTCTCTCCCAATGTGATACAAGACAATTCATACAATCAAAGCAAATGTACATTTATATTGTGTTAACTCTGGGAAATGTGGTTTTGCTTGTCAAATTAAAAGAGACAAGTTCACCAAAGGCTTGCCATCCAAATGGATTCTATAACAGTGACTTCTCAACAAAATAAAATGTGGTTGTGCTAAGAGGTAGTGTTGGCATTGCATTGTTGGTCACTATATAGGTGGTGTTAGAAAAGTTCTTTTGCTTCCAAATACAATGTGTAAGTTTTCTTCAGTGAGTCTGGGTTGGTGTATAAACATGTTGGCATTTGCATCCATCCCAAACACTCAGAGGTACATATAGTATAGGTGCTTGCATGCCAAATATGTTTTTCCTTCTGCGGCACGGTCCATGAAATCCCGGCAATTACATGTTAGATTCTTTGCAATGTGCACATCATAACACTCATGCATGACACTTGAGTTAGCAATCTCTAGTTTGAAAACCTCATGCTTCAAGGCCTTCATCACTGTGTGGCCCTTCACAGTTGCATCTAGAGCCAACACTGAGTCTATCCTTTTCCCTGCAGCCTGTGAAACACCTCTTCAATATCTACACGAGCCCTTGTTAACATCCGACTCTTGTGCTACCTTTTGTAAAATAAACCCACCACTCTCCAACATGTGGATTTCTTCTATGGTCAAATTAGTGCCTCGTGCCACTGGCCATACTTGTGGAACCTTGGGCCGTGCATGTTGAATGGAAGAACAAATATTCCATGTATGGTGCACACTATCATTACAAAACCACATGAATTGGCGCCGCATTCCATGTTGATTGCTAGCTTCTCCTCTTGAGCTAGACCACTCCATGATGCCCCAAAATGAAGATGCAAGCACCCCATGTGATGTATTTTTTATAGGTTTTTTGCATTTTTCCTCTCTAGCTCCCAACCATCCTTGACATTGTACATGGCTGCGAGCTGGAATCCTTTTGATAGCCCAAACTGTGTCATGAAGGACAATCTCCACTACCATTTCCTTCGAACAATTTGGTGATACTGCCCTTGATTGGTCGGAAGGCCTTTGGGTCCTCAAAGTTTAGTTTTCTTGTACCCTTTCTTCTAGGTATGTTTTTGGTCACATACTCACGCCTATGAGAGGCGTTGGCTTCCTCGGACCCCACTTTCCCATCAATCTTGTGTTTTCTTACTATAGTCACATTGTCCCCTCAAAAATCGGGATGTTTATGCAATTCAGTTCCTCTTTCCACCTCCTGGACCATCCTTACCGTTGCTCAAGGTGGGGGGCTAATTCCTTGTTGTAGTCGACTCAAAAGCTTCTCTGCACTGGGTCCTGCACCATGGAACTTTCCACCAATGAATGGATGTCATTTTGTGCTCTGCAGTAGAGTGTTGGCCAAATCATTGAGACATGCATTGCACAAACTGATAGATCCCTTGAATCCCTCCCTTGCCAACCAACTTGCATGCATTGGCTCTGCCAAGTTTGTGGTTGGAATATGAGCAATGTCCACCACACTTGGACAAAAATATAGCATGCGAAGGTATGGAGCGCGAGAAAACAAATGCACCACACATCACATCCTACTATTACGAACTAGTCTTACCCCGACAAAGTGCCGCCTCCACTGTGGATATCTGATATGCCACCAACTAAGCCAACAATCCATTGCTAGTATATTGCAATCCACAACTTTTCCCGAGGCCCACCAAGCCCAAATGAATTGATATTGCATTGTTGTATCATCTTCCGTGACTGCACACCTCCACATGCGACACAAGTGCTTATGCTCATCTTGAAAACTCTTGTGCATATACTATGATGTGTGTTTTGGAGACTTTGTTCCCAATGAAATAAGTAAGATCTCTCCCTTCCTTGCATTATGTTGTCTGGACCACCATTCAACATTGTGCAGATGGCCCTCTAATTGGCAGCTGCCTCGTCTGCCATGAATCCTCAAAAAGCAGCGCTTGTTGGGTGTCCACACTTCTCCATCACCTCATTCATCTTTGTCCAAAAAAGAGCTTGTGCATCTGTATCCTCTTCTTTCATCTCACATATTGCTAGAGTCATAAACTCTTGTACACTATAGAAACATAAGAAAGGAATGGGAGTGTAAGGAAAACTATGTTTCTTAAGTTTGTGTTGTGACGGTAGATTAGGTAAGAAAAACTACATTGGGTCATACACATGTGCTGCCATGGTGGTCCAATCATTAATGTGATGCACGTGGTCAAAGCATACCCAACTATTGCGTAAGTCCCCAGTGCCATTCCTTCGCATACGATTCACTATGTCAACCCTGAGGCTGGCCCAGTTGTTGACATTTTGAATATAAAACACCTACTATCATTGTAAACGGCTTGCCTAGGAAATAGACTACCATGGAAAAATCTATATGCACAATGTTGCTTTAACTTTAGAAGACGAGATTCCATTCCTTGATCACTCTCAGCGCGTGCTGCACAGACCATGTGTTTGAACTTGCATGCACAAAATATTGATCTTCATATGCATGGCCTTTTAAAGATATTTTGAAATGTGTTGTGAATGGAATAATATGTTACCTGTTCCTCTAAATGAGTGGTTGGAGTTCCTCGAGCATCGTCGAGAGTTCACTGTTGGACATGTGGAAACCTTGCTCACGAACCAAGGTGCCCATCACTAGCCTTCTAGCCACAGTCATTTATAGGTGTCGAGGTCCAATTGCACTAAAGTCTCTTACCATTTCCTCTACAATCTTTCGCACCTCTTTGACATTAGCTCTACATGTGCCTCTTTGCACCTCATGGTTATGTGTGCCTTGATGAATAAATAATCTTGGCATTGGCCTTGCTGACATCACATAATACACTACACACTCGCACTTGGAGAGCAGGATGGGAGGGTTCTTACAATAGAAGCATCCAAGGCTTCCAAGACCAACAACTGACATTCCAACAATCGGTATGGTGGTACTGAGTTTACCTGTATGGCATGCATTTGGAATTGATTAGTGTGATTTACTTGCGATAGGGTACTAGAACCATGTCATGCGACTTTGCAATCGCTTTAATGATAGTGGCGTGAATGACGAATCTTGCTCCTGTCCATGCCACCTTGTTTGGGGAGCTAAAAATTGACTTGCTAGTATAATCTCTATTGAGACACTAGCTCTCCAATACATTTGCTTCGGTGAACAGTACCGAGGAATGCCATTGATGTTGATGTGGGCTTTGTCCAGCAATGGCCATTGTACTTTTGCTCCATACCCTCCATTGGACGCATATTGTCTGTTACTACTGGTGGAAGCTCGTACGCCACATTGCTATCATAGAAAACTGGGATCTCCTCCACTCTCTCTATAGTGCTCGTAATTCTGAAGCAAATGATGTAAGACTCAGTGTCGACCCCCCCCCCCCCCCCCCCCGAAGACATTATGTACTCAACCACACTTACAGCATATAAGAGGATTGTCGCATCCCCTCGTCTTCCACATCAAGCGTGATAGGGATGGTTTTGTTTTTCTCAATGTCCAAGGGGGGTGGTGAGGCTTCCACAGTGATTGTTGTTTTCTCAATGCTACAAGGGCTTTGGGTGAGGTCTATGGTGGGGGAAGGTTGCAATGTAGGCCCATTTCCTTGTTCAACAAGATAGTCTTGCGAGACCAAGGTATCCAAAACATATACCTGGACAGCCTCATGGTCATTGTTACAATGGCCCGGTGTGCTTTATATTCGGCCATTTGCATGGGTGATAGCAAGAATACGAGAGCCATTGCCATTGCAAATGTCTTCCTTCTTCAACATCAGGAACCGACTACTTGTGTAGTTCATAATAGGTTTGGCAGAGAGGGACGATACTTATATGTGGACCTCGGTATTTGGTGTACCACTAGATGTTGGATCCATTTCCAAAGCTATCTACACATGTACAAATACTCATGTCAGATATGGGTGTCATTGAAAGACATAGTATGGGGGTGTGTATCATATACAAGAGAGGGAGAGAGAAAGAGGAGGATATATAAAGTGTGTGCATGAGAGAGAGAGAGAGAGAGGGAGGGAGATAGAGAGTGTACATGCATGTGTGTGCGTGCGAGTGCTATATATATAAAGTATTTGGCATGAGAGAGAGAGAAAGTGTGTGTGTGTGTCTATGTATGGAGATGGGTGCTAGATATGAGAGAGAGAGAGAGAGAGAGAGAGAGAGAGAGAGAGAGAGAGAGAGAGAGAGAGTGTGTGTGTGTGTGTGTGTGTGTGTGAGTGAGAGAGAGGGAGGGAGTGAGTGTGTGTGTGTGAGTGAGTGAGTGTGAGTGAGAGAGAGGGGGAGAGAGAGAGAGAGGATATAAAGATTTGTATGGGAGGGAGAGAGAAAAAGAGGGAGATAGAGAGAGAGTGTGTGTGTGAGTGGATGTGGGTGCCATGGGGGGGGGGAGAGAGAGAGAGAGAGAGAGAGAGAGAGAGTTGGAGAGCACCAAGAGGGAGCCTAAGAGAGAGATCGGGGATGATGGATAGAGTGAGGAGGAGGAGAGGGAGGGAGGGAGGGAGGGAGGGAGGGAGGGGTGTACGTACCTGCAAGATTAAGAAAATAATCCACAACTTGAGGGAGGGGGAGATGTTGCGTCATAGGGGGTGTGTGGCCTTATATAACCACTTTGACATAGTGGAGCATTAAATGCATGTCTGAGAGAGAGAGAGAGATGGAGAAAGGGAGACTGGGAGACATGTGCCATACGAAGAGAGAGATGTGAGAAAGGGGCAGAGGGGGAGGGTGCTAGTCATATTTTTCTACACCATAAATATTGGGCTACCGGCGATCCCTTCTTTGGCGACAAAATGATCCCAATCCACATGCACTCTCTCTCATCAGCCGTCCTGGCCCACATACACACACTCTCTCATACCTTGGACCCTAAATTCAAATAACTAAGATAGATGATGTAGGCGCGCCGACGACCCCTTTCTCAGTGGGCAAAACGATCCTAATCCACATGCACTTGCACTCTCTTCATTCCCTCAAAAAAAAAATCCCATACAACAAACGTATTAATATACAATCATACTAACTAATTAATTAGTATTAGTATTACAATACATTGATGTATATGAAATGATTAATAGTAATATATAAATTAATAAACAAGTTAAGTAATATTAATATACCAATGGTTCACTTCATACTAATTTATTACTATAATAGCTAATTAATTAATAAGCTAGTTGATATACATGAATTATAAAACAAGCTGACTATTATGAATTAAGAAATTAATTAATAATTTAATTGATATAATTTGAATAATACACTAAATATCTAATTAATGAACTCACGGATACCATCTTGTTAAATATTATTTGATTCATATTGAATCAATTAAATTTTAATTAACATATTTATATTAATTAATTGAGTAATAAATATTTGTAATTACTAAAAAATTATGTGATAAAATTATTTAATATTTTTAATAAAATAAATATATAATATTACAATTAGCAATTACTACTTGAATAAAAGATATTTATTGGTTGTTAAAAACTAATTTATAACTAATTAAAGATATTTAAGTAAGTCATAACTAATTAATAAATAATAAATTATTATTTATTAGTAATTAATTTTAATGAATTATTTATTACTTTTAAGTAACTAGTTATTGGTTATTACTAATTGTTTTTTAGTTCGTAGTTATTAATTTTAAACAAATAGTCTTTAATTTCAACTAATCAATCAATATATAATTTTATTGGGTAAGTAATTAACTAATAGCTAATATATAAAGTAATTATTTATTAATTATTAACATCAATTAATTAATTATTTAACTAAGTAGCTAATATAAAATATAATGTTATTTGTTAATTAATAAGTAATTTTTTAATTGGTTAAATGGTTACTTAATTAGTTACTTAGTTTTTAATTAGATAATTACTTATGAATTGGCTATTAATTTATTGGTTAATTAGTTGCTTAATTAATTACTTAAAAAGCTATTACTTATTTTTTAGTTACTTAATTAATCAATAATAAGTTAACTAATTTGTTAATAGTTAGTTAATTAGTTTATAATTAATTATTTATTTAGTTAATTAGTTTATAATTAATTATTTATTTAGTTAATTAGTTATTTAATTATTAATCACTATTGATTAGTTAGTTGATTAATTTCTCAATTTAAGAGAAATTAAATAACTTTTTTAATTTTTTGGTTAACTTGCTAAAATAAGAAATTAACTAATTTATTAATAGTTAATTAATTTTTTAATTTAAGAAAAAATAAGTAACACTTTTTACTTTTTTTTGTCTTTATATGAGTGAGAGAGATTCTCCCTCCACCTAGAGAGAGAGTGCGCATGGAGGACGAATGTCGACTAGAACGGCAGCAATGTGACAAGTGGGTGGATGTAGGTAAGCATCAGAAACTTTCCCCCCATCCGCTCCTGCCAACCTGCTAGGAAGGGGGCGGCGGTGCCCCCTTAACCAACCCACAAGTCCCCTTGCCGGAGGAGCTCTCACTAGCTTGTAGGAAAATCTTCCCGGGAGGTCACCCATCCCGGTAGTGTCATCACCCAAGTGCACTTAATTGCCAAGTGACTATCCAGTAGGCTAGTTTTTTTTGTTGTTCTATACTACAAACATGGTTTTAATAAGCTAGTCTTGGGAGGGTTTCCCAAGTTTTTTTTCCATGAATAGGTATATAATACATCATTAATAATAAAAATTATCTTCATAAGTAGAGCAAGCTTCATAATTAGAGCTAGTTTTTCAAAATATGCAACATAAATCAATTTTCCTTGAAATGTATATACACATCGTTTATTAAAATAAACTAAGTAATGGGGACCCATTGTAATATTTCGACACGAATTATTAATGATTTTTGATCTTACATGCCCCGCACAAGAGCAGTTTAAAATAATCTCCCCGCGACTAGAAGAACCCTGGGTTAAATGCTCAACCCTCGCATGTTAATAAACTCCAGCCGCGTTGTGCAAAAGAGGCCGAGGCTAAAAACCCATAGGCCGCACGAGAACACCCTCCACGGGAAAAGGTAAAGGGAAAATGGTTAAATTTTGTGCAATTTTTTTTATTATTAACCCTCCCCTCAGCCGATGCATGGCAGGGAGAGGAAGTATGAGTGTGCAAAAGCTAGAGTGGTGGAGTGCATGAGGGAGGAAGGAGGCATGTGAAGCCACGTGGGTGGCTATCTCCCCCCCCCCCCCATCCTATATGAACCTCCCCCTTAATCTTGAGGGGGGAGGAGAGAAGGGAGAAAAGCGTGCTGCTGCAGGGAGGGAGAAGACGACGTCCGCCACGAGCAGCTGCTGCCATCCACCCTGCCGCCTGCCCCATCCCATCACCATCATCATCGTCATAATCCTTCTCATCGTCATCGCCCTGCCCATCATCCTCTCCATCAATCATTTCTCTCTCCACGTCCTTATTTGGGGAAGAGAAGCATAGAAGCTTCTTTTGGAAGCTTCTAAATTAAAGCCTCCATAGCCCTTTTTCACCCGTGCCTCCCCCAGGTTGAAAAACTAAGTCTCCAAGGCCCTGGTCCTACGCGGGAGAGGGAGATAATGGACAGACGTCGATTCGATACACGGAGTGACTCGGAGGAGAGTTGCTGGAACGAAATTACTGCGTCACATGGCCCCCAAACAAAAGACATGAGGCACACACGCAAGAGATTCTACTCTAAGTTCGCGTGTGGATAACACCCCGAACCTCAATGCCCAGGTTCTTAGAAATTGATTTCACATGAAAAGAATGCATTTAAGCATGTCTTTAATTCACGTAGTCGAGTTAATACATTTGGAAATTTTAAATGCAATTATCCATTCATTTACAAAGTTAGTGCATGTCGTGCCTTTGAAAAATGCTTGTACTTCCAAGTTGCAATCCCAAACACATATTGCATAGGTTAAAAGGAGGATTTGTCTAAATGCATCCTTGACTTCCTCGCGAAAAAGAAACAACGCATAATGCATTTAGATAGTAATCTCCTAGTTGTGATTCATACGAGATAATCATTAACGTCCATTAGATGTTGTCCAAGTAGTTGCATGCATGAAAGGGATTTATGTACCTTGCAAGTTGCATGCGATGTTAATTACATCCTAGGCTGGGTTTAAGTGCTGTAGGATAGATTAAGTCAATAATAGTCTTATGACATTCGTCATGCATGGACTTCTTTTATTGAAGGTTGTATTTAAGGAAGAATGCATTTCATATTAAAGCTTGAATTCAATGCATTAAGCGAAGGGTTATGAGCATAGTTCTTGTTGAAACTCAACGTAGGTTTCTATACGAGTTAGTCCTAAATTTTCAATCATTATAGTTTAGACAAGGAGAAGAAATGGTCATTGTACATTTTATAGTTGCATAGAAGGAAATAGTCAATGAATCGCATATTTGCATGGAATGTTATGTCTTGCGACTATTTACACCTTTTAGGAAAAATATTAGCATCTTTAAGAAAAGATCACCTCTTGTCGCAAGACAAATAGATCGACTAGGGTAAATCGCTTGTAATGTCATAACCCACATGGGATTCATAAAAGCATAAATAGTTAGTACGACGAACACCTCAAAGTGCTAGGTAAGGTTTGGTTACATTAAAAATTCTGCCTAGTATCACACTTGGGATGCCAAGTCAAGACTTTCGATCCCAAAGGTCCTACCCACATTCACGGAATCTTAGGGTTAGCTAAACGCCCATGCAAGAACGATCTAGGGTTTTTACCCTAAGGATCAATTAGCCAAAGACTAGACCTTCGTATGGATTTCGAAACCCTAGGGCCAAACGTTGTCGGCCTAGTAAGATTAGGGTTGGGTTGAGTCAAGAGGACATCCCAAAACCCTACATCTTGACCAAACGTATTTCTTGACCAAGGAACGCCGTTTGATGGGAGAAATGATTCCACTTTTGTTAAAATACTTTAAGCAACTTTGTTAAAACCACTTCCGAGGCAAGAAGCAAAGCCATTTAAACAGATTTGTAGCATTTTCTTACTATTTAGGAAACTTTATGGTTTGAATCCAAGGAATAACATGAACTATTATTGTCTGGCTTGCGGTCAAATACAGAAATGATTGCGCAATCATTAGGTGCGACACTTGTCTCGTATGACAAGTTGCAACGTCGCATGGCTTTGTGTTTAAATCACAAGATAGATTTGCCACTCCTTGGAACAAGGAGTGGCAGGTCCTAAGTACAAGTTGCAACATCTCATAGCTTTGTGTTTAAATCACAAGATAGATTTGCCACTCCTTGAAACAAGGTTGGCAGGTCCTAAAGTACAAGTTTCATTTGCAAGAAGATGAGTAGTCATCCTGTTACATCACCCTTCCTTGGGCTGATTTGCCAAGTTAGGGAAGTTATGTATTGCCTAGCAAGAAATTGACCAATCAAGTTGGGGCAACGAGATCGCCCAGGATTTACTCTCTTAATTTAAGGAACCTAAGGTGTTGGTTAATTTGGGTTAATAGGGTATAAACCCTAACCCAAGGATAAAAGGGTAAACAAACAACAAAACCCTTGGGATCTTGCCAAGTCGCAATTGATCTCAGATCGAATGCTGGATGCATTCGGAGAGAGGATTCACATCTTAGCAATTGGTCAAATTAAATGACCACTGGATTGATTGTGTTTGTACAGTTAGGAGCACTATTTGTACTTCTTTGCTCAATGAACTAAATCTGGAAAAATAATTAATGCTTCAGGTTGAAGGCGTGGAGGGAGAGGCAGCTTTAGTTACCCTCGACTGTCTGCCTGACCCTATCTAAGGGGGTTGTTAGCCGCACCGGGTACGTGGACCGAACCCGCCGTGAGAGGTCTCTCCGTTGGTGCTACTTGGAGCATGAGGATGATTGGGTGCCAGGGGGGCTCTGGCCTTAAATCCCTTGCCTCCAGGTCCTGCACAAGAGGCCGACGTGACTCGAGATCTCGATGCTCGCATACTAGTCTACGGGCGGAAACTTGGAATAGCGATCCCTGAGGATTGTTGGAATTGCCTTCGGGCGGATTATGGATTAGCCTTCGGGCAAATTATGGAATAGCCTTCAGGCTGGATTATATGATGTATTCCAAAGACTGATAAATAAGATCAATTATTGAAAAGGAACTTGCTTGACATTGTTTTTCTATGTCAGTGCTTAAATTACGTGAAGGAACCAGTGATTTATTGGCTAATTAAGAAAGCTATTTTTGCGTGTCAAACTAAATGTGGTAGATAATTAGATAACTAATGCAACTCTAAGGAAAGTGCGGTGGATCTGACCATGGGTCCGTCCTACAGAAGGGTGGTCCCGGTTGGCCGGGAACTTTTCTCGAAGGAATTTAACAGCAAGGAACGATGACCTAGAATCTAGAGTACTAGAGTCCTGATTTATGCTGTTTTAGGGGAACAGAATGGGACTATGCCTTATGGGAAGAGAGGTCGAGCTTTGCATCCCTCTCGTTTCCCATTCTCCTTGAACCAAGTGCAGCATGAACCTGCTTCGACCCTGACGTTTCTGCGTAAAGTAGTTCACCTGGGGTTCGACGCTAGCTACCGTTCCAGAAATTTGACCACTAGGAAAACCCTGATTCAGGTCGGTCTTAAGTGGGAACGACCGGAATGCTTCCGCTTCGTGGCAAACTTGGGAAGACCTAGATCGCAAACCCTGTGACATTTCATGGGAGTGCCGGGCGGCACTTCCTTGACTCTCTTCCCGATGGGCTGCTAAGACGTGTCCTACAAGATAACTAAATTTGACAGCAAGGAACAATGACCTAGAATCTAGAGTACTAGAGTCCCGATTTATGATGTTTTAGGGGAACGGAATGGGACTATGCCTTATGGGCAGAGAGGTCGAGCTTTGAATCCCTCTCGTTTTCCATTCTCCTTGAACCAAGTGGAGCATGAATCCGCTTCGACCCTGACATTCTGCGTAAAGTAGTTCTCATTTGTTCAACGCTAGCTAGCGTTCTAGGAATTTGACCACTAGGAAAACCCTGATTCAGGTCAGTCCTAAGTCGGAACGGTCGAAATGCTTCTGCTTCGTGGCAAACTCGGGAAGACCTAGATCGCAAACCCCATGACATTTCGTGGGAGTGCCGGGCGGCGCTTTTTGGACTCTCTTCCCGATGGGCTGCTAAGACGTGTCCTACAAGTGAACAGGTAGACACATTACACCCATTCCTTGCGAGAGTAACTTTTTGCCCAACTGGATTTGTGGGTTTTCTTCGCCTAATAAGGGGGCTGTCGGTGACCCCTTTTTGGCGAAAAAATAAACCACAAATCTGAGAATATACAATATGGGGAGAATAGGGATCAATAGGGTATGAGCTTTACCAATAGGATACATGTTTTTTTTTCTATTCTCCCCATGTTGTATATTCTCAAATCTGTGGTTAGTTTTTTCACCAAAAAGGGGTCACCAACAGCCCCTTAAATGGGCGAAATAAAAACCACAAATCTAGTTGGGCAAGAGAAGTGAGAGTAACAAAGTGATGGGGGAAGAGAGAGTGACAAAGTGATGGAATAGGGATGAGAGAGAGAGAGACAATATGAATAAAGCAATGTTTGAACG
The DNA here is from genome assembly GCF_053477565.2 of Lygodium microphyllum. Lineage (NCBI taxonomy): Eukaryota > Viridiplantae > Streptophyta > Polypodiopsida > Schizaeales > Lygodiaceae > Lygodium > Lygodium microphyllum. The sequence goes on along the minus strand of NC_141136.1, from coordinate 163,986,082 downwards.
AGTGTGTAAAAGCTTCTACTTTGTATGACTATCTCATATGATGCTTCTAGGAGTGTAAAGATCTACTATTTAGAAAAGTATATCTCTCTCTTTCACTCGTAAAGTTAATTAAGTGAATATTTGTTAATTAGTTGAGATAATAGGGGGAGTGAGAAAGGGTGACGAGAGAGAGGGTATGTGATGTGTGTAATTTTTTCTTGCCAGAAAGGGGTCGTTGGCAGCCCCTTATCGAGCGAAAAATTTTCTGGCAATCCATTCCTTGCGAGAGTAACTTTTTACCCAACTGGATTTGTAGGTTTTCTTCACCTTATAAGGGGCTGCATGGCGATCCCTTTTTGGCGAAAAAACAAACCACAAATCCGAGAATAGGGACCAATAGGGTACGGGTTTTTTTTTCACCCAACAGTGGAAAAAAAACCCATACCTTATTGGTCCCTATTCTCCCCATGTTGTATATTCTTGGATTCGTGGTTTATTTTTTCGCCAAAAAAGGGTTGCCTGTAGCCCCTTAATAGGCAAAAAAAAACCAAAAATCTAATTGGGCAAGGCAAGAGAGGGTAACAAAGTGATGGGAGAGGGATGAGAGAGAGAGAGAGAGAGACAACATGAATAAAGCAATGTTTGAATGAATGTGTATAAGCTTCTACTCTGTATGACTATCTCATATTATGCTTCTAGGAGTGTAAAGATCTACTATTTAGAAAATTATATCTCTCTCTTTCGCTCATAAAGTTAATTAAGTAAATATTTATTAATTAGTTGAGAAAATGGGGGGAGATAGAGAAAGGGTGATGAGAGAGAGGGCATGTGATGTGTGTAATTTTTTCTTGCCGGAAAGGGGTCGCCGGCAGCCCCTTATCAAACGAAAAAAAAATTGACGACCCATTCCTTGCAAGAGTAACTTTTCACCCAACTGGATTTTTGGGTTTTCTTCACCTAATAAGGGGTTGCTGGCAACTCCTTTTTGGCAAAAAAACAAACCACAGATCTGCTACTATCCAAGAGTGGGTCATCGAAAAAATAAATCCTCCGACAAGGGGTTGCTAGCGACCCCTTTCTGGTGAGAAAAATTTACACATATCACATGCTCTTCTTCTTTCCCCCTCTCTTTCATCACTCTTTCTCTCTCCCCCTATTTTCTCTCTCCTTCACTTATAAAAAGACCCATCCTCCCCCTTTTCACATTGCAAATCATTCCTCTCGGTATGTGACTCTCTCTCTCTCTCTCCCTCCCTCCCTCACTCTCTCTCCTTTGTATTTAAAAGGAACCCCCTCCCTCTTACAATTCAACTTCTTGTTTTTTGTCCCCTACCCTTAGTACAGTTCCATCTTTTTCTCCCCCCTCTCTCTCTCTCTAACGCAATCACACACACTCTATCTCACCATTCTATCCTAGGCTTTTCCCCTCTCTCTCTCCCCTCCCATTCTCTCTCACTCACTCATTCACACACACACACACTCTCTCTCTCTCTCTCTCTCTCTCTCTCTCTCTCTCTCTCTCTCTCTCTCTCTCTCTCTCTCTATCTCCACCTTCCTCCCTCTCTCTATCTCCTCCTTCCTCCCCCTCTGTCTCTCTCCCTCTCCCTTGCTCTCACTCTCGCTCCTTGTATTTGCCTCTCACTCTCTCTCTCTCTTTATCTCTCACTCTCTTATCCCAATGTCATCTCTTCCTTCCCCCTCTCTCTCTCCCCAATGTCATCTTTTCCTTCCCTTCTTCTTCTTATTCTTCTTCTTCTTCTCTCTCTCTCTCTCTCTCTCTCTCTCTCTCTCTCTCTCTCTCTCTCTCTCTCTCTCTCTCTCTCTCTCTCTCTCTCTCTCTCTCTCCTCACAATTGGTATTTCATTGGCAGGAAATTGAGGAAGCAATATATTTGTAAGAAGCAACTCTAAGCCCCTCTATCATGGCCAAATATGATTTTAAAAGACAAGATCATGTCACCCTTTACGAGGGCAATGAAAGGATTTCAGAAGGTTTAGTCCAACAAACATTCCCCTCACCAAGCTTGCTCCCTGGACAAGTGGGAGTTCTTATCACCATTGTGCATCAAAGGGGTGTAAAGGCTCGTGGCAAAGACAATACAAAGATTAACGTTGAGGAAAACGCAATTGTGCAATGGCCAATTGAACAGACGGTAAGCAGATCCTCTCTTGATTTTTGTTATGATTGTTTTATCTCCCCCTCTTATCCTATTTTGCATCATTGTTTGCAGGAAAGAGAGCGACGACCGGACAAGTCTCCCGAGGACTCTAACTTGCCTCCACGATCTACAACAGGACGACAAGCTATTGCCACCGGCAACATGCAGTCACAAGGGGGGAGTCGCCCTCCAAGAGCGAGAGGAAGAGTAACACAAACACGATCATTGACTTCTACCGAGCTACGAGTAACCATTACAATTGCATGTGCAAGCATGCATAAAAGATCAATTGGAAACATTGACGGTGAGTGCTTGTAAGAGATGGCAACATGATTTAGATTATGGTTTTTATTTATTTACGTTGATTGGACATTATTACTTCATCATCTCATTCAGATGCGGGCATCCACCCCTTTGCCACCCATCCCATTATGTCATTTGGTTTCCATGCCTACAATTAGACAAGTCACATCGAGGTACAAGCAACTCTCGGAAACCTTTTTTAGCAACGTTTTGGATGATGAGCTTGGCATTCCTTTAGTTAGGACACAAGGTGTACAGAGAACACATAGTAATGGAAAGGCTCCACCGAGTGACCCAATGGTACACAAGTCTAGCAGGATCAGAGATACCCTACTAAAATATTTGGTTTTGAAGGTTATGTAGCTCACCATTATGCTTATATGGTGAAAATATTTGAGGATATTAAGCATACTTGTTTTGAGGATATTGTTGGTCATGCTCATTGGGATGCAGCAATGGATGAGGAGATGCTTGCATTAGAAGCCAATAAGACTTGGGATTTGGAACCCTTTCCTAAGGGCAAGAAAGCTATTGGTGGCTATAAGTGGGTTTACAAAATCAAGCATAATACAGATGGTTTAGTTAGTAGGTATAAGGCTAGGCTAATTGCAAAGGGCTATGATTAAACATATGGCATAGACTATGAAGAGACATTCAGTCCAGTTGCTCTCTCTCTCTCTCTCTCTCACTCTCTCTCGTGCGCTCATGAAGACACATACACACACACACACACACACTCTCTCTCTCTCTCTCTCTCTCTCTCTCTCTCTCTCTCTCTCTCTCTCTCTCTCTCTCTCTCTCTCTCTCTCAAATGGCAACCTCTCCCCCCCCTCTCTCTCTCTCTCTCTCTCTCTCTCTCTCTCATACACACTCTAAATTAGCAACTTCTCTCTATCTCCCCCCTCCGTTTTTCACAACCCTCTTATTATTACAAGGGTCAAGGGTTTGCATGAGGTAAATTATCTTAAATACTTTTAATTGTTAATATCAAGACGAAAAAAATATCACATTGTTATCCCACATGCATATATATATATTATGTATCTCTCACTTTTATGTGTATGATTTGATATTATATCCTGATATATCACTTCCATTGTGCATACATAGGCAAAACTACATTGCACATGTTTTCGCTACTGTCAATTGAGCATTATTGTGTGGAATTACTACAAGAGGATAGGGTATCAAATAGTTTGTTATGCTCACTGCAATAACGTGAGATATCTATTATTTTTTACTTTTTTTTAATAGTTAATATCGAGACAAAAATATTACCTCATTGTTAATCAATCCACTGTGCACACATACATTCACATGTATGCATGTTTCTACACTCCACCCTTCCCTAGATATTTTGCACATGCTTTGTTTACACATCTTGTAGTATTGCAATTGAGAAAATGCCTATACAAAATCTCTTTCACTTACACATTCCTCTCTCTTTCTCCTCTTTCCTCTCATCCTCATTTTATTGCACTTGTAAATAAAAAGAATCTAATCATTAGGAAAAAAATGAACTCACAAATTGCCCCTTAAAAATAATATAGTTTAAGATGTGGGCCTTTTGGATTGTCCAATAGGAAGCACAAAATTTGAGTTTCTCTCACCTTGTATTTCCCCCCCTTTTTTTGGAGAATTTTCAATTTTGGTTTTTTTCCCTCTCACGAAATCAATTTGACCCAAAAGTTGAGCAATAGACCACTTTCCCTCTCTTCTCTATACTTGTGAATTTTCGTCTCCATTGAAGCTCCCTGGTGAGAGTAATTAGGGTTTTGTGCGTTCTACTTACCTCTATACTTTCTTCTCCACGCAGCTCCAAATTTTGGGCAAAACACAGGTGCCCATCTCTCTTTGCATTTTCTCTTGTTTGCTATTTTTTCAATAGGGTTTGATGTCATTTCTTATTGTTGTTGTTTTATTGCAGAGGTTGTTTGGGGCAAGTGACAGAGGTGCTCATCTCTCTCTCCTTTCTTTCCCCCCTCTCTCTATGTGTTGTTTCTCTTTTATATTGTGTTTTCAATAGAATTTGATGTTGGTTCTAATTGTTGTTTTCTTGCAGAGTTTATTTGGAGCAAGAGGCAAAGATGTTAATCTCTCTCTCTGTTTAGTTTTTTTTTGCTAATATCTTTTCAATACAACACAATGTTAGTTCTAACCCTTGTTGTGGTTTTGTTGCAGAGATCATTTTGGATGACATTGCATAAGTTCTTATCTCTCTCTCCCTCTCTCTTTCTCTGTGTATGTTTCCTCTTTTCTACTGTTTTTTTAGTATACCTTCATGTAAATACTAACTCTTGCAAAATTGTCTTTTGCAGAGATCAATTTGGGCAAGATTGGATAGGTGCTCATTTCTCTCTCTCCCGCGTACTCACACAAAATCTCTCTTTCTTCCTCTCTGCATTATCCCTTTTCTACTATCTTTACAATAGGGTTTGATGCTAATTCTAACTTAAGGATCGATTGTTGTTGCATCACTTAACACAAGGTAGAGCAGAGATTATGTAGCTCAATTTACAGCTAAATCTACCATATTTTGTGGTGCCAAAATTTATTCATTTAATTAGTGACTTTTATATTTGATGGGATTGATGTTTTCTTATGTCCATCAATTGCCCTATTTTGTATTGCTTCTATTCATGTAGTTATCTAGATATTTTTTGCTAAAAGGGATTCATGCAAGTATTTTTGTTAAAAGGGATTCATGCAGGTGTTTTTTTGTACATGCAGGTATTGTACAAGGTTTAGGTGAAGCATATAAATCTTCATCAACTATTTTGATGTGGTGAGTAATTCCTTTGTGTTGGATGATATGGATCTGTTGGAAGTCGATGGTTCAAAAATCCTCTACTTTATTGGTCCTATGTGTCCATTTGGATCTCCATGCAAATTGGCAATGATCCATGAAACTCTTGTATCATATCATCCATATAACACACAATGTGTTGAGTCTTAGAATATCTCAGGTGTCAATCCAATGTGCCTATTAAGATTTGCATGCCACCATGTGGCTGCTATCCTTGTAACAACTACTCTATAATACCCACATTTCATACAATGTATTGAGTCAAATCAGACTCCTCTTCATTATAATAAAAATTATTTTGGCAAAATTCTCTGAGTATTCTTGTGCTATTCTTTTCATTATATTTCATGTAAATGGTATGATTAAAGTGATGTCTTGAAATTAAATCTATACTTTGTATTGATGTATATATCCACATGCATTTCAATATCAATGTTTATGTCTATTTACAAAAGTGTAAACATCTCTTAATGCCATGTTGAATTGTATGGCATATTGGTGATTACTGGATAGACTTAAAATGCTTATTATTTAGGGGTTAATGCATACTTCTTTACATCTAATGCATAGGTTATAATGCCTGAGAGAAGAACAAGCATTCTCTTGATAGAAGTATGTAACATAAAAGATGAAGAAGGGAATTGGATCACTAATATGTATCATTGCTCGTCTTGGGTACATATGCGTCCAAGTATGAAGGGAGCTTTCAAGGTGAAAGCATCTACAATTGCAGATGTGTCAAAGCACTGGAAGGGTAAAATTTTAGCTCTCAGACAAAGGAAAGTTGATTCTCACTCTGTGTGTGTGTGTCTTCGTGAGGGCACAAGAGAGAAAGAGACAGAGACAGAGACAGAGACAGAGACAGAGACAAAGACACACACACACACACACACACACACACACACACACACAAAGAGAGAGAGAGAGAGAGAGAGAGAGAGAGAGAGAGAGAGAGTGTGTGTGTGTGTGTGTGTGTGTGTGTGTGTAAGAGGGGGAGAAAGAGAGGAGTTGCTTATTTGGTCTAGTGCTCTCTGATCTAATATTCATTAGTTGCTTTATTTAGTTGCTATATTTGAGAGAGAGAGAGGGAGGGGGAAGGAGACACAACACAGAGAGAGAGAGAGAGAGAGAGAGAGAGAGAGAGAGAGAGAGAGAGAGAGAGAGTGTGTGTGTGTGTGTGTGTGTGTGTGTGTGTGTGTGTGTGAAAGTGAGAGTGAGAGTGAGGGGGAAAGGAAAGAGGGATAGAGAGAGAGTGGGTGTATATGTATTTGTGAGCGACACAAGGAGAGAGAGGAGCGACACAAGGAGAGAGAGAGCAAGCGAGAGAGAAGGTAAGTGTAAGAGAGGGAGAAGCGAGAAGTTGCCGAGAGAGAGAGAGAGAGAGAGAGAGAGAGAGAGAGAGAGAGAGAGAGAGTGTGTGTGTGTGTGTGTGTGTGTGTGTGTGTGTGTGTGTGCGCGCGCGTGTGCGTGTGAGAGAGGGAGATGGGGAGGAGAGAAAGTAGAGAAAGAATAATTGGTGGAAGATGGGGAATAGAGAGAGAGAGAGAGAGAGAGAGAGAGAGAGAGAGAGACCTTAATTAATATGGGGGGAGAAACATGGGAGGGGACGATAGTGGTGAAAGCAATGGAGGTGGTAATGACAGTAGCAGTGGAGGTGGTAGTAGAGGTGGTGATAGTAGTGGTGGTGGTGGAGATGGTGGTGGCAGTAGGGGTAGTAGTGGTGCTTGATATGTGCACAAGAGAATAGGAGGAATAAGTGAAATATGTGGAACAAGAAATGGATGTTTCCTAGAAAATCTCGCATAAATGCTTACTTCTTGCCCTTCCCCAGTCACCCCGAGAGACTACAAGGGAGAGAGTTAGCTTAATTCCCCCTATCCCAATCTTCGCCATCTTCTCTTATGCTCTTCCATCTCAAAATCCATTCCTTCCTTATCTCTTGCATCTACTTGTGGACGATGGCCCCAAGTGAAGAATGTCACGTGGGGATAGCAATCCCACAACTAGCAACGAAATTTCAAGCCAAGGCATCATTGTCAATCTAGTTGCAGTACCGGTCGTAAGTAATGTATTTCTAAATTGATAGATGCTTGCTTTGATTCTCGCATGAGATATGCTAGGCTCCGTACTTTATCGTGCTAGAATAGGTCATTGAAAATGATAAATCGCATCTCAAATATTCAAAGATGAAGTTTGCAAAGTGCTTGTATCAAGGGAAGTCAATTGCACCTAGTTGCTATGCGACGAATCCATGCATAACATAAGTAGCATATAGGACTCTAAAGTATTAAACATCGATGAGTCTTCGATTAATATTTACCTAGCACAATATTGTTTAAGGTTCGCAAATGCACATAGATGGTACATACATGAGAGAGATTATGTAAACTTTACATCAATGACACGTGACTCCTTGCCTTAGGAGAAAGGAAGATAAAACCAAGATAAAATGTTGCATAGTAGGAAAATGTCACTTAGAGAAGAGGTATAAATTCTCTTGCTAGATTGATTAATTCACATTGAAATGATAGCACTTACGTCATGTATAGTATTTGAATCCTTAGTATATGCCTTAGTTGAAAGAAGGGAACGTTAAGTAAATTTTACTCTTTGGTCCCAAGGGGGGGAGCAAATGTGCAATGGAAATATTATCGCATCTATTCTTGGAATGCTTGGAAAAGAATACTATTGTTTTGTTGGTTAATTGAACAACACGCTAAATGTTCTTACAATCAATTAATTGTTGGATTGTGGTTTGGATGATTATTCCAAGTGCTTGTATTTGATGGTAAATGCATGTCCAAGGTCTGTAATGACAAGTTGCCATGGGAATAAAGGAATGTTTTCCTGGAAAATGATATTAGAGCTAATTGCCTTGATTATTCTTGATTCTTAATTGGATTAATTAAGGAAGGATATTTTGCATGGGTGGATCATCTCCAAGATCGCACAGCGGATTACCCCGAGAGGGCACTCCTCGATTCACAAGCCAAAGGTCGAGTGGTGAAAAGGTCAACCACAGAAGTTGTGTCTTAGTACTAGGTCGCTTGGGGTTAGTGGAGCTCTAAACACCCCTTGCCTAGTCCGAAATGGAGTTGTAGACTGCCTTGAGCCCAACGTCTAGGGCGTTGGAAGATCTTATTCTAGATAAAGAATGGAAATTATTGTGCCATGTAATTTGGATCTCGGGTACTTCTGTTGGACAAAAGGGATACATAATTCTCCTGTATGGGTAGGAGACAAAGATTAACTTGAAGATAAGTTAAGGAACTTGTTTGTCAAAAGAACTGCTTGTTTTGATTTCATGTCAGTGCTGTAAATTATGCAAAGGAATCATGTTCCCTAAAAGGCCTAATTAAGGAAGGTGATTGTGAATGCCATACATAAATGTGATAGGACCTAATTAGAAAACTAAAGCTATCAAGGGAAGCTGGTGGGCAGAACCCCGACGGTCTGTCCTACGGCGTGCAGGGTGGGCCCAGAGAACTGGGAGGCTTCTCACAAGGTTTTACCGTCGTTTGACCTTTAGGTATGGTTAGGTTAGAATCCATTTCATATCATTTTAGGGGACTAGAATGGGACTATGCCCTACCGGGCAGAGACATTGAGCGGCGCATCCCTCTCATTTCCCATTTTCTTTGAACCAAGTGTGGCATGGATCTGCTTCGGCTTGGGCATCTCTGCGTAAAGTAGAATGTCCAGGACCTTATGCTAGAATGCTGTCAGGAGACCTTGACCACCAAGGACCCAGATTTTAGGTCAATCCTAGTGGGTTCCGCCATGAACATTTCGTTGCGAGGCAAACTCGGGAAACCCTAAGCGACAAACCCCGTAACAATCCAATGGGAGTGCCAATCAATGACGCTTAGATTCGTTTCTCGATATGGACCGCTAAAACCTGCTTGGATAGCTGATAGGTGGGCACGTTACAAAAGCTTAAATCTCTTGTGATGAGAATGCTAAGAGCAACAGTCCTAATTAGGGACTTAATTATACATAGGGAGCAACCGATCATAAGAGAACTTAGTTGTGCCCTAGATGACCCTCATAAGTAGCCACGAGTGATTGAATCACTAAGAAGGGGGTAACAAATTCATGAAACTCATTGATTGTGGTTGACATTTGTTTATGCATTGAAATTAAAAGATAAACAACTTGGTTGAGCATGATCACCATGGAACCATTTGCATTGCATTAAGACACATTAATTGTGGAAAAGCAAAAGCCTAATGGAGCACATCACACTTGCATTTACCAACATGAATGGAAAATTGGTTGCTTGAAGAGGAACAAAAAAAAGGAGGTAAACCTAAGAAGGGAACACACATGAGAGAATTTATCTGGCTTGTACGTTACTAAAATAAGAAGGAAGAAAAATGAGGGGATTGGAGAAAGAAAGTGATCAAACATCCATCACTAAAAAAATTTATGACCGTGAAGTAGGAAGAGAAACACACTTTGAACAAGGGACCCATCATTTGGAGTACCTTAAGAAAACAAGCTAGCTATCAATGCACCTTACTTGTCAACGAGGGCTATGAAGGTGAGGATTAGATCGATCCCAAGTTGTGGATGCATGGATCACTTGACAAACTCAAGGAGAAAATAGTATCTTTCTCTGGAAACCACCATTTCCTTATCTAACTCGATCAGCCTCATTAAAACTCTAGTCCAACAAGAAGAGTCAGAGACCATGTCCACTTCAGGATCTAACATAGACAATTTTTTATTGGACCCTAGTGAATTCCCAAAAGAAATCTAGGAGCTATTAGATCAATATGATTAAAAGACGAGAGTAGTGCATGGGGGGAGATCAGCATATAAAATGCTAACTGAACTAGAAGAGGAGAGAAGGCTAGGAAAGGACATGCTATAGCAAGTCGCTAGATTATCGCAAGCACAAAAACTTGATAAACAAAGGAGAGAGGCCAAACTAAACCAGTTCCATCATATCCTAGCATTTGTATAAAGAACTAGACCAAGAGCGAATGCCAATAGAGAAAGAGTCCTTGAGGCAAACCTCATGCTAGTCAAACTCTTAACTAAGAGGTTGCTAGATAATTCGACGAATGAGCAAAGTAGTGCAACATTGGTCACCTCAATCTTGGAAGGGTTAGGAATTGTAGCTAATACCAAGGGCCAAACAAAAATCTTGAGTCAAAAAACAAGTTGAGAAGTATAAATCAGGAGATGATCCTTACAGCTTTGTTGAGTAGTTTGAGAAGTTTGCAAAGCTAACAACCTCTAAGACGTTGGTCAACAAGCACAAGCTTTTGGGTTGTGCTTGGGAAAAAAGGACACACTTAGTTCATTAGCTTCGATGATATAGAATGCAATGACTTTGACATGCTCAAGGACCTCTTTATCAAAAAATTCTTGGAAGAAAGGTACAATAATAACTTGATTGTCAAGTTGATGAACATGAGTCAAAAAGATAAAGAGGAGATCTATGATTACATTATCTACATCCCTAGCCTCTTCAAGAGGATGTTGGTACCTGAACGATGTACTTAGAAAGCAATATCCACTATAAAGAGGAGATCTGTGATTACATTATCTACATCCCTAGCCTCTTCAAGAGGATGTTGGTACCTGAACGATGTACTTAGAAAGCAATCTCCACTATATTCATTAATGGGATCGAGGATGAGGAACTCTATAAACTGTTGGCAAGTAATTTGAGTCTGTGAAGAGATACGCTAGCCAGAGTATTTAAGGAGGTGATGTGCGTGGAGGACTTGCTAAAGCAAAGGAATGCTAAGGCTATTCAACCCAGAGGCGTCATCATCATTCACACAATGAAAGATCTGCAAATTGCAATGAGCTACCTACCACAAGTGCTCAAGACAAAGGAAAGTGCATGGACCTTATGCAAGAAATGGTAAGTCTCAAGTTAGAGTTTGCAACACTTTAGGACACACTGAGATGGTCCTTGAGACCACACATTCAGTGTATACATTGTGAGGAAAACCATCTTCTAGTAGAGTGCTCCTATTCATGTCCATGCACTTTCACAAACTATGGCAGATTTGGACATGAGGCCATGCACTGCAAGCTGCCATACTCACAGCCCTACTCCCAACAAATCTATCTAATGAACAAACAACCCAACTATGGAAGAGGATCCCCACTAGCACTATATACACCCAAAGAATAACAATTTATAGATCCTAAGGTGGACATTAATCCAACAAGAATCCCTAGGTGACTTGGATCCATCATCACTCACACCCACTAGGTGACGCTCCCATTCACTTAGTGGGAGACCCACATTACATCAACCTAGTGATGCTCCCATTCACTTAATGGAAGAGCCACTAGAAGAAGAATTGTACGTGAACCCTTATGTCACTTATGACGAAGAGGGATAGCCAATTTTGATGGATTTTTTTCCAGTTCCAGTTACGGCTTTAGGTAGGGGACAAGGTTGATGTGTGGGAGGAAGCCAACCATAGGAACCTCTCACATGTTGGAAATGCAGCCATCTAGGCCACATCTCATGGAGACCCAAAAAGAAATAGGCTAATAAGGACAAAGCCAACTTGAGATGTCTAGAGTGCGGAGTCACACATCTATACATCAATTACCCTATATGGAAACCTTCCACTAACATGGAAATAATCCCCTCAATACCATTCATGCTTTTTATTGTCAAGACACTTGACAATGATGCTACTCCAATTTCCCTAGATGTGTTGACTAGAGCCCAATCGAAACATGTTAGAATCTCAATACCCATGTCTAGCAACCTTGATGTCTTATCCATAGGTAAAAAGAATGGAAAGAAGAAGAAAAAGAAGAAAGCTCATTCAAAACTTTTACTCAATATTGATGTGCCAAAATTGACATTGCCAAAAGATGATACTGCCAAAAGGAAAACAAGTATCTGATGTGGAAGCAAAAATGTCTACTCTAAGGAGAAATGAGAAAGAAAGTGCAAAAGTTGGGAAATATTATAATCAAGTTCAGATTCTAAGTGTGGTCACCATGCTCTATGGAATAGCAAAGCCTTCTCGTACCTAGACATGACACAAGGATATGCTAGCATTTTAAACTTAACAATAAAGCATATCAACAAAATTAATCACCATATTGTGCTACTGAGATAGACAATTCATGCCGAAGAGTGAATGCTCACATATTTCATAAAATGTATGCATGGACTAATGACAAACTTTGGGACACAAAGTTCATCTCCACAGTAATCTACTCAGACAAAATACATGACAATGGATTGGACTACTTGACTACTCTTTGTAGCATTATACGGTAGTAGGGAAGGATTACAGGGTGATCATTAGGATTTAGGAAAGGTCAAGACCCAAACAATGGGTCGAAGAATGAAGTAAAGAGGAAGACTGATGGATGTTAAGTCAAGAGAGGAGAGAAACAAGCCTAGGGTAACTAAGGGTGAGTCCATGTCAAGATGACTTGAGGAGTAGGAGGGAATGTAGAAGATAGAGAAGGAGGAAAAAAACACGATACTTCTTCCTTGATCCTTATATAGCTTGCGGTGCCCGTTGTCGTGCCGCTATGCCGCTATGTGAAAAACTCTAGAGTGCGGCTTTCTTATTGATGTAGAGACCCAACATCATTTTAGACATTAGTGTTAGTATCCATGGTTCAAAAATATTAGTTTTTTGGACAGGTTTAGCCAATTTTTGATATTTTAGATATTATCTCATGTAAAAAATCCATAAAAATGTAGACAACTTCTAGATTAGGATGACATGTAAAAGAAAGTAGGTAGCTTTCATCCATTTTGAGAGGATTTTATGTGAAAAGAGGGATTGGCGAGATCGTGCGACGCGCGATCATTGTTTTCAAGCAATGAACAACACTCCAAAGTGGGAGATGAAGAAGGAGTGATCTAGCAGAATTCTCGCTAGGTGTGCTGGTATTTTACCCCCCTTTCAGAGCCAATGGAAGCATCAGATTGGCAATCTGAGCACCATAGAGGAATGTATTATTTTATGCACTTTTTTGTCTACAAGAGGTTTATCTTCTCATAATGTAGAAATAAATTGACATGCTTCATCTCTATGAGTATTCTTCTACATCTATTTCTTTTGACCCCTTCTCTTCTGTCTACTCCTCTCCTACCTGAATCTCCCTTCACCGTGTTGTCTCTTACCCCCATGGTAGACTTTCGGCCCCAAACGCTCCAACAGTGGTGAACCTGGCGTGAAAGTTGGCAGCAGAGGTGTGTAAAGATGGGGGATTCTACTAGTTCAAGTGGTGGTGATGCTTTACAATAGATGATTGCTCTATTGCAACAACAACAACAACAATAGTTGTTATTACAACAACAGATGCAAACTCGGCAAGAAGCAAAAAGAATTGATTCCTTAGTTGCGAATGCATTGCAAGTAGTGGGACAAGAATTGAAGCAATTTAAAGGTCAAAATGTATTGGCCTTCATCCGATTGTATGAAGAAAAGATGTTGTTTCATGGGGTAGCGCAATATGCATGGAGTTGGTATTTCTCCCGTTTGGCCATGCATGCATTGCATGATCAAATTGATGAGTTACATACAAGAGATGTTGATTGGGTAACTTTCAAGAAAGCTTTGAGAGAAGAGTTTTTCCTGGAAGATGTAGGATTGGTAACTAACAATACATTTATAGATTGGATTGAAAATCCCAATAAAGGGTTGGCTGATATAGCTTTGCTCCATGAATTTGAAAGTCAGTATGAGCAATTGAATGCCAATGAGCAACAATCATTGGAGAGTCAGAAAATTGATTTGTTTATGAAGGTTGTAGATCCTGTTTTGCAAGAGAAGCTAACTAATCGTTTAGAAGATGCCTCTTCTAAAACGGGACTGAATTCTAATTGGGCCAATGTAACTGAGGCAATGCATATGTTGGTAAAGAGAGAGCGAATGAAATTAAGATGGGGTATAGGCACCACATGGAACAACCGGCTATATCTATTGGTCCAGCTCCTAAAAGTGATGCTATGGATGAATTAATCAAAGGCATGCATGATTTGAGGCTAAATTTGACAGAAGTCTATGCAAAGGTCGAAAAGTTGGATGTCAAGGTAGAAGAGAAGGGCCTGGAGATAGCCCAAAGACCGTATAGAGAAGGATTTAAGAGGAGATGCATTTGTTGTGACAGTTTATAGCATGAAAAGTGAGACTATACAGCCGACCGTGAAGCAAAAGCAAAAAGGTTAGTCTTTTGGAAAGATGGCAAAATACATGCAACATAAACAAGTCTTCCAATAGAGCCAAATTTTGGAAATGGTGGCATGCAAAAGAGATTGGAAGATATGGCTGCAAGGATAGCATTTGTTGCCATAGCGTAGCCACATATGGATTGAGAATTGAAAGGACTGATGAAATCGTAAGGAGGCATGGAAAATGGCAAAACAGCAAAGTCTAAATTAGTTGATGCAAGTCAGAGTATACAAGGAAGAATAGGATGGAGTGCACAAGTGGATTCATTTTTAGCCTATGCTTATTTGGTTGAGGTTCATAATCAAGAAGCTCTCGTGGAAGAAAAGATAAGAAGAGATGAGGACACTGCTGGTCCTTCCTCTTCAAGTCCATCTAAACTCATCACACGAAGTAAAATGGAGCAGCAGAAAGAGGCTGAAAAGGCCATACCTGAGCATGTTATGGAGGATGCATCTCAAGAGAAGAAACAAGAAGGGAAGAAAAGGGGCAAGTAGCCCAGTTACAGGTTACAATCAGATCTTGAGACTGGCACAAACCTTAAAAAAGTCTTAGAAGATTGCATACTTATCAGTAGAGTGGAATTCACACTTGGCAAAGTTCTTGGAATCGTAAAGCATGAATTTCATGATGCAATCTTTGATATGCTGAAACGAAAAAGACAGTTTGATGGTGAAGTCTTGCAAGCATTGATGCAGCTTGACAAAGACATAGAGAAACATCTTCAAAGGGAATATGATGATGCATGTAATGTTATTTTGGATGAGGCTAATACTGAAAATGGGTTAAATGGAAGTGTAGATAGCAAGCTTGTGGCTAAAAATGGTGTTATGGGCAGCACTAAGCATAGAGAGAAGGCTATGTATAATAGGGATGTCCATCAACAAGCACATGAAGAAGAAGATGCTCATTTTATTCTAAGCAATCATTATTCACGAATGCATTGGGCTCGTGCTACAACAGAGACAATTATTAAAGTGGGAGAAAGAGAGACGCCTTGCATAGCTCTCTTGGATTATGGTTCCGAAATCAATGTTATGGCACGCAGCTTGTATGAGAATGGAGGTTGGCCGATTGATGTAGATCCAAGATGGCACATGCGAGCAACAAACAATTTATCAAGGGATCTTTATGTGGCTTGTTCGAATGTACATATGACTATTGGAGATGTTAGGGATGAATATCATTTTTTTGTGCAAGATTCATGTAGTTATACAGTGATTTTGGGGTAGCCTTATATTTCGGAATCAAGGCTGGAAACAAAAGCCTTGGATGACGGTTCTTCATATGCTCAAGTTCAAAGTAAAGACAATACAAGGGCAGTATAGTTTCTCAATGTTTGTGTGAATCATCCCCGCAATCAAGATAGGCTGTGGGATAATCCTATGCCACCTAATGCACAAGAGTTTAAGGGTTTTTAGGTAGCATTGTTGTAAGTGGAGGCTATGGTAGTGCCTCTATGATGCCAGGAGGCATATTTCACGGTGGATTCCGTGAGGTTTTACGGTGGATTCCGTAAACTTTGATGATCGGGGCTCATACACAAAGTGGATTCTTTGTGCGAGAAGATGATGGGGACGCCTGTCCTTTTCGGGCGTTTCATTAATTTAGTGTGTACATGGGTGATTCCATAGCGGGTGATTCCGCAAAATGCATATTAAATTAATAAACGTTTATGAGTTTAGAGTGCGCACTCGTAATAAATTAAGGTTAGGATTAATTTCTAACCACATAACCTTGTCATTTGAACTCCGAATATAGTTGTTTGACTACTCAAAACAATCGGAACGCATCTGGCTGACAAGCTGAGCAGAATTACGAAAATCCATAAAAATGGGCAAAAATATTGATTTTTGTAAATCGTATCATTTTTCTCCATATTTTATATTGGACGACTTATTCCCTTCCTTGGCCTATTGTTCTTGTAATTGCATACACTTTCAGCACACATGTCCTTTTTTTCTTCAAGAAATACTCACTGATGATGTAAAACTTACGACCTTTTCCTTTGATCCTTGAGTCTTCAAAATAAATATTTTCTAGATATGAACCTGTTTCTTTAATGTAGTGTGCCCTAGCAGGAATATGGTTTTTTAAATAAGCTCTATGCCCAATCATTCATGATTTGAAAAAATATGCAATGTTGGAATTCATGCTATGCAACCAATCAATCGATGCTACACACAAAAATAATGTATGCATTGAAAAAATTGTGCCTAGTCTATCTACATGTGATCCTGCGTCATGCAAAATGCAAATAAAATTCCTTGATTAATTTAAAATTCCTTATCCTCACCTCTCAACTCTCATCCATCTAACAATTGGGAGCATCCTTCACGACCCTCTAACTCACCTAACCACCTTACACACTCAACTAGGGGTTCCCAACTTTGTGACGAACATCCCAAATATCGTGCGTGCAAGAAATGTGTATACTCAATGACAGGTGCTCTCTCATGTGCACGTGCAATTAAGATTTACTGCATATAGCTGCATCAGACCTCATGCTGTGCTAGTGCTCAACGATGGTGCAAAATGTGCATAATCCCAACCCATGGAATGAAAGTATTTGATAAGAACAGGAGATGACCTCTGAGTGCAGTGCATCAACAAGTGCAATGTGAAGTGCTCCTGAACCCATTATCCCCATGATGTGCAAGACTCTCGACAAGAAAACATACCTTGTTCCACAATGTTCGACAACTAATAGCAAACTCCAACATCAACTTGTCCAAAAAAGATACCAAGCTCAACAAAGGCTATCAAGTTTCACACTCAACAAATCAAACAAAATGATAGAAACAAATCCTAAGCTAGACAAACATAAGAAATCCAACTACAAAATAACAAAACAAACTGTCACGCAAACAACTAAGCTAGCAAAAATCAAACCTAACTATAGTTAGACTAGGGGTTTTTAGTTTTCACAAAAACGTTTAACACTGTAAGAGTGGTGGCTCAAGTGTAATTTCTTTATTTATGAGAAAAAAGGATGATAAGAATGTATTATTTTATATTTTAGGGTGTGTGTGTGTGTGTGTGTGTGTGTGTGTGTGTGTGTGTGTGTGTGTGTGTGTGTGTGTGTGTGTGTGTGTGTGTGTGTAGCAAAGACAATTAAGTTTGTAGTGTGATATAGAATGCACAACTACTCAATGAAAGGTAAAGCTCGAGTGAAAGCACACAAGCAGAAGTAAGAGCAAAGCAAGAGCTATGGCAGATGGAGCAAGAAAGCAAGAGAGCAAGAGAGAGAGACACCGTACGTGGAAACTCCAAAAGGCACAATGTGTGACTGGCCTTCCCTTATTTAAATGTCATTGAAAGAATAAAGAATGAAGTGACCATAATGGACACCTGCCATTTGCAGTGTACATGTATATGGGTACTATTAGTGTAATGAATAGATGGGTGGTTAGGCACAACTGCATTTATCCTCAACCACCTCCCACTTAAAGGCAAATATACCTCTAGTGAGGAGAGAATAAGAAAAAGTAGCAAAGTATAAATGTACATAAAGTACAACAAGATGAGGAAATATGTCATCTCATCCAACACCCACCAACTTCCTAAGAAAGTTAAAACACTCCACTGAGAGACTTTTAGTGAGTAGATCTGCATGATTTTGGTTAGTTGATATCTTGACAAGCTCAATGGACTTGTCCTCAATGATCTCTCTGATAAAGTGGTAACACATCTCAATATGCTTTGTCTTCACATGAAAAACTGTATGCTTGGCCAACTAGATGGCACTCATAGAATTTGAATGCAAGGTAGCGACCACATCACTAATACCAAAGTCATTAGATGGCCTAACTAGAGAGCCTCAATGCTGCAATATATTGTGCCTCTATAGTGAAAAAGGCCATGCATTTGTGCACCTTGGGCATTCAAGAAATAGCACCTCCAGCAAAGGTAAAGACATAGCCAGAGGTCAACTTCCTACTATCTACATATCCTATATAATTAGAGTTAGTGTATCCTATGACTCCTGTATCCTAGCCACCGTAACATATGCACATTTTTGTAGTGCCCTTAAGATACCTCATGATTTCACATCATCCCAATGTTGCTTGCTAGGTGTAGCCATATAGCATGCCACACCTTCCACTGCAAATGCTATGTCATGATGAGTGGCTATCATGACATACATCAAACTATCCATTGAAAATGCATAAGGAATCTTGACCATCTCGGCCTTTTGCTCATAGACTACGGACAATGAACCTCACTAGCCTTCACATGAGAAGGTAAAGGACAGCCAATATGCTTAACATCTTGCATATGAAATTGCTCAAGGACCTTCTAGATGTACTCCTTCTGCAACAAGTAAAGGAGCCAGAGTGATCATGCATGATGTGAATCCTAAGAATATGTGAGACCTTTCCTATATTCTTCATCTCAAAGCTCTTCTTGAGCTAATCTTTCAGGGCATCCAGCTCATTATGAGCACTCCCAACAATCAACATATCATCCACATAGAGTACCAATATCATAAGGATGCCATCACATGCCTTCTTCATATATAAACATGGATCCATATCACTATGGAAATACCCTTGTGAGTGCATGAAGGTATTGAACTTGTGGTACCATTCCCTAGGTACCTGCTTAAGACCATAAAGGATCTTTCTCAACTTGCACACAAGGTATTTCCTGTCTTTTTCCTCAAATCCCTTAGGTTGTTACATATAAATCTCATCATGTAAGTTCCCATGTAAAAAAGTTGTCTTGACATCCATTTAAGAGAGGTCTAGATCTGGCTGCACAACCAAATCCAATACCAAGCATAGGGTAGTCATCCAAGATAGAACACTTCATCAAAGTCAACACCATGCTCCTGCTTAAAACCCTTAGCAACCAATTCGGCCTTATAGGCTATCTTGGGGCATCTAGGGGTACTCTTCAACTTGTACACCCACTTGCATGGCAAAGCATGTTTCCCATTAGTCAAAGGAACCAAATCCCATGTATGATTTTTTTGCAATGAGGTATACTCTGACTACATGGCCCTCTCCCAAGAGTGACTATCACCTCTGCTCATGGCCTCGTCATAGGTAAGAGGATCGTCAGCATTTGTCACCATAACATATTCCATCAAGCCTGCAAACTAATCAGACTGACATCTATCTATACTAGACCACCACAAAATAGGCTATGGCACTTGTACATCGTGTCTAACATAAGGGTCATGGGCCAATAGAGCATGAGCTGCTCTAGGCTATCTAGCTAGCTATATAGTAATAAGAGGTTGCTCCTGAAATATCACCCAATATACCTCAACAACCTGCTTAGACAACTTACACATTTTCTCCTCATGAAAAACAATATCATGGTTTCTAGATGGCCTTCAGAGCTTATGGAACTCAAAGGTGATAGCCCATCTTGCATACATTTCCATAATCGCGAAAGATGCATTTCAAAAACTTAGGATCCATCTTATAGTACTTGTCCTTGGGAACATGGCAAAAAGCCTCACAACCAAAGGCACGCAAATAATCATATAATGGAGGTCTTCTAAACGATACCTCCTATGCAACCTGATAGTCAAGAGCAATGCATGGGGATCGATTAATTAAATGTATGGCAATAATAACTACCTCAGTCCAAAGTGTTGCAATAAGCTTGCATGGCTAAGCATACTACAAACTCACTCCTGAATCATCTTATTCATGTGCTCAATCATACCATTTTGGGGTGGGGTGTACAAGGCAATCAATTGACACTTAATATCCCTCTCATCACCAAACTACTCAAAGCCGTTAGAGACATACTTTTCCCCACTGTTAGTACATATGCATTTCAGCCTATACCGAGTCTAGTTCTCAACAAAAGCAAGCCAATGTTGAAATGTAGCCAAGACTTATGATTTCTGCTTTATGGGATATACCGAGAACTTATGCAAGTAATCATCAATGAAACTTCACAAGACTTTTAGGGTGTAAGTCTACAAACATCAAAATGAACAAGAGCTAAAGGCTCACCCATGTGCATAATGCCAAACTTCTTATACAAATTATGAGTCTATCTACCATAAACACAATGATAACAAGAATCAAAACACTTAGGGGTGAAAGATAGTGCAAATAGGTCAGCATTTTCTTTCCCTTTAATAACATATACCCAAGGCCATGATGCCATAAAGATACATGTGATACTATAGCCACTACCAAAACATGTCGATAGACCTAGATACAAGTAAGGGGTAAAGAGGACCAGGACTTGGCACCTCATATACTAGGACAAGATTCCCATGGGTAAGCTTCTATGAGGAATCACTAAAAGAGACAACATAACCTGCATCATCCAATTGTCGAGGCTTTTGATCAAAGCAGAAACATGGTATACATCATGCAAAGTAAATATACTACCTGAAGAAAACTATAGTTGGACATCTCCAATACCAACAATATCCAATGCAAGATCATTAGCTAATCGAATAGATCTTGTCATATTGTGATAGAAGTGGAACCACTCTCGATAAGGGGTGACATAAAATGAAGCCCTTGAATCAAGTAGCTAACACTGAGTATAGGTAGACAAGGCATTAGTCAATTGCGAATCATTAAGAGAAGAAGCTACAAGTATGTGGTCATCATTAGAATTAGTCTATATGACATTAATCTCTTCAATCTTGACATCGGACTTGCTAGGGACAATGTTGCGATTGTAATTCTTTTCTTGCACTTTATCCTTTCCCTTTACTTTGTGCTTGTCATCATGCATTCTATGACACTATGATTGAATATGACCCAGCTGCTATAATTGAGACAAGTCAATGTGGACTTACAGCCATGAGACTTACTACGAGACTAGTCGTCCACGTGATTGAGAATGAGACTTTTGAGAGTCTCTCCTATATGGCAGTTATTACCACTCCTATCATTATTGCCTCTAGTTGTCAAAGTATGAGAGGTGTGGAAAGCATCGATATTCTTTCTATTAACCTCTTCATTCAAGAGTGCACCCTCTACATCCTATGATTTTAGCCCATGAGTAGGCATATGTGCACACATAGCAGTACAGAATGTGTCCCATGACTCTGGCAATATAACCAACAAGAACAAGGGAGGAAGATTGTCCTTAAATTCAATTCCCTACGAAGGCAAGTGGTTGAAAAAAGAATGACACTCATTCAACTAGGCAGATGTGGATGTTCTCTCCTTTATATGAAGGTCCATGAGTTGCTTCAGTGAATACATATAAGAGATAGAGCTCCGCTTGTCATAAACATTGCGAATCTTATCTCATAACTCCCATGTGGTCTACCCTTCAAAGATAATATTATAGTAGATGTGCTTAGAGAGTGAAAAAACGATTGTAGATTTATATAGCTCATCATCTTCATCCCAATCCTTTGTATCAAAACATTTGGGCTTTATACCCTCATGTCTCAATGGCTTAATCTACAATTTTTGCACTAGAACATGCTAAAGACATGTGCCTTCCTCCAATAGTTGTAATTTGTGCCATCTAACTTCTCAGTGCTAAAGATAGCACTGCCATTTGACTCACCAACCATAATGCCAAATATGAAAGCACAATACAAGACAAAAAGGCTACTGCGAATGATAGCAAAACAGTCCCAAAATCACAACCAAATCAAGGGTTGAGCAAGAGAAATTGCCAAAAGGATGAACTCTCCACCAACTATAATCAAGTAATTGTCAAATCCAAGTGATTGCCCTTAGATAGAATGCATAAACTTGAAATGATAGGCTACCATAATAAACTATAGCAATATGCCAACATGAGCAACCAAGCAAGAAAGACCAGAAATAGCTGTCATTGAAGGCTATCACAATTCCAATATGTCTGTAACTATACATGTGGTAGACATAGACATCATGCATATAGAAGATCTTAGGGTAAAGAGAGGAGAGTTGCCAAATGCATAACCTATTAAGAAAAGCTCAATACATAGAGTGCTTGCAATAAGTGAGTTTTTGGAACGAGCTTTCTTTGGCAACCTCTACTTTTATTCCACATAGTCCACTTGGTCATCTTTTTCTTTTGGGAATATATCAATCACCACTGCTACTCCTCCATTACCACCACCACCCCTATTACCACCACTAGCACTGCTACCACCACCACATCTTACTCTCCCCCTCCTCAGTAGAACCACAATCAGTTCTCTCTCTCTCTCTCTCTCTCTCTCTCTCTCTCTCTCTCTCTCTCTCTCTCTCTCTCTCTCTCTCTCTCTCTCATATGTTGGGAACCAACCACTGACATCTCACTCCCCTCAATGACATTGCCAACACTAGCATTGCCACTACCACCATCACATTTTACTCTCCCTCTCCTCATCAAAAACCACAACCAATTCTCCTCTCTCTCTCTCTCTCTCTCTCTCTCTCTCTCTCTCTCTCTCTCTCTCTCTCTCTCTCTCTCTCTCTCTCTCTCTCTCTCTCTCAACACATTAGTAGTTCTCTCTCATTAACTTCTTTACATCACTACATTAAGCTTATGTGATTATTTTTTATAATATTATCACAATGTTAGTGGTTGAATTACACATACACACATTCATACTCACGTATATATTCGTATCCCCCCTCTCTAAATTATTTGCATATATGTTATAATTACATCATGATGTGTTAGTACTTTGATTGTGCACACATGAGTAAAATTAGATACACTTACACTTATACATTCCTCTCTCTCTCTCTCTCTCTCTCTCTCTCTCTCTCTCTCTCTCTCTCTCTCTCTCTCTCTCTCTCTCTCTCTCTCTCTCTCTCTCTCTCTCTCTCTCTCTGCCTCAACTCTCTCATTCATTATCTCTCTCTCGCTATCTCTCTCTAACATTACATTAGTAGTTCTCTCTCCTCAACTTATTTACATCACTAGATTAAGCTTAAATGTGCTTATCTTTAATAATATTATGACAATGTTAGTAGTTCAATTACACATACATAAGTAATATCATACTACATATATATTCAAATCCCTCTCTCTCCCTTTTTTACATGTATTTTATAAATACATCATAATATGCTCATACTTCAATTATGCACAGATGAGCAAACCACGGACACATGTAGTTATACTTACACATTTCTCTCTCTCTTTCTTTTACTTCCTCTCTTCCTCATTTGATTGAGCTTACATATGGATTGAAGTTATGTATCCATTTACAATAGACCCTTGTAAGCAATAACTTCACAATCTCTGTAAAATATAGCTTCATATTTCTTCATTACCTATTATTGCTATTCCTTCCAAGAATTCTTCATTTTACACTCCAAACTTCAACAATCAAGTATTTTAATATACTGATATATTTGATATTGTGCTACATGAACTTATACAAAAAAATATACTAAATCCACAAATGCATTTGCAAGTTAGTGAACTACTACAAAGCAAATGAACATATTTATTGCAAACATTAAATATGAATCCAACTCCATTACTCGAGGGTGAAATGGGTATTCTCTAATAAGCTCCTAGACTCCCCTATGAAAATCTACTAGCTCAATTCAATAGGAAAGCATATATTCCAAGAGGATGGTATCCATGGGATTTTTCTTAGTCAAATAGGGAAGCATGTGTTTGAAGAGGATGGTTTCCATAGGATTTTCTTCAAATGCAGACGGACATATACAGGACTTAGGTGGATTCCATTGCATCATATTTACACTATCATCCACAAATAGTATCATTGTAGGGCTAAAGTGTGGCCAATCAATATCATCAACAAATTTTAGAAACTGTGGCTTCGCCTTGACTCCTTCTCGAAGAATGAGTTATGCGAACAAATGCACCAGTGGTATCACTTCCCTACAATCAACTGCCATAGTCTCTTTAGATAAAGATATAAAAGTGTGATATATTCTAGAGAATATATGTGTGGAATTACTTACCAAGAATCCAGATTTGTATGTTTCTTGCACATTTTTTTCTTTGAGTATTTTCGGTATAATGCCTTCTCATCGGAGGGGAATTCACCTTTAGGTAGTCAAGGAAGATAGGACATCTCCGGTACACCTCTTCATTCCTCTATTACTCAATTTGGTGATCCTTATACATGAGTTACTCCTTCTTCAAGTCCACCTAATCCTTGCATTCCCTTGGCACAATTTGCAACATCCCCTTCTCCAAATTTCCCATACATGAACCTACCATTCATAGTTCTATTATATATAGAGAGCACATTGAGAAGATACCATTGCAAATATACTTCTATAGAAGGATACCAAGTTATGCCTATAAAGAAGTCTCCATGCTACTAGCTTGCATAACTTCTAAGACTTCTATCATCATTTGGTTTGGAATTCTATTTATCTCCTATGTGAACTAGAAGAACAAATCTTTATCTACTTAAATGTTATAGTAGTTTCCTCATTAAAAATGGGAGAGAGAGAGAGAGAGAGAGAGTGTGTGTGTGTGTGTGTGTGTGTGAGTGACTTGCTCTGAATCTTTTTCCACTAAGAAGGGGGTTATTGACAACCTCTTCTTGACAAAAAAAAATCACAACTCCTGTCCATCATTCCTCTAAGGGGATGTGAATTTTTTTTCGATGGATAGGGGTTGCCAACAATTCCTTCTTGGTGGAAAAAATTTCACAAGTTGCCTTCATCTCTTTGAGGAGACTTTTGAATTTTTTTTTGTTGGGAAGGGATTATTGATAGGCCTATGTTTAGTGGGAAAAAAAAATTCAGAGAGGACTTGTGAAAATGTTTTAGTCGACAAGGGGTTGCCACCAATCCCCTATTTGGCAAAAAAAAAAATCACGTGTCCTCAAAGAAGTGATGGAGGAGACTCATAAAAAGATTTTTCTTCTCAAAAAGGGGTTACTGACATCCCCCTTCTCGATTAAAAATTTTTCAAAGTAAGTCACATAATCTCTCTCTCTCTCTCTCTCACACACACACACACACATTTATCTCGCTTTCTCCTGCTCTCATTCATCTCTATCTCTCTTTTCCCTCTTTATATTTCTATTTAGTAATTAACCAAAAATGACTAGTAATTAAGTTATTGACTAAGCAATAAATAAAGTAGTATATATGTGTATACTCCTCTTTGTGTGTGTGTGTGTGTGTGTGTGTGTGCGCACGCGCGCATGGCCCTTATCTTCATTTCTCACTATGTGTATCTCTAGCAACTCTGTGTGTGTCTGTCTCTCTCTCTTTAGAGTCATTAGGACTCAATAGAGTCAAGAGAATACACACACACACACACACTTTTCCTAGGAGAGAGAGAAGTTTTAAAATAATTTTTAATGGAAGAGAAGAGAAAAATAATAATTACTAACTAAGAATATCATATTACGTATGTATTTATGATATATTTTAATGTGAGATATGGTGGATTCAGACTTTGGGAATGAACTATATTAAAATGTTTGGACCTTAATGAGTAAATAATTGTCCTCTCTTTTGGGAAATTATTTTCTCCTACCATAGAAAAACTAACAATTAACATAATGTATCATGGCTATTGTCTTTACATTATGTATTTGGAAAAATAAAGACCTTATCAAAGATTTTAAAAAAAATTATACTATTGAAATTATAATCAAAATGTGACGTTTTAGTAGGCCAAAAACTTTTAAATAGAGGAATTTGATCACAAATTAGAGAGAGAGAGAGAGAGAGAGAGAGAGAGAGAGAGAGAGAGAGAGTGTGTGTGTGTGTGTGTGTGTGTGTTTTGATCCAAGTCCAAAGCTATTAATGTAGGAGAAGCTCAAAAGTAGTATCTTACTATTATATTATTTTAGCTATAGGTTCAGAAAGCCTCGAACCTCCAGAGGGCTTCCTGAACCTACCCCCTTTTCCAAACCTCTTTTCTTTAATCAAAACCCCCTCCCTTCCTCTCTTTCTCACGTGTAATATCTCATTTTCTCTTCCTCTTCCCTTTTTTTATTAAAGCCTCCTTTCCTCACCTCCCTTTTTAATTAAATTCTCCCCCCCTCCCCCCCTCTCTCTCATGTATAAGGCCTAGGTTCTCTCTCTCTCTCTCTCTCCCTCTCTCTCTCTCTCTCTCTCTCTCTCTCTGTTAGATTAAACTTTTTTAATTAAACATTTTAAAAGCTTTTTTAAATTTAAAAATTTTTGAACATAGTTTTTCACATACTTTGAGAAGGAGATAGAATAAAAGAGAGAGAGAGAAGAAGAAGAAGAAGGATAAAAAGAAGACAGAGAGAGAAGGGGGAGAAAGAAGAAAGAGAATAGTCTTTTTTTTATTAAACATTTTTCTTCTCCCCCTCCCCCCCTCTCTGTCATGCATAGGGCCTAGGTTCTCTCTCTCTCTCTCTCTCTCTCTCTCTCTCTCTCACACACACACACACAGATTGAACTTTTTAATGTAAACTTTTTGTTTAATTAAAATAAGGAGGGAGAGAGAGAGAGAGAGAGAGAGAGAGAGAGAGAGAGAGAGAGAGAGAGAGAAATATACAAAGAGCAAAAAAGAAAGAGGAGACGAAGGGAACAGAGAGAAAGAGAATTATAGAGAGAGAATATAAAATTTAAGAGAGAGAGAGAGAGGAAAAGAAAATAGGAAAAAAGAGGAGAGAGGGGGGACAGAGATAGAGAGAAGAAAATGAGAGAGAAAATAAGAAGAAGAAGAGAGAATTTGAACACAAAGAGAATTACAGAGAGAGGAAAGATAAAATTTAAAATAAAAAAAAGAAACAAATTTAAAGAGAAGAAAAAAAAAAGAAAAAAGAGGAGAGAGAAGGAAAGGAGAGGAGAGGGGGGAGAGAGAGAGAGAAGAATAAGAATAAGAAGAAGAGAGAGGAAAAGAGGAAGAGAGATGAGGAAAAATAAAAAAGAGAAAAGTCTTTTTAAAATTTAAATATGTTTTGAGTGAGAGAGGAAGGGAGAGAGAATGAGAGAGGGGGAAGAGAGAGAGAGAGAGAGAATATAAAATTTAAAAGAGAGAAGAAGAGAATAAAAAGATTAAATTTAAAAGAGAGAGGGAGAGAATAAAAAAAGGAAAATTAGGAGAAAGGGGAGAAGAAGAAAAGGGGACGGAGAGAGAGAGAGAGAGAGAGAGAGGAGAAGAGAGAGAATATAAACATAAAGAGAGAATTATATATAAGGAAAAGATAAAATTTACATACTTTAAGAGAGACTGGCGGGGGAAGAGAGTGAAAGAAGCAGAAGAGAGAGAACATGTAGAGAGAATTATAGAGAGAGAAAAGATAAAATTTAAAAAGAGAGAATAAAAAATAGAGGAGAAAGAGAGAAGGAAAAGAGAGGAGAGAGAGAAGAAAAGTGCAAAGAGAAGAAAATGAGAGAGAGAGAGAGAGAAAATAAAATTTTTAAAAAGAGAGGAGAGAGGGGGGAGAATAGAGAGAGAGAGAGACAAGAAAAGCGGGGAGAGAAAAAAAGGAGAGAGAGAGAGAGAGAGAACCAGGAGAGGAAAAAAATAAACTAAAATAGAAGGCAAAGAAAGAGAGAAAATTAGACATAGAGAATTTGGGGGGGAGGGGAGAGAGAGAGAGAGAGGAAAAAGAGGAGAGAGAAAGATGAGAAATGGATTGTTGAGCGAAGTTCACTTGCCGCTTCGAAGCGGCCTAGCATTCTGTGCACGCTTGTTGTAGTATTATAGGAGAAAGTTTCTAGAATTGTTTTAAGCCACACACATGTATGTGTATGTATGTTAATAAAGATCCAAAGCTATTAATGTGTAGGAAAGGCCCAAATGTATTATTGTAAGAGAGTTGCTAGAATTTTTTAAAGCCACACACACATACACACACACACTTTGAGTGTGTGTGTGTGTGTGTTTTGTGATAAAGGTCCAAAGCTATTAATATAGGAGAAACCCAAAGGTAGTATTGTGATATTATAGGAGAGAGTTGCTAGACTTTTTTAAGCCACAAAGAGAGAGGGAGAGAGAGAGAGAGTGTGTGTGTGTGTGTTTTGATAAAAATTCAAAGCTATTAATGTGTAGGAAAGTCCTAAAGATAGTATTATAGTATTGAGAGAGAAAGTGTATATGTGCTTGTGTGGATAAAGATCGGAGGCAATGCCCCCTTCTTTGGCTTAAAATTTTTCTCTCCTATAATACTACCACACTAGTTTCGGGCCTCTCCTATATTAATTTGAAAAAGTTACCTCTCTATCTAAACCACTTTCACATTTCTTTCTCTTCTCTTATATCAATGATTTTTAAAATGCTACCTCTCTCTTGTCTCTCATCAATAATTGTTTTTATCTCCTCCCTCTCTCTCATCCAAAAGTTGTTTTCGTCTCTCTTCTCCATTGAGTCCTAATACCCTTGCAATTGAAATTCCTTACGGTCAAAGTATCTAGAATATTTTTTTTATTTTAAAGACTAGGCAAACCATTGATGAATTACGTAGCCAAGGTAGATTAGAGTTTTTATGGGCAATAATCTTTAAATCTATATCTTTAGTTCTTTAATATATACTAGACAAACCCACCTTGATTATTCTCTCTGTGTGTATGTGTGTGTGTATGCATCTATGTGTCTCATTAAGAACTTGTTTCTATCTCTCTCTCTCTTATTCAAAAACTATTGTCACTAAAAATCTCTCTTTCTCTCCCTCTCTCTCATTGATATATATGCATACGTATGTGTGCATGTACTTGTGTGTATATATTGGAAGTCCTAACATGCCACACACACATGCATGCACATATGATTAGCTAAAAGAAATATAACTATTTTTTATAGCCTATGAATATTAATATTATAACAATATATTGGAAGTCCTAACACGCCACACACACATGCATATACATATGATTAGTTCAAAGAAGTATAACTATTTTTATAGCATATGAATATTAATATTACAACAATATGATGTCAAGCTAGCAAAGACATATACGATGAGAGATCAAGATGATGGTCTCTCTCTTTTTTTGTGTGAAGATAATTGAACTAAAAGGAAATATTTACATTAGACCATCAACTCAACTAAGAAAAGCAAAACAAACACAAATCAAGCCAAAAGGCTTCTAAGACCATAACACATAAATATCACAGAGAAGGACAACCAAAGTGGAGCAAACAATATCCAACCAAGGAGCAACAATGTCAGGAAGAACCAGGTCAGCTGAAACCATAGAGGAGATATGCCATAACAATAAAGCACGACCACGGGTCACGTGACCATGGATGCCCCGAGCAGAATAAAAAATGAAGGCATTCCTAGTATGCCAAATATGCCACAGAGATGTCCATTTAAGGAAATGGAAAATGCAGGAATGATATGATTGCAAGGTGGACATAGAAGGCATCCTTCCCATAATCAACAAATGAGTTGATATTTGCTGCTACTGAGCCATTGAGGATCACACATGGAAAACAAAACTCCAAATCTGTCGAGCAATAGGGCAAGAGACGAAGAGATGAAGCAATGTCTCATTGCATGTAGTGTAGAATACACAACAATTATGGGAGATCTAGTGAGCATGCAACACATCCTTGGTTGAAAGACCCCCAATAGACAACCTCCATATGAAAACTTTACCTTGACAAGGAATCTTAGACTTCTAGAGTTAAAGAAATCTTTAATGTCACTTCTTTTTACTGTCTCAAATATGCCATATTTTATTGGCCTTTCCAATGACCCATCTCTTGATCTCGACCATCTAATGATAGATCTGATTAGCTAGCACGTTCTCAAAATCCTCAAGTAGCACAAACATCCAATCTCGCCAAGGAGATGTGGCCTATGAAGCAAGCAATGGAGAGTACCTCAAAAGCCGCTCCTGTAAGCACGATCAAATATCATGATAGCCACAAGACACCCAAAAATACTAATGAATGTGTAGAAAAGGGGGGTGCCTAGAAATGACACCATCATGGACTATTTGCAACCCCAAGCGAGCCATTCGATTAAACCTGTCTCATTGCAAGTCTTCATTAGGCTAATCCATCAACCTAGAGGTAGCTAGCATTGCTCCTTGCAATGAATTCTCCTCCTTAGGAAGATCAGGAGGGCGCCAAACTACAAAATGCAAAATCTCTTGCCAAGATACAATCAAATGAGAAAGGAAAAAAGAGTGGGAGACCTTAACATGCCTTGTGGAATTCAACACATGCCACCAAGAAACTTGAATAACCGTGTGACCATGTGAGATACCAGTCACTTCAATGAAAATTTTTGCAATATCTGTCCATGGATGACTATGCACACATAAAGTTTACAAAAGTACCGATCTCAAAGCAACCATATGGAAATTAACATCCAATAAAGTTGCTCCCCCATTCTTTTAGGAGTAGTCACATGCTACTAAGAAATCCATCCAATAAAGTTGCTCCCCCATCCTTTTAGGAGTAGTCACATGCTACTAAGAAATCCACACCTAGCCCAAATGATTCCCTTTCTTTTTCCACAACATGAAGTGGATAGGCTGAGCCAATTCCAAAAGAAACTTCTTAGTCCAAGGAAGTAAGTGTAGAAAAAATGAGACCATATTGATCATGATGCATTGAGCAACTTTAAGTCTCATATGAAGAGGCCATCCTTGAGATTTCTAGTACATAAATTGATCATGTACATTGGATGACATCTAAAAGTAGGTCAGTTCCATGATAGCAACCACATGATCCCCTTTCAATAAAGAGCTCACTTTACCCTCATTAGCATGAACATAATCAAACATAAGACTGTTGGCAATGGCGAGCATGAACTAGAAAGACTCATCAGCCTGTGATTAAGTAACACGAACACCTCATTGAGGCAAATCCAAAGCATATAAAACCGATTCATCAACCATCATCTTATGGCATTTTCTTGTATCATCCCCTTCCATCAACTAATGAGAATCCTCAGTCAAAGAGTCACCATCCAACTCAACCGATTCTTTCTCATCCCCATGCCCAATATGTTGGTCAAGAAAAGCCACATCAATACCACTTAACGCCTACATATTAGCCATAATAAAAGCCTAATCTTTGTGAGTGCTATGCAGAATAGTAGATGTACAAGCACTGTCTAAGGTAATAACTACAAATCTGCACTGAATTGGAGCTCAAATATGAGGGTCAAACTGTGAGTAATACCTTGTTTGTACACACACCCTAGGTCAAAAACAGGTCTCTTCCACTATACACACATGGAAGTAAAGCATAGCGCCACCACTGTACAAATGCTCTATGTGTGTATGTGTGTGGGGGGGGGGGGGGGGGGCAGGGATGTGCCCATAAGAAGGGTGTAAGCAACACACATGCCACAGAATTGGGCACACATGCCAAGGACGGAAAATTGGGGCAAGCAGGTGCTCCCTCTCTCCCTCCCTATTCTATGGTGCTAACTGCTATAAAGACATGTACTTGGTTCACTTTTTTAATATATATTATTTTGTACTTTGTACTTTATTGTGAGTCTCAGTCATGCCCTACTCGGGATTGTGTTTATGAGTCCAAGTTGTCTATCTTGGAACCTAATTCAACTGAGTAACAGTTACCTACATTCTCATGGTTCTAGTCAATACATTCAAACCTCCATAGCTACAACCTTGTTCAAGATCCATGATTTCTTTTAGTTGGAAGGAGGAAAGACTCAATGCATACCTCAAAAGGAAGAACCAATGGTTGCCATGAAACCTTGAGTTGAAGTTTTGAATCTGGGCTAAAGCATGGATGAAGAAGTTCCTTGAATGGTTGGCTTTTATACCATTTGAAAGGTAGAGCTCAAGTGGAAGCATACAAGCGGAAGCAAGAGCAAAGCAAGAGCTATTGCAAATGGAGCAAGAAACCAAGAGAGAGAGGCACCGTGTGTGGGAACTCCAATAGTCACAATGTGTGACCAGTCTTCCCTTATTCAAATGTCACTGAAAGAATAAAGAATAAAGAATAAAGTGACAGTGATGGGTGTTTGCCGCCACCTGTAGTGTATAGGTGTGCAAGTATTGTCAGTGTAATAAGTTTATGAATGGTTATGCATAGGCGCCTTTACTCCCAACACTTAATGCAAGGTAGTCGGTTTTAGAGAAGTAGAGAATTTGAAGTGGGTCTCTAGAGTAAATAGCAAGTTATTAGCTTGTAGACTTGTTGGAGTAGTTATTGTATCATGATAGTTTGATGGCTTAATTAAAGCAACGTTAATGGGCTCAAATTAAGGTGCTTCCATTTTACTTTCCTCAAACTTTGAGACTGTGGTGTTTTCCTTTTCATTTCTTTTTTCAATGGATAAAATAATAGATGCCATAGTCTTATAAGATCGAATGCTTACTATTGGTATAATCACTTTACATTGAAAAGACAATGTATATGGGATTGTTTTCATTAATATTGTTCCATGCTTATTACCCAAAGCCATTTCTCAATAGAGTTTGGATATCATGGAACATTATTTTGTCTCGAATTGAATGAAGAGGTTGTCTAGAAAATTGTTTGAGATGTGATAAGAGGCACTTACTCAATACACCTAGTTAACAACCTACAATCAAAGAAAACACACACACACACACACACACACACACACACACACACACATCAACATTAAATTCAAAAGCCAATCTCATTTGAAATTAATTTTGACAGTTACATCCATGTTGAGAAGCCATGGTTGGCCTTGCCACCTTAGAGTTCTAGCTTTCTCTACTTTCCATTGCTCCTTTCTCTTATGCAAGGGACTTAGATGATGGTTGGTGTATTGTGGAGCTTGTCATGTGTGGCTTGCCTTGTTTGCCCACCTCAATAGACACGTTGAATAACTACAAAGTGGGTGCTTTGGTAGACAGAGCTGGCTTATAGCCCAAGGTCAATGCCAACACAGCTCTTTTTAGGAACTACAGGTAGTTTTGGAGGAGAGGTGAAAGCTCCTTGGAATGTCATTAGGCAGTTGTGATTAGGACCATTTGGTCACATAGGACAACCAATGTTTTTGGTAAGGTCGACAAGTTCAAGGTTAACTAAGTTCACTTAGTTCGAAGTGTCTCCTTATGGATGATGTGAATACCTTTCATTAATACAAATATCATTATAAAGAAAATACTACAAAATGGGTGTCCATCACGTGGGGTGTCACTAGCCTTAAATAGACCAATTGCCCCGGCCGGCCAATGAAAAATGATAGATACCTTGCTAGAGAGCAGTGTTCATGAAAAACTGAGGTTTAATGTAAAGTGAATTGCAAATTAAAAAAAAAAACCTTCAAAATTGAAGGAAGAAGGTTTAAAACCTTGAACTTTTGAAAAATTTTAGTTATAAAAATAACAAATACATGTAAATTGATTCAGAAATCCCTGCAAACATTTGAGTTAGAGGTTTTTATATCTGCTACGAAAAATGTTTTTAGTGAATTGTATCAGCCAACTAATGTGAGAAGTGTAGGTGGCCTTAACTATTATTGTCACTAATCAGTTAACAAAGATTTGAGGGTCCGGCCCCAGTGACGCATCCCGACCGTACACGCGTATCCTCCTGTCTTGTTGCTTGCTAACTTCCGAGACTAAGTTCCTTCTTCTTCTCGCTCTGCTTCCAAGTTCCGCCACGTAATACGTGCACTTGTCCTTGTCGTGGTCCCAAACATTCCCCGCAGCTTTCCCCCCTTCCTCTTTTGCCTCCCTCCTTCTGTCTGTGTCTGTGTATTGTACTATATCGCAATTCTTCTTCTTCTTCTGTCTATCTATTGTACCTACATCACCGATTTGCTGTCTTATCATTGTTTTGCCGCCATGGGGGCCTCCTTCTCCTTCGCCTGTGCTTCGTCTGCCTTCGGCAAGCAACACACGAAGAAGAGAAGGAAGAGGAAAGCCACGGCGTCTTCGCCAGCTGGAAATCTGGCTGCCTGCTTCTTCGGATGCATGAGAAGCAGCTCGCACGCCCTCGTCCCCCGCGGCAAGCTCCCCAATTTCGGTTACTCCACCGATTTTTACGACAAGTACGACCTCGGCAGGGAGATCGGCCGTGGCCATTTCGACAAGACCTTCATTGCCTCGCGGATTCAGATCGGAGAGGAAGTTGCTGTGAAAGTGATCGAAAAGAGCAAGGTATGCCTGAAATATTCGAGGCACGCGTTCAATCCTTTCATGTATGCTGCAGAAGAGATTGAGCAAAGCTCACTCACACTTTAACGAGTCTTAGCGTAGCCTACTATCTCTGACCAAAATTTTGAACTACTCTTACCAGATGCTAGATCCTAATGCAGTGGAGTATTTTAAACATGAAGTGAAGATTCTGGAAGCATTATCAGGAGATGAAAATGTGGTACAACTACATGAAGTATTAGAAGATGATGACCGTGTGTACATTGTCATGGAGTAAGTGTACGAAGCAACTTGGTGATTTTCTCGTTAATATGTGGATGCTTTCTCTCTGCGTTTGTACAAATTCAGGGTGTCTTTTATGCTGGCAGCCAAGCAATCATGAAAATGCATGTGCACGAATTAGGTGAGAGGTCAAGAGATTTTGTAAACCGCTGTATGGTTTGAACCCTTGCTTACCTATGGGTGGGACCAAGGTCCCAAACGTGGTGTGTCTATGCAAGAAGCAAAAATGAAAGACTCGAGCCTGCAAATTGCTACACAAACAGCAATATGCTATTGGCTCATAGATGGCCGTGAAAGCTGCGAGTAGTGGCCACTAAAACAATGAGCCCTCTGTGTGGGGGACAGGTTTCTGAGCTCACCATCAGTGGATTTGTGTTGCCTCCAAGCAATTGAGTCTGCAGAGGATTAAATGCAACTTCAGGTTCATACTTAACTGCAGTCAATGACTCTCGCAGCATGCAATGCTGGTCGGTCTAGCAGAGGGCTTTCTACACCAGTGTTCACGTTTGGAGTTTGAATGTCTGAGTTAATGTACATCAGATAATTTGACCCAAGATGGTGTTCTTTCAGCATAGGAAATGGTGGTTTTCTTCATATTGAAAATCTTACACATTAGACATTTTGTAAATAGGTGGTTATGTCAGAGGAAAAGTAGTATAGTAGCAGTCAAGTCAACACTGAACAAAAAAGACACATTTTGGTAGCAACACTTGGTTGAATCATAAAGAGGCACAAGTTTCTTGCTATATGCACATATAATCAGACATGCAGCTTATGACATTGATCTGATTGGCCAGGCTCTGCAAAGGAGGGGAGTTACTTAATTGGATACGTTCCTGGTAAGCTTTGATTTATGCTCTCAATGAACTTTGATACAAGTTTTTTAATTTGTAAAAAGGCACATAAGGGTTAACTTGAAAGGCTATGAGATAGCTCAAGATAATGTCATTGCCAATATGTTGGTAAAATTTCAAACCTTGTCCAAGTGATTTTACAAGCAGGGGTTAGAATCGAAGCTTCTTCTGTATTTAGGAGCAGAATGAAGTTTTAGAGAACATCCCACATGATCCTTTGAATGCAAAACTATACTCCCAAAAGTCAACTTGATTGAAGTTCACTTCTATAGCTGTGCAGTTCTAATGTCAAAGATGAATTCTAATGATGCTCTGCATTGTAGTCTGTCCTTTTCTGTTATTGGACTACCATCTTTAGCCCTGAAAATTTGACCTGTGCGACTGTGCAAAATATCTGACTGTATGCACAGATGAAATACTTCTGACGGATTTGCTGGACTGTGCAAAATATCTGACTGTATACACAGATAAAATACTGGACATGCCAAAGCAGTGTTCAGTGTTGCTGCAGGATCAAACTGAGTTAACTATAGCTTTAGTGTTGTGATTAATTGAAGTCAAGAATTTTTTTAAACTCATATATGGAGACGGCTATAGATTTGTGTTTTATTTGTTTGCATTGACCAGAAAAAATAGTCACTACACTGAGAAAGATGTAGCAAAGGTTGTACGGAAGATGCTGAAGGCTGTTGCGTGCTGCCACCTCAATGGCATTGTCCATCGTGATCTAAAGCCTGAAGTAAGTTTTGGTTTTCCATCAATGAAAATTCCTTCATTGCATAACAATGTTTTGCATACTAATGCTTGCTATTTTGGGATGTGTATGTTTATGCATATGTGCTAGAACTTCTTGTTTCAGTCTGAGCATGAAGATTCTCTATTGAAGATGATTGATTTTGGATTATCAGATTATGTAAGAGCAGGTAAAGTACCAAATGATGTCTGGAATGTGGTGTAAATGACTGTTTTTGGTAAATCTTTGGCTTTGAAAATTTCTCTCTTCCAATTCACAGGAAAGGTTTTTCAGAATGTGGTTGGAAGTTTATACTATGTGGCCCCTGAAGTTTTGAGGCAAAGGTCAGGTCCAGAGTCTGATATTTGGAGCATTGGCGTCATCACATATATCCTCTTATCTGGTAGACGACCATTCTACGAGAGGGAAGATGGCATTTATCATGAGGTTGAAGTGTTCCAAAATGATGCTTATACTCTCTCTTGAAGCTCATAATGTGGCATGTTAAGACTCTTTATTGAACTGAACCCTGAATGACTTATCAGCTTTTGAGAAAAATGCCTGATTTTAAGCGAAAGCCATGGCCATCCATCAGTTCAAGTGCCAAAGACTTGGTGGAGAAGTTGCTGAACAAGAATCCACGAGCCAGACTCACAGCCGCACAAGCATTATGTAGGGATTTGGACCTTTAGTTTGTGATATTCAAATGAGCTAAAATCACAAGACTTGCTTGATTCTATCAGGGAACTGTTGCAGCCCATCCATGGATAAGAGGAGGAGAAGCTCTAGATATTCCTCTGGACATTTGTCTTCTTTCAAACATGCGTGAATTTGTGAAATACAGCCACTTAAGAAAGATTGCCTTGAGGGTTAGAGTTCTTACAACATTGACCCAATGTTTCGAGAAATAAGAAAATTGTCAACAGGAATAAATTTATTGTCTGAAGCTTCTCATGTTATTGTTTTGGGAATTAATGGTTTGCAATGAACTTGCTTACTTTCATAGGTATTTGTGAGCATCTTAACGGCAGATCAAACTGTGAATTTGCGAGACCAGTTCAATGTGATTGATGCAGACAAGAGTGGAACGATCACATTGGAAGAATCAACAGGTAATTGACTTCAAGTGCAAATTCAACTCAAGGTTATATCTGGTTGTATCTATAAAGCCTCTAGCTTGCACAGGTGTCTGCATTGCTGAGCATCTAAATTTGGGCGCAATGGCGCAATAGTTCTCATTATGTTTAGAAAGGAAATGTGAAATGTAGAGTGGATCTGTAGTTTCAGGTGCATGCATCACAGCTTCAATGCACCTATTTTGTTGCAATTTAACTTTATATTTAAGCTCCATTTTGTTCTGTGTATGGGAGAGAATTACATAACATAGTCTCTGAATTGCCCAACGTTTAGGCTCTAGCTAAAGACAAGTCTTGGAGATTGCAGGAATCAAACGCCCAGGAGATATTACATGTGGTAAGTCCTTGCAGAATAGATTATGACAATTTCCTGTTTGATTGTATGTGATAGCCTTTGCGAAGGTCAAGCTGTACAGTGATGAACTTGTTTGGCAATGTAGATGGATACAAACATGGATGGCCTTGTTGAATTTGATGACTTTGCAGCTGCGGCATTCCATGTTCATCAATTAGAGGACCTCAATAGAAGGCAATGGCATAAGCAATGCCATGCTGCATTCGAAAAATTGGACGTCAACAAAGATGGATATATCACACCTGAGGAGCTAAAACTGGTAATTTTTGTTATGTAGTAATAGTTGCAATAGAGAGGAGTCTTCCATGAAACTGTGAACGATTGCTAAATTTTGTGAGATCCTTGAAGAAATCTAAGTAAATCCTTTTGTTCTTGGGTTTCCTTGGTTTAATATCGCAGTATACTGGAATAAATACCTCTGTTGATTACATCATTGATGAGGCTGACATTGATAAAGATGGAAAGATCAGTTTTCAAGAGTTCTACTGTCTGCTTTGGTAAGTCTGCACATGTAATGAGGTTACATCCAGTTTTTCATATACAGCTCTGAACATTCATAATTTCTAATGAGTCAAGCTCATACACATTTCTGGGACATCATCAAGAGCTGACAAGTTGCAGGAATTTCAGTTCTATACAAGGATAACAAAAGAAGCTCTGGGATCTCAATGTGCAGAAGAAGTAACACCTTACCAAGAGGCCACTCGGGCAATTTTTTATACAACATTCTTTTATAGGCAACTGCTGTATTCATTCACAACATTCAAGAAGGTTGAAAAAGGGGAATTTTGTACAGCACATGATTCCTTGGTCATCTTTTGGTCAATTTGGTACATTATGATTTATCATGTACTTAAGTTCTTTCATTTGCTATACTGCTGGTGGGATATCTCTCAGCACACAACATAGCCTGTACTGTTTTTCAGGGCATGCTCAGATGTATAATTTTTTTACACTGCATGTTTTCAATGCATTTTTAACTTCACAACGTAAGAGAGAGGGGCACGCTGCATCCTTGACAATGTGTAAATTAGGCTTTCCTGTGTGAGGAGCACGCTGCAGCCTAATTTACTAATGTGTAAATTAGGCTTTCCTGTGTGGGGACCGCAATGCTGCCTCCATGTCTCCTATGTGAATGTTGTAGATCTTGAGATGTTCTAGTTGTATATAGCCACAAACAATGCGGCACAGGGTCAGGACCTCGAGAGCGATGATGCAATGTATTTGAGGGTTGTATATAGCTGTGGGACAGGGTCAGGCCCTCTATAGCGATGATGAAAGGTATTTGGGGATTGTATGCATTCTGTAAGCCTGAATGCAAACTGCATATGGATTTGAAGGTGTTATGGGCCATGCTGCATAAATGTAAGATCAGATACACTATATGAGTTTTTGTATTGGTATTGGATTCTAAAGTTCGAGAGGTCAGAGAAACATCACCTCTATAGTCATTTATCTGAAGGACAGAGTTGTAAATTCTATGTGTAGGGTTCTCTCTTCTCTCTAGCTTTTATCAGTATGTTTGTACTTGAGAACTTGAAATTTCTAAAAAGCGTTTTCTTGTCGTCATATTAGAACTAACATATTTGAATGCTGCATGATGCTGGCCTTACCGGGCAATCAGTGTATATCAGGTTAGCTACCTTATATAAATCGGTGCATTACCCACTTACCATTTTTCCCCTTCCTAATACCTGATGTCGGATAAGGGTGCAATGTATGCACCTGCCACGTTGATAGATTCTGTGCAATTCAATTTTAGTATTATCATAGTACAGTGCCAGTTTTGTGTTTGCCAAGGCATTTCCACCCTGAGATGTCAGTGATTGGTTAGTATCTAGCTAATCCAGTAGACACCAGTTCAAAAAATTAGGATACATTTCTATCATCATCAGCTCCTCGTGATGGCATTTCTGCAGATTGCACATACCAATCCTCACTAAAAGTCTTTTCTCTCAGCATAGCGTCAGGTCGGTTGTGTGTATGCATGTCAAGGTTTCTTTTCCGTCGCAGTAACATCTTTGCACATTCTTTCAACTTGGGAGTGTAAAGATCAGTCACCATGGGAAATCAATGTGCATGATGTTTGGAACTCTCAAGTGCGCACCATGCCTAGTGCAGGTCTCTCGTACTCTTCAGGGTTCTGTAATAACTGCAGTGTCAGGACATGCAAGAAACATGCCTGGGATCGGCACATTATGTGCACTCAATGCGGTTACTTTTGTAACAGCAAGGCTTGGCACCAGTAATGCTCTCTATGCACGGCCTGCTGGGGTTCATCTTCTCGAGGATGTACATGCAGAGGGAATTGTGAGAGGGTCCTGAATTTAAAGCCCAAAGAGTTCATCACACCCTGAACATAAACCTGTTGAGTTTTATCAAAAGATTGGACGTAGTTATGTAGTTTTCTAGTCCTGTCCTGGATCCAAAATCCATATTTTGGATTCAGATGGGTTCAAAGATGGTGGGCACGGATGAAGTGGGAAAGGGTTGGCAAAGGAGCACAGCAAGTTACACAAGTGCTCTTGAACTGACCACAGCGGTATCACATGTTACAATCCCAACACGTATCACACTCGCTCAAATCAAGATACTCACCTTCTTCATCCTGCAATCTTGCAGCGTAACATATGCTTCAATGGGTTTTCAAGTTGCGGGTGGTAGCACTTTGCCATGCAAGAGATGCTGGGAGCTCCCGCAGGTTCAGCAGGGAGCAACCACCATGCAAAGACAGGGTGAACGAATATGGCGCCAGCCAAGGTGGGTGGCCGAATTTGGTCCACATAGTCCAAAGGGAATGATAATGCCTGATATACTTTTTTAAAAAGATGTGGCAAAGCTATATTTCAAACAAAAAAAGATAAAGTGAGTACAACATCTAATAGATGCAACCGGCTTCAAGCCAACATGCTTAACTTCCTCTAAAAGAGCCTATGTATCCAAGACTTCTTCATGCAACTACCTGTAGCCGTGAGGACTTCAGCTCTAAGCTGGTCTAGGCTGTTATTAGGAGGCTCAGCTTCTCTTCTTCTAAATGCCATATTATTTCGCTCATGCCATATAAATTTCAGCGCTACACCAGTGACCAGGTTAATGAGATTCTAAGTACTATCATCAAAATTAGAGCGGTCAGCAAAGAATGCATTCGTCATCCCTAACCCAAACCTCAAGTTCGCTTTCTTCAGCCACTTTTTAATGGTCATCCACATTGGTCTAACATGCGGGCAGTCCCAGAAGACGTGCTTTTCAATCTTCTCATCTTTCCCATAGAAAGGTCAGAGTGGAGAAACTCTGATCCTCTTTGTAAGTCTGGTCCTCAAGGGCAGCTTTTTGATGAGAATTCTCCATCTTAATACATTCGTTCTAAAGGATGGCGAGGCTCTCCACACACTACTATCTCTTCTCTTCCAAGTTTGCATTGTTGCCATGGGGCATTCCTTTTTCCATTTGTGCTCCAGTTCCAGTAGAATTGTAGGTGAAGGAATCTTGAAGTCAACTATACTCTTACATAAAGCCAAAGCTTTTCTAGAAAGACTTACAATGTTAGGAAGTAAGGAGTCATTTTTCTACACAACAGACGTCGGCCAATCAAATTTGCGAGAATGCATCATGATTTGTAGCCAGTCACACTCCCGCTCGCTTAGCCCATACTTAGCCGCCAAGGCGTGCATGCTCATCATGCACGTATTATTTTCATCCCAAGCATCACTTCAGTTCTTTAATCCCTTGCAGTGCATAGCTCTTGATAGTTTGCTCTTTTTATGTACCGGAACAAAGCTCGGGTCAAAATGCCAATGGAGACAACCAAAGACTCTTGCATAGTGAAGAGTCACCTTTCAATGGCCCTTTGGATTTCCAATCCAAATTGATCATAATCCTCTGCCATTGCCTAGCCAGGCCTTGACAAACTATAAAACTGGGAATCTTGATAGAGAGATGCGGACAAACTAGGACATCCTGCCACTCGACATCCTTCCAACTATGGTCATAGATTTTAATGTTCGCAATCGAGTGCTTCATGAGTATCATCCACGGCTGACAGCCGTCCATCCTTTTAAGAAGGGCAAAGGAGAGACTTTGGGCCTTAAGGCTCAATGAATCGATTCCTGCACCTCCTAGTTTCCTATTAACAGTTAGGAGATGCCATCCAATAGTCGGATAGCCAACAGAATCTCCTCTGCTCCATAAGAAGCCTGTCAAAGTCTTTTCAACCTGATTCCAAGCAGATTGAGAGAAAGGCAAAACAGAGCCAACATATACAGTTACTGAAGAAAGAATGCTCTTGATAATGGTCAATTTGCTAGCAAACGAAAAGGGGCTATCTTGTCTACTTTCCACTTTTCCTTGAAATTTATCATAGAATCAATTGAACATTTGCTTTAGAGATACATCCACTTCTATTGGTACTCCTAGGTATCTCATTATTTGACCATGCTTTATAAGCTACTCTTTGATGCAGTAAGCACTGAGAATTTCTTGTATATCTCCATTAGATTAGCCACAGATTGT
Organism: Lygodium microphyllum; assembly: GCF_053477565.2. Lineage (NCBI taxonomy): Eukaryota > Viridiplantae > Streptophyta > Polypodiopsida > Schizaeales > Lygodiaceae > Lygodium > Lygodium microphyllum. The sequence goes on along the minus strand of NC_141136.1, from coordinate 163,943,866 downwards.
TTGTCATCTTTGATCACAGAAGAGTTATCATCAGCAAAAAATTGGATTGCAACTTGCGAGCCATCCGGAAGTGAAAGGCCTTTGATTGAGCCTGTTTGTAAAGCTTTATCAATCCTCCTAAGTAGTGGGTCTGTTATAAGTGCAAACAAGAGGGGGGGGGGGGGACTAGAGGACACCCTTGCTTGATGGACCTATGTAGCTCAAAGGGTATGGTGATCATGCCATTGATGCTGATAGCAGATGTAACTTCTTTAAAGAGAGCATTCACCATGCCAATAAACACCGGCCCAAACCTGATAGCTGATAAAACTGTTGTAATAAAAGTCCAGTTTACTCTAAGCTTTACCCCAATCCATGTTGATTAAGACAAAGTCTTTCTGTAGGGTCATAGCATGGTCAATTGACACTATGAGATTTAGCACATCATCATGGATCTTTTGTCCATGAACGAATCCATATTGCTTCAGATGAATCAACCTACCAAGAAGGTATTTAACCCTTGTTGCCAGTGCTTTGGCAAGCACCTTATAATTGAAGTTAAGCATGGTAAGGGGCCTCTAGTTCAAAAGTAGTGTCATATCATGGGATTTAGGAACTAGTTTAATGAGCCCCTGATTATCATAGTGGGGCATGATCCTTGATGCTCTAATGAAATTCAGCAAGTCCACCAAATCTGCACCACATACTACCCACATTTTTTGAAATGCTTCTGTTGGTAAACCATCTATACATGGAGCTTTCCGAGTCAACATGGCAAACACAACTTGCTTGATCCAAACTAAAGGGCTTGTCGAGTAATAGAGCTTGATCCATAGGGATCTTGTTAACAACACCACTAAGAAAATTATCCACTCTCCCTTCAAACCTGGGAACTTCCTTTGGAGGCATTCCAACAATGGAAGCTAGATGATCTCTGAAAGATTTGGCAATTGACTCATGATCCTACACCAACACACCCTGTTGATTGATAACGCCAGTTCACAGACTCTTTTTTCTGTTTTGCCTCACCCTGAGCTTCGCGAAGTAGAAGGCATTAGGACCATCTCTAAGGAGCTTCCACTGCCCTTTGAGCTGTACTTTGGCTGCTTGCACGGCCTCATTTTCCATTTGTTTTGAGGTACTCCTCTATACTCTTCAGGAGCTTGTGAGCAATTGCATAATCAAGATTACTTTTAACTGCCAGTAGCAGGGCTCCTCTTAACTGTGGTGCTCTCTCAATAATTTCCCTCTTGCATGTGGCTTTCCTCCTTCCCTGCCATTTTGCCACTTCAACAACAACTGCATCTAGGCACTTCTTCCATCTGTAGTCCGACATAACATTGGGATCTCTGGCCTGCTCCCATGCCTTCACCATTCTGTTAACAAACTGTCTTTCCTACAAGAAGGAAGAGTTAAGATGGAAAGGAGGCGGCCCTTGTTCATTACCACTTACTAGGATGAGTTTGAATGTGGGGAGAATTGAAATATGGTTTGAAGCTGTACATCCCTCAAGTGTCATATACTTGATTCCTCCACCAATCCACCAGGCCCCATTTGAGGCATAGAATCTGTCCAGCCTGGACCCCCTCCATGAAGAACCTTGGTGTTTGTTATGCCATGTTATTTTCTGCACTTCTCCTCCTCCTTCCATCAATGCTATGTCTTCGAGCTCACATGACTTAGAGAAGAATTGCCAAGAGTCTTTTTCCTCAGTGATCATCTGACTACCTCCATGAGATTTGTCACAAAGCCTCTCCGTCATATTCCAATCGCCCCCTAGCGTGAGCAGTTGCTAGCATAAACTGAACATGTAGCGAAGTTCTCCTCATTTAACTCAATACTTACACAAACTCAACTGCCATCCCCGGCTGAAAAGGCCAATTGCGGCTTGAAATGTTCTTTAATGAATAGTAGTGTGCCTTTGTGCCCCTGAGGCTTGGTATCATAGAATGTCAAAAATCTTGCAATGATGGAGGTTCTGCAAGCTTCCTCATTAAGTTTGATCTCCTGCAGTGCAATGAAGCTCGGCTTGATTTTTTTGACTATCCCGAAAAGAACCTGCTTGCGCAAGTCCGAGGATAATCCTTTGACATTCTAGGAGAGGAATTTAATCTTCTTGGAAAGGCGCAATCTCTCAGCCCAGTGGAGTCGGGAGGTCCAACATTTCTTGATCCTTGATGGGAGCATAGTAGTTTTGATCAACAAGCACGTTTCTAGTCAAACGCTTGATAGAAGGCTTGCCACCACTCTTCTTGATACTGCCCTTGGTCTCCTGTCCTTTAGGAGGTAAGTTCTCTTTACTAACTTCCATCTTCTTTGGATTGCGCGACTTCAGTTTGGACCTTGTTGGATGCAGCCTCCTTAATCATTTCATTCTTGGCATTTGCTCCTTGAGCATGCGACTTTGAAGGAAGGGATTCCGAAGAAGTATTAGATATAGCCTGCTTCCTTCCCCTGCTGAGCTGCGAATCCCCGCTCCTCCTCCCCTTTCTCATATTCCTGTGCTAGATTACCAACCACCTCGCCATTCTTATTAGGGCAGTTTCTTGCAAAATGCCCACTCCTTTTGCAGTGATAACATGCATCAGGAAAGGTATCGAACTTGACCGAAAGTAAGAGCTCTATGTTGCTTGTGGGGTCCTGCAGCTACAAAATTTTTGGCGGCTGGTTATGTCTATCCCAGAGTATGCATGCACGACTGGCAGACTTAATGAGGCCCCAAGGAGTTGCTGGTGCAGGTGCATACAACACCTTCCCAAGCATCGCCGCAATGGCAGGGATTTCATCAACCATCCACATCGGGATGTTAGATAGCTCGACCCAAACTGGGCATTCATGATGAGGACACCTTCAGGGAAGAAAGAAGAAGACCAGGGGAGGGCATATACTAGATTACCCTGATAGCCCACTGCTGAAGCAAGGAGCCAATCTTTTTCTGCTCTAGATCCAAGCAGAGCTAGGTAAAAACCGTGACCAATAAACTTAAACTGACGAAGGTGAGCCTTGCCCTAATACGTGAGGTCAAACCACCTGTGGAACTCGTCCTCCATGGGGGGTCTCCCCATAAAATACAGATAGACACCAGTAGCAAGGAGGGAGGCATATCTATCACACACCCTATCACGGGAGAGGGCAACTGTCGCTTTGTGTACCCTAGCACCCTCAACAGCCTTAGCCCTACAAAAACTATTGTGCCTTTCTTGGTCTTTTCTCAAGGCCTTCTCGACTTGCTCCATATCCTGCGCATGCTGTTGCAGTGCCTCCTTGTACTCCTTTGATCTATCTCTTGCACCTTCATGCATATCTTCTGTATGCTGCCTCTTACCCAGAGTCACTAGCATACACTCAAGCCCAACACGTGTCACATTAATTCCTTGTGAATGCACGTCAAGCCATTTCAGGGTGGTGGGTTCTTTACTTGCCACGTCTATTCACCAGAGAGCTTGATATACTTGTGGTACAAGGCAATGGATGATCGAGAATCCCCCTCTTATCTTTATTCAGGTGGATTGTCAAATTTGATCCACATAGGGCAAAGGGGTTAAGAGTGTGAACTAATGGTCATGCATTAAAAAAATGAGTTTCATTATAAATTTTCAATGGTTTAACTATATGCATCTTATTGTACTCTTTGAATAAAAAAGTTGAGGTATGTCAACATTTTTATCAAGTAGATGTAGTTATAAATGAAAGGTTCAAAAGAGTGATAATCAAGGACCAATAAAGTGACACTTGAGGATGCATTCCTTTAAGGTTTTACAAAATCCAAAAGATAAAAAATTTGACATGACTCAAGTGTTTAACTCACATTATGCTTATATATAGTCCAAAATAATTTGCATCATAACTTTAAATGGCTAAAATAGGTTCATTTTATGTAAAAGTGTCACTCAATTGGGGTGGGGTCAATTAACCTTGAGTCTCCAAAAAGTAAGCAAACATCAAAATAGCGACTTTTCAACTAATATCAGTACTCTAAGATAGGGTATAGTGAAATTTGCCAAATCTTTGTTACCCTTTCTTATGCAAAACTATCTTTTGACAAGTCCCTTTGTTTTATCATAACTTCTAACTTAAGTACACAGAATGAACCACTCCAGTTTTTAGCTTGGGGAAGTTACTATATGTATGCCCTCTACATCACACGCGTTCAAAGCCTATTTATAAATATTCTTATCTATGAATTTTTCTTGAATAAAACATAACTCTTTTCTATTCAATTTGTAAATAACCCCTTTATATTACACTTTTTTGTATGTAAAAAATGTATAAAAAATGGTATTTAAAAAATACATTATTTTGAATCCATGTGATGCGCACATATATTCATAAGTAACTTACACGAGGTTTTTAGTTACTAATTTATTAGCACTTGTAAACCCTAGATTGAATGTTGGTTCCACTATTATTATGGTCGAAGGATATTAGTTACTAGTTGTCTTGCTCTTATGGGCTATAACTACTTACCTAATTGAATTGTTTTCTCGCATTTAAAAGAGTAAAAAATCAAGTTAACAAGCATAGAATCCATGTGTGAATGATAAGCTCCTTGGAAACACAAAATTAATGGATGTAGTTAGTAATCCATATGCGAAGGTGCAAGGAGCACTATTATTTTTTGTAAAGCATTGTCATCTTGTGATTTTAAATCTTACAATATTTGAATAGGTCACCACCATCTATCTCTTTTGATAACAATAATAGTGGAACCAATTTATTAAGTCTCTTGCTTTGTATGAGGTGTAGCATATGAAGTGGTAGGAACTTTACACTGGATGTAGATTGTGAATTACCTTTCGAGGTTAACATTGTGAATAATCTTCAAAGTATTACCAAGACATTAATTCCATGTATGTTATGTTGTACTTTCTTCCTTTCTTTGTAGGGGTTTTGCGCATAATATTTAACAATGTTTGTGGTTGATGGATACCTACCTTTGACCCAAGATGACTCCTCACTAAGGGCCAATTTGTATATGTAGACCCCAAGGTCTTGGAGAGAGTTTAGTTAGCAACACCACAAATAATTTATTAGGTAATCATAAGCTAGTTAATAAATTAAAGAGCATTTGGTTTATATGAATCATCCCTTGGTAATGTGTGCTTAATTACTCATAAGATAGTGTTGTTGAATTGACATAAGTGCATTAAATAAAATAGCTATTGGTCTTATGGTATTGTTGTTGAATTTATGTGTGTTAGATATTATGGGTATTAGTTTCCAGAAAAGAAAGTATTGGCATTAAGGTTAACCATGACCTAAAAATTAGTAGAGCTTAAATGGTGGTTGTAGGCGTTATTAAAATTTAAATGTGGCATTTTTGAAATGTTGGCAAGGTAAACTCTTACGAAGGTATTGGCATTTTGTTAAGGTTTAATGATTGTCAAGATATGATTGAATGTCCTTGAAATTTAAAATGTTTTCTTGTGCGCCTAAGTAACTATCTATCTAAGACTTGGTTGAGAACTCATTTTATTGAGGAGCCCAAAACTAACTTGATTTGCTTAGATACTTTCCAAAGTAAAGAAAGGTGCTCTCCAAGTAAGTTTGATATAGTGATGGCCCTTTGATAGTGTTATCAGAAGAGAGATATAGTTAGAATGGAATAATAGAGTTAATGGATAATCCAAAAATAAGAAAGTAAATGGGTACAAGAATCAAATATTAGAATTGAGGCAAGTGTCATAATAGTTGAGCACCAACTTAGACCTTCCACATGCTTCCTCTCTCCATCTTAAGAATCTACAAGGCAGTGGATATGGCCACATTTTCTTCTGTATACCAAAATGGAGGGGAAACTTATAAGAAGTGGGTCAGACAAGACTCAATAAAATCAATCAGCCTACAATTTGAAGTATGGATGCCCATGAACTTGTGAGTTGAGCACTTTCAATACCCTCTTTCAAACAATAGAGAGATGAGTAAGAAGTACGAAAACCTAGGACGCACCATGGATATCCTACGTGGACTCTAGTAGATATGCCTTAATATCAAAACACCTTGTAAAAGAAGTCTAATGTCACAATCCCACTTTGAAGTTAAACTAGTCAAGCTAGCCACTGTGCACCACTTGTAGCCACACAAGCTTCATGGATAGCTTGTTAAGACACCAAGATTCCTCCACTAGAGCATAGGCATGCCCTTTGGGTCCCATCACATGAGACATATGAACACAATATATTGCATTTTCCATCCTAAACTTAGCACTAGATATGCCAGTACGTAGTTTGGGAAATGCAAGAACATGTGGACTCAAAGACACATATCCCAAACATAAAAGAGTTTTAGCATACCCTCTCTTCGCTATCACACTCTTGTTCATTAAGATGATGTGAAGGTGTGCAATATCACGAGCACAAAAAATAGTTCACTCGAGCTAGCAACAATGTCGTGGCGTTTAGGGCAAAGGCCTTAACGATGGGGGTTTCAGTAAGAAGGGTTGCAAAGAGTAAAGATAGAAAATATTAATAAGAACAACTGGTTATAGAATTCTGGAATCGAAAGACACTGTATGAAGCCAAATCAAAGCTCTTCAATTAATGACATCTACAATCAGTTCAAGATCAATGGATGCACTATAAGTAACAGTGCGATGATTGCCCAAACACTTGGAGTCAGTATCTCACTAGATATCCTAACACTAATCAATTCACTACTATATATAGTCTCCAAAATCCATGTTTTAATCATGTAACTATATAACAAAATGTAGCATCTATCATCTAGATACAATACCAAGTGGTAGAAAGCATAAGACCCAAACAAAACCCTGCATGTGCCACTAAATACAACTTCAGCCTTGTTATGATAGTTTATTATAGTAACATAAAAATCCCTCTTTGTTGCTCCAAATCCACTCTGCTCTTGAGTCTTGATGCTACGTGCACCATCGCTAGTGTTAGAGAGCAAGATTTTCATCAATAGATGCTTCTAGAAGCAAGATTGAAGCATTCCAACACCATGGATAGCATGCTACCCTATTTTACCATATTATTTCCTATTAATTTCAGCCCATAATCATCAGAGAGAACTCATCTCTTACTTCCCAAGATCGTCCAGAGAAAGCTCCTCATGTATATCAAGTGTCTATCCCCTGCAGACTAGCAAAAGTCTTCACCTATAGCATCCATGTGCAAATAGGTACACTGAATTTTTAATTACATCAATACGTAGGCTATTTTGTACCCTATTTTTGCTATCAAGATCAGCCCTAAATGAGCCACAAAGTCCTTCCCTTGATGCCTCAAGTCCTAGGCTATGTCTGGGGGTGTATCGTCAAACAGTGTCTCTAGCCAAGGTCTTCATGGAGTTTGATGAAAATGGATGCAAAAAGTTCACTACTATTGTAGTGCCCTATTCGAAATAGCATAAAGTCTTCCAAATCAATGCCAAAATATCTTATTCAAGTCATGTGCCACAAGCTTTGATGACTCCCCTCTTTATCTTGATTTGAGAGATTCTCCGAAAGGCAACAATATGCATGCCTTTCTCCTACTCTACTTCCCTATGTTTGATCAAAAACTAAGGCTGAAAATTTGCACATGTTTTTCTTCTCTTTTGTTTCCCATGACTACCTAAATTCAATCCCCCATATTTTCTTCTTAAATTTTCACTTAATCCTTTGCTTTTTGCCCTCCAACTTAGCTTGAACTCCTTTCATGCTTGGCTAGCCACTTTGCTTTGAGTTTTAATCTCTATGTACACATCCCATATTCGCTAGAATACTCTACCCAAGTTATATATTTTTCCAGTCAGACTAAATCTTTGTCATGTTGATCTCCTAGTACCCCCTTGCGTTCATGGTTGGACATAGAGATTGACTCTATTTTACCTGCTAGACACAGACTTCAAGCAACACTACCAAGCATACCTCATGACTCATAGACAGAATGCTAATATTGAACTAGAATTCGTAAGTTTTTATTGAGTTGACATGTGTTGTCACGACATTGTTGGGCTACGCTCTAAAAGCGGATGATTACTTGTACCTTGGAAAGTTTTACACAATGCCTTTAGGACATGAGGAGGCAGGCTTACAAGAGATTTTCTTAGTGTACTGGCTCAATTTATATGTAGTCTTTAGTGTTTTGAAGTCATCTATGAGGTTAAGTCAAGAGGAAGACTTAGTAAGTCAAGGTTGTATGGGACATAATGTATGGTTGGTTAGGGGTGGGGAGGCAACTTGGATAACCTTGGCAAATGGGAAAGTGGAGAAAAGAGAGAGTTTGGGATAGCAAAGGTAGGGCTAAAATCGAGCACAAACAGGGCAGATCATGCCTAGAAAAAATGTGGAGAAGAAAGGGACTAAATGCTCATGCAATTAGGATGCACAAAACAAGATATTCAAGCTATATACTATTGTCCTAAATTTTTGGCATGAATCTTTGAACACAGGGATGTGTTGTAAGCAAAGAATTCAAGTGTCTATGGCTTGATACATGTACTTTTTTCGAAAAAGGCTTGTTTGTGCAAACACAATTTCAAGAGAGATTTATATTGCTGAATACATACTACAGTAGGTGAGTCCTGATAGTAAGAAAAAAAAATTTATAAGAGAATTCAAGAGTTTTCAGTATTTGGTGGCTATATGCATCATTTGGGTTGTTTAGAGTGATCCAAAAGCATTATTTTATACAAAGTACTTTGTATTATTGGCATGAGCTCCTTTTGGGTTGAGATAAGAGTCTGAACTATTGTCTCATGAAGAGTTTTGTCCAAACCATTGAATTAGATGCAAAGTTTCTTGGTCTAATTGAGTTTGTTCAGTTGTACAAAGAAGAGTTTATTAAGAGTTGCAATGTATTGTGTGGAATTCTTGTTAAGAGAACTTGTTAGAGTTTTCTTTAATCCAACTCACAAAATGTTGACTCTCATTCTCTCCCTAGTCTCTGCATCCCTTCTATCTTAAACCCCTGTGGTTAGGCTTTCAACCCTACATGCTTTGACAATGGGTTCCATGTGAACCAAGATGATGAGAATCTTTGCATCATGAGGGGTGAACCTCAAAGGACATAAGTGTACCACATGTGATCAACTATATTAGAATTGAAAAAATGAGCTTATAACTTCCAAGAAAAATAGGTAAGCAAGAGGTGGAAGACACTGCAAACAAGGAAGCATTTCCATTCCCTTTAAGGACATGTGTTTAAGGCGATGATGTCATAAAGATACATGTGGTATGTTAGTCATAGCCAAAAAATGGTTAAGGGATCCATATACAAATAAAGGATAGAGGCTGCCAGCCTTGGCATCTTGGGAAAAAACAAGATTCCCATGGATAATCTTCCATGTGGAATTATCAAAATATACATAATAACTTGCATCATCCAACTATCCAGCAAATAGAAGGCTTTTGATCACAACTGGTACATGACATACATTATGTAGAGTAAAAGAGCTACCTAAAGGAAACTGTAATTGTACATTCCCAATGCCAATAATATCCAATGCAAAGTCATTTCCTAGTCTAACAAAACCTGTCATGTTGCGATAGGACTGAAACCAATTCCTATGCATGCTAACATATGTAGATGAAGCATCTATCAACTGAGAAGCATCAAGAGAGGAAGCTACTAAGATGAACTCATCATTTGACTTAGGCTACACTACATTTATCACTTCAATCTTTACACTAGATTTACTAGGGACAATGCTATGATCATCAAACTTTTCCTCTACTTTACCCTCGCCCTTCTCTTTGCACTTATTATCACGCATATTATGGTAGTGTTGTTAAATATAACCATGCTTCCCGCTATAATGACATGTACGAGAGGACTTATGACCATGTGATTTACTACGAGTCTGCACGTGAGACAGATCTTTGTGAGTCTCTAACACAATAGTTATTACCACTCTTACCATCATGTCCACCCCTAATAGTCAATGCATGAGAAGTACGAGCTATGTCCACATTCCTTATGTTTATCTCCTCTATGAGTAAAGCACCCTCAACATCCTAGAGTTTCAAGCCATCCTTGCACATATTAGCATATACAATAATACAAAAAGTATCCCATGACTCGGGAATTGTCAAAAGCAAGAGCAAGAGAGGTAGATCATCCTACAACTAAATGCCCTGTGAGGTCCACTAGTTGAAAATTGAATGGAATTCCTTCAAATGTGTGGACACACTAGTCCTTCCTTCATGCGAAGGTCCATGAGCTATTTCAACCAATATATTTGTGGTGCAAGACTTTGCTTGTCATAAAGATTGCACATCTTTTCCCATAACTATCAGGCATTATCCTCAGGTGCCACAACATTGAAATAAACATGTTTAGACAATGATAGTATAAGAGTAGATTCGCATAACTCATCTAACACATCCCAAGCATTCTAGTCTATGCTTTTGGGCTTTACACTCTTGGTCTTCAATGGATTAACTTACTTATTTTAGACGAGTACTTGTGAATGCGTGCGAGAAGCGAGCTTTTTGAGTGAGCTTTTCTGGGAAACCTCCATTTCTTGTTCCACATAGTCCAATTATTCCTCCTCTTTTCTTGGGCATATATCAAGCACCACTATTACTCCCCATCGCCACCACCATCGCCACCACCACCATCTCTACTGCCACCACCACTGTAATATTTCCGCTCGAAATATTAAGTCAACCTTAAACCCCGCACACCCCGTGCAATAAGGCACCCCAAAGTGATCTCCCACATCGTAAAATGTTGGCAGTAAAAATGGTTACCCCGCGCGCGCGATAATAAAACCCAATCGCGTTGTGCAAATAAGGCCGAGGCTAAAAGACCGCAAGGCCGCACGAGAACACTCTCTACGGGAAAGGTAAATGGATAATGGGCAATTTTGGTGCACATTTTTTTATTAATTACCCCTCCCCTCAGTCGATGCATGGTAGGAGGAGAGGGAGTATGAGAGGAGTAGTGTTATGTGGAGAGCATGGGGTAGAGAGGGGGCATGCGTGGATCCTCCTGCTCGTCATCAATCTCCTCTCCCCTCCACGTCATTCTGCTGAGAAGCAAAAGCTTCTTGGAAGCTTCTAACAAGGCTTTCATACGCCTTGTACACGCGTGCTTCCCCGCGAATTAAAATCCAAGCCTCCAAGGCCCCTGATCCTGCTCAGGAGAGGAAGATCGCGGATTGTGAGTCTTCAGGACGCGCGAGTAACCAAAGGTAAGCTGATGCAACAAAAAAATACGTTGCATAAATGGCCCCAAAACAAAAGATGCAAGGTGCACGTGCGGAAGTCTCGAACCAAAGTTTACATGTGGACATCACTGCGAGTCCTCATGCCGAGGTTCTTAAAAGATTAATTCCACATTAAAGGAATGCATTGGGCACGTTTAAATTTCACGAGGAAGTTATGAATACAAATTACTCATTCGTCTTACGAGTTTTAAATTGCATGTTGCTCTTTGCTTGCATTTCCAAAGTGACAATCCCAATTGCATATTGTATAAGTTAAAAGGACGAAAATTTGTTTAAATGCATCCTTGTCTTCCTCGTATGAAAGAAAAAGTGCATAATGCATCTACGCAATGATTTCCTAGATATGATTCGTAGGAAATAATTATTATCATCCGTTGGAATATTGTCCAAGTAGTCGCATCGCATGGAAATGAAACCTTGAACTTGCATGTGCATGCAAAGATGCTTGTATTTTAAAGGTTAACTGCTGCTGAATGGATTAAGTCAACAATAGTCTTATGTTATTCGTCATGCATGAACTTCATTTATCAAAGTTGTATCTAGAAAAGGTTGCATATCACATATTCGTCTTGCATGAACTTCTTTATCGAAGTTGTTTTGGAAAAGATGCATTTCATATTCAATGCATCGGACAAAAGGGTTATAGATATAATTCTTGTTGAAACTCAACGTAGGTTTTTATATGAGTTAGCCGTGAAATTGTCAATCATCATGATTTTAGCAAGGAAAGGAAATGGTCATTGCAAACATTATAGTTGCATAGAAGTAAAAGTCTATGATTCGCATACTTGCATGGAATGTTGCATCTTGAATTTATTTATTTTCACCTCTTAGGAAAAGTATTTGCATATCTTCTAAGCTAAGATCACTCTTGTTGCAAGACAATTAGGTCATTTTAGGTAGATCACTTGTAATGGTATAACCCTCAAGGGATTCGTAAAAGCATAACTAGTTGGTACGACGAACACTTCAAAGTGCTAGGTAGAGTGTAACACGTTAAAAATTCTGCCTAGTATCGCACTTGGGATGCCAAGTCGAGACTTTCGAACCCAAAGGTCCTACCCACATTCACGGAATGTTTGGGTTAATTGGACGCCCATACAATAACAATCTAGGGTTTTACCTAATGATCGATTGACTTAATACTAAACTTCCGATTGAGTTTAGAAACCCTAGGGCCAAACGTTATTGGCCTAGTAAGGTTAGGGATTGGGTTGGGTCAAGAGGACTCCCAAACCCTACATCTTGACCAAACATATTTCTTGACCAAGGAACATCGTTTGATGGGAAAAATGATCCCGCAAGTCAAATGCGACTCCTATGCAACAAGTTGCAACATCGCATGGTTTTGTGTTAAATCACAAAGTAGAGTTGCCACTCCTTAGAACAAGGTTGGAAGGTTCTAGTGTAGGTCTAACTTGCAAAAGGATGAGTAATGCTGCTACTGAGTTGCCAAGTTAGGGTAACGAGCAATTGACAAATCAAGTTAGGGCTACGAGGATTGCCCAAGATTTACTGTCTTAATTTAAGGAACTTAAGGTGTTTGGGTTAATAGGGTATAAGCCCTAACCCAAGGATAAAAGGGTAAAGAAACAAACCCTTGGGGATCTTACCAAGTCACAATTGATCCCGAATCGGATGCTGGACGCATTCGGAGAAGAGGATTCACGCCTTAGCAGTTGGCCAAACAAACGACCATTGGATTGATTGTGTTTGTACAATTTAGGAGAACTGTTTGTATTGCTTTGCTCAAAGAACTAAAGATGGAAAAATAATTAATGCTTCAGGTTGAAGGCCTAGAGGGAGAGGCAACATCAGTTACCCCCGACTGTCTGCCTGACCCTAACCAAGGGGGTTGTTAGTCGTGCAGGGTACGTGGACCGAACCCGCTGTGAGAGGCCTCTCCATTGGGCCCTACTTGGAGCAGGAGGACGGTTGGGTGCTAGGGGGGGCTCTGGCCATAAATCAAGGCCTTCCGGGTCCTGCACAAGAGGCAGGATTGGATCTCGAGGCCCGCATACTAGTCTATGGGTGGAAACTTGGATTAGTAATCCCTGAGGATTGCTGGATTGCCTTCGAGCGGATTATGGATTGCCTTTGGGTGGATTATGGATTAGCCTTCGGGTTGGATTATTATGATGTATTCCAAAGACTGATTAATAAGATAAATTGTTGAAAAGGAACTTGTTTGACATTGTTTTTCTATTTCAGTGCTAAGATTACGTGAAGGAACCGGTGACTAATTGGATAATTAAGGAAGCTGTTTTATGCGTATCCAACTAAATGTGGTAGGTAATTAGACAACTAAAGCAACCCTGAGGAAAGTGCGGTGGATGTGGCCATGGGTCCATCCTACGAGGATGGGTGGTCCCGGTTAGCCGGGAACTTTTCTCGAAGGAAAATTGACAGCAAGGAACATTGACCTAGAATTTAGGATGCTTGAATCTCGATTTGTGTTGTTTTAGGGGAATGGAATGGGACTATGCCTTATGGGCAGAGAGGTCGAGCTTTGCATCCCTCTCATTTCCCATTCTCCTTAAACCAAGTGCAGCATGAATCCGCTTCGACCCTGACATTTCTAGGTAAAGTAGTTCTCCTGGGGTTTGACGCTAATTACTCTCTAGGAACTTGACCATTGGGGAAACCCTGATTCAGGTCGATCCTAAGTGGGAATGGCCGGAATGCTTCTACTTCGTGGCAGACTCGAGGAGACCTAGATCGCAAACCCCGTGTCATTCCGTGGGAGTGCCGGCGATGCTTTCTGGACTCTCTTCCCGATGGGCTGCTAAGACGTGTCCTACAAGTGAAGAGGTGGACACATAACAGTTAGTATCAGAGCGAACCAACGAGGAACTAATATTTACAAGGAAATTTAATGAGGTGAAGTAGAGCAAATGTTGCTGTTAAGAACATTTCCTTTCTTACTTATCAATGCTGACCTGCAGAGTCGCGAAGTATGGAACAGATTCTTGGTGTTCCAGGTTATGTTTATGACTGCGATGCGTGCCTTGGATTATCGACGGATGATCGATATGATGAATATCCTAGACCGCATCTACAATCCTTCACCCCTGTACGTGGAATGGAGATGGACGGGTGATTCAGGAATCTATTACATAGCTTCCCACCGATTTGCATACCTTCAAATCAACCTAAAGAGAATCAAGTGGTTGGAGAACCTGAAGATCATGAAGCTATTCATCTTTGTTGAGGCTCACGCAAACGCAACCCTACATGTCGGAGGTCGAAAGGTTAAGCAAAACACGTATGTGTACGAGGAAGTGACCCGAATAATCCTTGCCGATAGAATCAAGGTATTGGGACGTTACGAGAAGAATGGGTATCAAAGGAAAGGATACTCTAGTCTTCCTATGACCTATCGATTCCTGAAAATCCATGACCCCAATCCATACTATTACTTGGTTCCCGTAGCTGAATGTAACACAATCTTATTCTTCCCGAATTAATATATCAGCTTGTTCCATCTCCCCAAGAATAATTGTACTCCGAAAGGGGTATGCCCATATGAATGAAATAAGACTCTTTTTATCAATGATTTTCTTGACTGTGAGTATTGATAAAAAAGTTAAGTGATTAGAACTCTTGGCTGAAAGCTGAATTGGGCATGAAATGTAATGTGAGAGAAACATTTAGCGAGTTGTTAACGTTAAGAATCTCAATGCCCAAGCACAACCTCAAGTGTAGATTCCTAGTTCGACCCCTACACCAAGTACGGTCTTGATTTAGGAGAAGAAGTTTCTTCTCAAGCAAATCAAGCCACCAGAATTTGATGGCAAGGGAAGAACCGTTCAAACTGATGTCAAGATATGGATCGAATCAATGGAGGATTACTTTGAAACAACAGGTATTGTACCCACTAACCAAGCGATGCTTGCCAAGCTGAAGCTTACTGGTGAAGCAAGGCTTTGGTGGAAGCAATGGTGCAGAGACTAAGGGATCTCGGAAGGGTCAGTTACTTGGGAAAAGATTAAAAGAGCTGTGCGTGGAAGATATTTACCACCTGCATACCGCACGCAGAAGATGAACGAGTTCTATGAGCTGAAACAACTTAGTTTATCTCTTGACGCATACTACTCAAAGTTCGTCTCTCTTTTGAAGTATGCGCCACAAATGGATATGACACAACAGGTGTCAAAGTTTTGTGCCAGATTAAACCCACCCGTAAACACCCGCCTCGAATCGATGCGGCCGACAGAGTAAAATTAGTTGTATTCTTAGGAGTATATTGCACTTTGTTTTCTCCTAATAAAGAGACTATGATGGGTTTACAGGAAACTGATACTAGTAGTGTGGTTGTTGAAAAAGAAAAAAAAGAGAAAATGCACACCTAATATCGTCATGAAGAAAGGCCAAGTGGAGATTGGCCCTCATCACCAATTAATTTCGTTTCTCTACATCCAAAAGGTTTGATGTTTTGAAGTACTACATCCAAGACATCTCTTGTGTCCTTGTAGTGAAAAGATTTCACTGAATATGAATCATAACCACCAAACCATGTAGGCCCCTTGATTGATACCACCACTAAAGAGCATATTACAATCCCATAATGATGCAACAAAATGCACTCAAGCAGTAGATGTAAGACAGCTGAAAGTTGTAAGTTTGCCATTTATAACATGTTCATCCATATTGTTTCAAAGGATTTGTATTGTTCCATCCCTTGACATATTTCCAATGGACTTGATTTGTAGTGGAAGGCACCACCGAGGAGGTCCATGTCATTGGCATGGATAGAAGGATAAAAGTAAGTTCTTCCAGATCTTACAATGGAGTCTTACGTTATACACGACTATAGAGAGATGCATGACAATGATGAGAAGTGGTAAGGCAATAATCGAGGACACGGCATTGCATCGAATTGATGCACATATTACAAAGCACCAAGATAGTAAGCTTGCTTATGCACAAAACTCACGATGTGAAGGCACGTAAATCTTGTTCATCACCAAAGTAACAAAAACAAGAATATTTTTTACTGTGCAAAGGGCAGAAGAACTAAAGGTCTTGGATTTGAGGTGATAGAGCAGACATGTCTCATCCATAGAGGTAAAGAAATGATGCTCATGAATTTCACACATGCTATGATTGGATGACGTCAGAGCTTTAAAACATTCTATCATTATATGATGTTAATAGTGATGTGTATCCCTGAATAGGGAAGGAAAAAATGCAAGAACACGAACTAGCCATGTTAGGGGACGTGGCAGCTACTATCAGTAAACAAGTGTGACTCATGGTTTTTTTTTTCTACAATACAATGGCAATAAGAATAGTTTGTCTTTTTATAGAGGGAGATACAATTTTTTATTATAAACCTATAATGGTGGAGGATATGCTAGCCACAGACACTGGTGAACTAACATGCCTCAAGAACAATATCTAGAATAATATTTTGAAGGAAGAATATGTGGCTAATTGTTAAGTCATCATGTAGAGGGCCATACCAAAAGTCACATGGAAGTCCCCTTATAAGACATCTTCTCCAACAAAGCTACAATGGTGCAAGATGTGCCAGCCACACACACAAGTAAATAAATGTGTACAATAATATTATCTATAGTAACATTTAGAAAGAAGAATATGTTACTAATCGAGGAGTCAATGTGTAGAGGTCCACACTGAAAGTCGCATGGAAGACCCCTTGCAAGTCACTGTCTCCCATGCCACTACGATGGCGAAGGTGGATCTATGTGACCCATTTGAGACATGCATTACGAAATGATTAGCCAAGTGAGACATTCTCTTGATCAGTAGAGGCATTGGAGGAGATCAACCAACATAAGATGGTCGAGGTTGACGAAGAAACCACAAACACAACATGTGATATCATGGTGTTTTGCCTCCCAAAAGATAGTGTCATGCATGGATTGGGGGATGAAACTCCGTCATGGAACTCCTATGCTAAGGCAAAGTTAGTCGATGGCATGCATCTTGTTGAATGTATTCTCAAGGACACAAGGATGTTACTTTTCCTTGGCATAACACACTCCATGGTAGAGCTCGTTGAGTAGGTTGTGAAGGATGGACACTGACGAATGGAGTCGGGGTAGAAGTGTTGGGCCTTATACATGATATAGGTTGTTCATTGCGAGGTGCTTGTCTATGTCATTGGAGGTAGAGAGTTGAGAGTTTTAAAGTCATGATATGGTCATGCTGGATACTCTTTGCATATCACACTTGCTTACTCCGTTCAATGAGTGCAATTGCTAAAATTAGTATTTCATGCTTTAAATGCTCGTACATGTGATATATATTCTAGTGTACATGCGTTCAAATGTCTCTTACAATGGAATCATCCCTCCAAAGTTCACAAAAGATGACATTACTGCAAATGAGTGGGTGTCAAATACATCAGGATCCCCACTGAGAGGTTAGTATATGAGATGCAATGTTGTTAAACTACTACAGAGATGTTTTATAGACATTTAGTAGATTCCTAATCCCTTATATGAATACCACATATTGTAGGTGGTATGCAATATAGCACGGATTTTTGGAGCTTGTTCGTGAAAATGCACACAAAAGAAGGAGATACCATTTTAGATTGCAATGTGGGATGTGGTGACCTTGCATCAATAGTACTAAATTCCAATAGACAAATTGCATGTCTATATTGCTTTGTCAAAGATGGAAGATATCTAAGAGAAAAGATAACATGTTTACATAAACTTGTACAACGTTTGACTATAATGTAGTGCTCTTTTTGTTCATACCAATACAAGGGTGCTCACTCTTACACGTGTGCATGTACAACTACCTCCGACAACCCGAAAATTAATTATGTTCAATATGAATGGGGTGCTTCTACATAGGATGCCAAAGTAGAAGGGATCATTACCATTGAAGCCCTTGTAATTGGGCAGGTATTGGGTGATTTTACGGCTAGGGCTCGCAAGATTTTTGAAGGAAATACCTACATTGTTGACATTGCCATCTGGAGCTCCATGAAGAAAGACAACTTAAGTAAGCGACTCCAATTGGTTAGAAGTGAATGTGTGAAGTTTCCAAAGCAAGCACCAACCTTTGAGTTACATAAAGCCCCTTTTTTTGAAATGTTTTCATGGCATTGATTGGCTGAACTTCAGCCCAACAATGACACTATTTGTGGATGATAACATGGAGAAGATGCAGAGGAACCCACCCAACACCTTTATATGCCCACCCCCATTTGAGAGAAACCCTATGGACGCACTTCTCCTAGAGCACATGCTTCCCTACTTGACTGCTGAGCTAGCATGCTTCCATGGTTTAGTTCTAGACTTCATTAGGGATTACCAATTCCATCCTCCAACAATGGAACTCCATTGATATTTGATGTGCATGATAAATACAAACTTTCATAATCATTTAATTGTGTTTATTTACAAGTGCAATGAAATGAGGATGTGAGAAAAGAGGAGAAAGAGAGAGGGATGTGCAAGTGAAGGAGATTGTGTATAGGCATTAGCTCAATTGCAGTACTACAAGATGTGTAAATAAAGCGCGTGTGAAATATCTAGGGAAGGGTGGAATGTAGATACATGCATGAATGTGAATGTATATGTGCATAGTGGATCGCATAACAATGAGGTAATATTATTGTACTGATATTAACTATTCGAACAATGTGAAAAACAATAGATATCGCACATTATTACAATAGGTGTAATAAACTGTTTGATATCATATCCTCTTGTAGCAAGTCCACACAATAACGCTCAATTGAAAGTAGCAAAAACATGTGCGATGTAGTTTCACTTATGTGTACACAATGAAAGTGATATATTAGGGTGTAATAGCAAGTTATGCATATAAAAGTGAGAGGTATGTGAATGTATATATGCATGTGAGAGTAACAATGTGATATTCTTTTTATCTTGATATTAACAACTAAAAGTTCTAAGACAATGGACCTCATGCAAACCCTTGACCCTTGCAAAATTAAGAGAGTTGTGAAAAACGGATGGATGACCCTTGCAAAATTAACAGACTTGTGAAAAAAGGATGGATGACCCTTGCAAAATTAAGAGGGGGAGAAAGAGAAAGAAGTTGCTAATTGAGAGAGAGTGTGTGTGTAAGAGGGGGAGAAAGAGAGAAGTTGCTATTTGAGAGAGAGAGAGAGAGAGAGAGAGAGAGAGAGAGAGAGAGAGAGAGAGAGAGAGAGAGAGAGAGAGAGAGAGACAGAGCGTGTGTGTGTGTGTGTGTGTAAGAGGGGGAGAAAGAGAGGAGTTGCTATTTGAGAGAGAGAGAGAGAGAGAGAGAGAGCACGTGTGTGTGTATGACTTTGTGAGTGACACAAGGAAAGAGAGAGAGAGAGAGAGCAAGTGAGAGAGTAAGAGAGGGAGAAAGCAAGAAGTTGCAAATTGACATACATACATATGTGTGTGTGTGTGTGTGTGTGTGTGTGTGTGTGTGTGTGTGTGTGTGTATGTATATATATATGTGTATATACATATATATATATATATATGGGGAGGAGGGAGAATAGAGAGAATAATTGGTGGAAGTTGGGGATGGGGGGAGAAACATGGGTGGGGACAATGGTGGTGGAAGTAGTGGATGTAACGTGTCCACCTGTTCACTCGTAGGGCACGTCTTAGCAGCCCATCGGGAAGAGACTCCAGAAAGCGCCGCCCAACACTCCCACGAAATGACACGGGGTTTGCGATCTAGGTCTCCCCGAGTCTGCCACAAAGCGGAAGCATTCTGGCCGTTCCCACTTAGGATCGACCTGAATCAATGTTTCCCTAATGGTCAAGTTCCTAAAGAGTAATTAGCGTCAAACCCCAGGAAAACTATTTTACGCAAAAACGTCAGGGTTGAAGCGGATTCATGCTACACTTGCTTCAAGGAGAATGGGAAATGAGAGGGATGCAAAGCTCGACCTCTCTGCCCATAAGGCATAGTCCCATTCCGTTCCCCTAAAACAGCTCAAATCCGGATTCTAGCATCCTAGATTCTAGGTCAACGTTCCTTGATGTCAATTTTCATTTGAGAAAAGTTCCCGGCGAGCCAGGACCACCCATCCGTAGGACGGACCCATGGCCACATCCACCGCACTTTCCTCAAGGTTGCTTTAGTTGTCTAATTACCTACCACATTTAGTTGGACATGCATAAAACAGCTTTCTTAATTATCCAATTAGTCACCGATTCCTTCACGTAATCTTAGCACTGAAATAGAAAAAAAATATCAAACAAGTTTCTTTTCAACAATTTATCTTATTAATCAGTCTTTGGAATACATCATAATAATCCAGCCCGAAGTCTAATCTATAATCCGCCCAAAGGCAATCCATAATCCGCCCGAAGGCAATCCATAATCCGCCAAAGGCAATCCAGCGATCCTCAGGGATTACTAATCCAAGTTTTCGCCTGTAGACTAGTATGCGGGCCTCGAGATCCAATCCCGAGTCACATTGGCCTCTTGTGCAGGGGAAGGCCTTGATTTACGCTAGAGCCCCCCCTAGCACCCAAGCATCCTCCTGCTCCAAGTAGCATCCAATGGAGAGGCCTCTTGCGGCAGGTTCGGTCCACGTACCCGGTGCGGCTAACAACCCCCTCGGTTAAGGTCAGGCAGACAATCGGGGGTAATTGATGCTGCCTCTCCCTCCAGGCCTTCAACCTGAAGCATTAATTATTTTTCCATCTTTAGTTCTTTGAGCAAAACAATACAAACAATGCTCCTAAATTATACAAACACAATCAATCCAATGGTCGTTTGTTTGGCCAACTGCTAAGGTGTGAATCCTCTTCTCCGAATGCGTCCAGCATCCGATCTGGGATCAATTGCGTCTTGGCAAGATTCCCAAGGGTTTGTTTGTTTACCCTTTTATCCTTGGGTTAGGGCTTATACCCTGTTAACCCAAACACCTTAGGTTCCTTAAATTAAGATAGTAAATCTTGGGCAATCCTCGTAGCCCTAACTTGATTTGTCAATTGCTCATTACCCTAACTTGGCAACTCAGTAGCAGGATTACTCATCCTTTTGCAAGTTAGACCTACACTAGAACCTGCCAACCTTGTTTTAAGGAGTGGCAACTCTACTTTGTGATTTAACACAAAACCATGCGACGTTGCAACTTGTTGCATAGGAGTCGCATCTGACTTGCGGGATGATTTTTCCCATCAAACGATGTTCCTTGGTCAAGAAATATGTTTGTTCAAGATGTAGGGTTTGGGAGTCCTCATGACCCAACCCAATCCCTAACCTTACTAGGCCAATAATGTTTGGCCCTAGGGTTTCTAAACTCAATCGGAAGTTTAGTATTAGGTCAATCGATCCTTAGGTAAAACCCTAGATCGTTATTGTATGGGCGTCCAATTAACCCAAACATTATGTGAATGTGGGTAGGACCTTTGGGTTCGAAAGTCTCGACTTGGCATCCCAAGTGCGATACTAGGCAGAATTTTTAACATGCTAAACCCTACCTAGCACTTTGAAGTGTTCATTGTATCAACTAGTTATGCTTTTACGAATCCCTTGAGGGTTATACCATTACAAGTGATCTACCTAAAATGACCTAATTGTCTTGCGACAAGAGTGATCTTAGCTTAGAAGATATGCAAATACTTTTCCTAAGAGGTGCAAATAAATAAATTCAAGATGCAATATTCCAATCAAGTATGCGAATCATAGACTTTTACTTCTATGCAACTATAATGTTTGCAATGACCATTTCCTTTCCTTGCTAAAATCATGATGATTGACAATTTCACGGCTAACTCATATAAAAACCTACGTTGAGTTTCAACAAGAATTATATCTATAACCCTTTTGTCCGATGCATTGAATATGAAATGCATCTTTTCCAAAACAACTTCGATAAAGAAGTTCATGCAAGACGAATATGTGACATGCAACCTTTTCTAGATACAACTTCGATAAATGAAGTTCATGCATGACGAATAACATAAGAATATTATTGACTTAATCCATTTAGCGGCACTTAACCCGTCTTAAAATGCAAGCATCTTCTCATGCACAGGCAAGTTCAAGGTTTCATTTCCATGCAATGTGACTACTTGGACAATATTCTAACAGATGATAACGATTATTTCCTACGAATCATATCTAGGAAATCATTGCGTAGATGCATTATGCACTTTTTCTTTCATGCGAGGAAGACAAGGATGCATTTAAACAAATTTTCATCCTTTTAACCTATGCAATATGCAATTGGGATTGTCACGTTGGAAATGCAAGCAAAGAGCAACATGCAATTTAAAACTCATGAGATGAATGAGTAATTTGTATTCATAACTTCCTCATGAAATTTAAACGTGCCCAATGCATTCCTTTAATGTGAAATTAATCTTTTAAGAACCTGGGCATGAGGACTTGCAGTGATGTCCATGTGTAAACTTTGGTTCGAGACTTCTACACATGCACCTTGCATCTTTTGTTTTGGGGTCATTTATGCAACATATTTTTTTGTTGCAGCAGCTTCCCTTGGGTTACTCGCGCGTCCTGAAGACTCACAGTCCACGACATTCTCCTGATAGATTTTGTATATCCCCCTCGAGTAAGTTACTCATGAATATATGTGTGCATCATGTGGGTTCAAAATAATGTATTTTTAAAATACCATTTTTATACATTTTTTACATACATAAGGATGTAATATAAGGGGGTTATTTACAGATTGAATTTTATTCATGAAAAATTCATAGATAAGGATATTTATAAATAGGCCTTAAACGCATGTGATGTAGAGGATATACATATAGTACCTTCCTTGAGATAGCCCCCCTCTCCATTTGCTCATACATGAGCCTGATTTGCAAAGTCACCATTATATTTCTGGAATGGATTGGCAAGATAGCACCACAAACATGATACAAAAGAAGGATATTGTGAACTACCTGTATTGAAGTCTCCACACACTACTAATTTCGATGACTTCTGTTGTGACTCTATATCTTCATCTAGCTTGAAATTATGGAAGATGGTGCGAAACATTTGCTCTCTATGTTTTCTCTTTATCTCTTACATGTATTGACATAACAAATCATATTCCACTCAAATGTTATAATAGTCCTCCCAACTCAAGAGCAATCTCCTTCTGCCATCTTGCAACATGACCTAGAAGGTCTCTTGTCTTGCCCAACTTCGAAACAGTGCATTTTTCATTTTCTTGAATCAAAGTTATGTCATTTAATACTAATTTATTAGATTTATGATGCACATAATATAGACAAACAAGAATAACCTATATTCAAGCATGTCCATCAACGTTTGAATTTTCCAGTCAGAACTCTCCATGGCCTTCAATGTCCTTATATGCAATTTTCCTTGTTTAGCTTTGAGGATACCGATGTATATACTCTCTCCTCATTCAATACACCCCTTTGCCTTGGAGCTCCACTCCAAGCATGAGACTGTTTTGGATTGACAAAAACATTGTTACTCTAGACCAATGTAGTTTAAGTATATATCAATGGTAAGTACAAAGAGGTAGCAACTTACTCTGATACCACTTCTCTATGAGACTGGGATATGCAACTCTTAGCAAAAATCAAGTTTTCTTGACGATCTTTTCATTAACACTATAGTACGCCTTGCCCCACTTGGTTTTAGACTCAGAGTCAAAGAGCTGTGTCCATTTCAGTTCAATTGGCTACACTGTCATATCATACTCGACTTGCACTTGGTAATTAAGGACAACCTTATTGCATTGGGAAAAATGCATTAGGAAAAACATTGTTAAGTTAGCTTGAAGAACTATCTACCTTTCACATGATGTGGGCAAGTGCAATCAATGGTGCTTTGTACCATGTGAAAATGGGTGCCGACTTTGTGTGTGCTTGCACCCATGCCTTTTCCTCATCAATTAACTTGTCAAAAATAGTGGCATGGTCAACTTTCCCTAGCATCCTTGCTTTGCAAACAAGGTCTAGATATGAGGTATGGACAATCCCATTTTGTGCTAGCTTGTATACATTCTATATTAGGGTCTCATGCATATATCATCATTCACACGACCTTTAGCACACAAAGGCAATCCAAGCATATGAGAAAATGGTCCATTGCATACATGTTTGTACAAGATATAGATGCCAAAATCTCCCCTCTGCCACACTTGTCACTGTCACCACAAGGCGACAATCAATGCACATATGTTGTGTTACGTTTTCTAAAAAGGCTACTACAAACAATCAATTATGTTAATGATGATATAAGAAACAAACACATTGCAAAATGTTAAAGTCCTATGGTTTAGGGCCACTCACATGTGTGTATCTCATTCATCCATGTTGTGAGCTAATGGTTACCATCGCAAACATAAAACATGCAATTTGACAAAAAGGCCCACTTGGTGTTGCTGAAGTTACACATAATATAGACAAACAAGAATAACCTACATTCAGGCATGTCCATCAATGTTCAAATTTTCCTATCAGAACTCTCAATGGCCTTCAATATCCTTATATGTGATCTACCTCGTTTAGCTTCAAGGACACCAATGTATATACTCTCTCCTCATTCAATACATCTCCCGCCTTGGAGCCCCACTCCAAGCGTGAGACAGTTCTGCATTGACAAAAACATTGTTACTCTTGACCAACATAGTTTGAGTATATATCAATGGTAAGTACAAAGTGTTGAGACTGGAAAAAGACTGAATTTTTGACTGATTTTTGTTATTTTTGAGCTTTGAATGATTCATTTTTGATGGATTTAGAGTGATGTGTGGTTGTTAATGGAAGTGTTTGAGAGTGTTTTGGATGATATTGATTATGTTTTGGAAGGTCATGATGATTCTTAGTGGAAATATGAGGCTCTGTGATGTTCTGATAGGTTCTGTTGAGGTTTTGATTGGTTTTGATACCTTTTGTATAGTTTCTGTTTTGTTCTGATTTTCTTTTGTATGAAGCATGGATTGATGATTGATGAAGGTTGAAATCTTTTGAAAGCTTTTTGAATAGTTTTTAATAGTTTGGAATGGTTTTAGTATGAGTTATGAGGATTTGTTGTTCTCTGATGACCTTCCATAACTCTCTGTAAACCTTCTGTAGAGCCTCTGTAACTGTTCTGTATCTGCTTTGTTTCTGTTGTATACTATTCTGTAGATATTTTGTAAGTGTTTTGTAGAATGTATGTGTGACTTTGGGAAAGTTTTCTAAATTTTGGAAAGGACGAATCTAAGTTCCAAAGACTGAAGAGAAGACTGGAGTGGCAGTGACAGTAGTGAGAAATGAAGAGACATTATAGTGGCTCTGGTGTCTCTTCACATCAGACATACCTCTTGGGAGGTGCATCCACGACCTAAGAAGGATTATTGAGAGTCATTATAGAGTATTATAGTGAGGAGATGATGTACTATTGAGAGAGAGAGCCAGAGATGGCCGATTTCTATCAAAATAGTGTAATTGTATATGAGAGATTGAGAGAAAAAACTATGAAGACATTGAAGATGAATACTATGTGATTGATTTCCATTCAAAAATGGTGTATTCTTTTATGTTCATTGTTCTATTGATGGATTCTATGAAGATGTTGAAGATTATGGTTGATTCTATCAAATCCGTGGGAGATATCTACTATGATGTTGTGTGAAGATTTGCTGTTTTCTTTGTTTTGGTCATCAAAAGAATGAAATAAAAGCTTGTTGATGTTAAAAGATAGATTTTCTTGTAGTAGAATCCCCTTTTCCTTGGTGTTCCTCTTGGGGCTCCATGTTTTTGGTGTGCAACTGGGAAAACTTGCCATCAACAAGCATTAGAAGAGGCTGAAAATGAAGGAAATGGCATTGCCAAGAAGAGGAGAATTCAATGGATGTTTGCAAAGTTCCTTCTTCCACTGAAGAGTTGGAAATTCTTATTATATCAAAGTCACTTTCCACAAGAAGTTCATCCCACAATGGCAGAAACATATTACCACCATGATACATGCTCTATGCGGTGGAATGTTTCCTCTTCCTATTGAAGCAACAGAAACTTGCATCTTGGTGGAAAATTGTTTGAAGAGCAGAAACAGAGAGAATGACCATCCATGGAAGATTTGGTATTCATCGAGAAGTTTCTAGATATCATCAAGTGGAAGATTGTGAAGAAGCTTCAGGAGTCGTGGTCTGTGGAGGTTCACGAAAACAAGAAGGAAAAGAGTTGGAATTTGTTCGTGGATGTTCAACACTAAGATACGTGGGATGCTTGGTGCACTGACAATCTTCTGTTTGTCCAATTAGCAACCCACTGGAAGTTGGTAGACAGAGTGTTTTTCACAACATACATTGTTGAAACCCTCAGAAGCTGGCATTATTATAATGGACAACAATGATCCTAAGAGGAATGAGTTTTGATACTTTCAGAATGGAATATCTCTCCCTCTGTAGTGGTTTGAAAGCTGAATTCAGAGATGTTGAAAAGAAGGAAGTAGAGGTGATGTTGGCTAGAAAATCCCCCAGAGACTGAAGCCCCTCTCTGATTCCATTCTGTTGAGTACTGGCCAACTAGTTGGAGCCAAGCCCTTGATGAATGACACAATCAAGAGGCAAGCGTTAGAACGAGTTCAGAGGTACGTGAGAAGAGAGAAGGCAAAAATCAAAGCTGAGAACGAGCTCACAATAGAAGCCTCCTTTGATGCCCTAAAAGCACTCTTTACAGAAGTCCCCATGGCGACTCAACATCCCCTTCCTAGTCAGATTCGTCCTAGAAATATTGATGACAGACCCGCAAATGTAGTCCCATTGATGGGACCTAAAATGGGCCGGCACTGGCTATGGCACTAGCTGGACCTCATGCTCATGACACACAAACACCCTCACGGCCTCGTGAACCACGAGCGTCAATCTAATGCTAAATGATAAACTGTCCTAAAGCTTAATTCATGCGTTTATAGTTTATAGTCCAATGTTTCCCTTAAACTCCTCAAAGGGAGAACTGATACTTATTGGCAATGCCACGATTACACACATATGGAGGCAACCTCTCGGTAGAAACACCGTGGCCCCATTGTAGCTCTCCTACATCGCAGGGATTGGCCCTTTGATGCGTTGCTCAACTTATAATACAAACGAACACAAACTCCTCTCTTTTATATTTCTCATATTTCCAGGAGATATACCATGTGTCCTCACTTAACAGTCCCTTAGGAAATCGACCCTCTACCCTACGGCAAGGGATAACCTCACACTCTCAATCGTGGGTCAAATTCCTAAGAAAACAATTGCTATGTAGTCCAGGAGCTTTTCCTTTGATACCATGAACCATGCATAGTGCATAATGTGAATGGTTTAGTGCACAAACAAAAGAAAATTAGCATTGTGCATCGTGCGAAACCAGTCTTTTCATGATTTCCATACTAGCATTTATGTAATGAGGAGAGACACCGAGCCTTATGTGCTCATGCTGTCTTTTCCTTTATTTTAAAACAACGTCCTATAGGCATGATGCAACACATAAATCAGATTTAAGATTATACTCTGACGCTCAGACTCCCCTCTCACCCTACCGTTTAATGTTTTGCATTCGTTGATAGGTGAAAGAGTTATTTTATGTGTATTTCTTTATAAAGAAAGCGATAAACACGGACAGAAACATAGAAACGAGGGTAAACCGAGGCCAACCTCGTGCTCTACCTTCATTATACATTGCACAAACACACATGTAATTTTTTGAAATTTTTCTTTTATCGTTACCTAATTTTCTCCCTTTTAAAACCCATTTTTCACAATTTTTTGGTATTTTTCCTCTATTTTCTTCAATAAAAAATGACTAAAAATGAAGATTGATTGTGGGATGTGGCCCTTAGGTTCCTTGACAGCAAAATTTCAGGTTTTGTAGATGCTATGTCTCATATTTTCCCTTTATTTTGCAAAAAATTCCCATTTTACCCCTTAAACGCGTGTTTTACAGGTTTTATACCATTGATTTCAGCCATATCACTTATGATTTTCAGATTTTCAGAGCATAAACTAATAAAACTCATAGCAAACAACATCATAATGCATAATTAGCCCGTGGAAACTATATTTCATCAACCAAATAGCATAAAAACTAATTTTTTCTTCATAAAAATTGAATTACCGCTTAGACTTTGTGTCTTGGGATCTCGATTTTGGTACGGGATTGCGGGTCAGTCCTCATTCAATATCGAGCATCTTAAAAATCAGCAATCTTCATGTCTACACCGATCCGAAAGCAATCCACTCTCATCCGGACAAGCTTTCCTTCACCATTCTTCATTTTCCTCTTGCACACAAGAACAGCCCCTTAAGGGAGAGAGAGGGAGGAGAGAGAAAGACTAGAATCAGAATTCTCCATCCAGGCCACCATTGGACGGGCAAAGGGTGGCGATAAGATCAGTAGACAGAGGGAAATCAAGGGCCAATGTCAATAACAGTGGTTGCTTTGAGGCTGACATCATGATCTCCACCCATGTTGGTGCAATTTTCGGCGCTTGTCTGGCCACGCTCCCTCCATGCTTCTCTCTCCACGATTTCTCCCAAAGTTTCATGTTACATCAAATTTTTATGGCTCCCAAAGGTCACTAACCACTTGGCCCAAATTTTGTCCACCTCTTCGCATCTTGACCGGTTTCTTGGCCATTTCCCCGTCCGGGCTCTGATTTGAGTGCTGTAAATTTCTGCGTGTCCGGCTTGACATCTCGCATTGACTGGCAACTCCTGACAACCCGCACAGTAGTCTGAAAAATTATCAAAAATCAACAAGTGTTGCTCGGGCACCTTTTAAAAGTCGTATTTCACTTGGTGCTTAAAATCGTCCTTAGCTGGAGCCGCCGCCTTCGATGTTGAATATTTTTTCCCTGAATTCCAGATTTTTTGGCAAATTTTAGGCACATCCTGAGCTCAAAACTCTGCTCTCATTGGCGACCACGGGATGGGGCAACTCAGCCCATCGAATCCCACAACAGATCTGCACAAAACAACCAAAGAAAGCATCAAGCTGATACAAAATAGATACATACCAAAACACAGCATAATGCTCACCCTACCCCCTGACAAAACCAAGGCATGACATCCACAAGGAGTAGGCCTAGCATAATCTGATAGAAGGTCTGAAGCTAGTCACTAACCGACTATTCCAACACAGCCAGACTAAAAAGAACTATCAAAGAGGTCGCCCTAAGTGGTGGTCTGAACTACCTACCTAGCTAAGGACAACACAACCAAGAACTCCTACTAGGCGAGGACTCCTATAGCCTGATCAAGAAGTATTTTCTTTCAGCACATTTCTTCTTTTAGGGTTTTATTGTCCCCATACTCGGGCATGTAAAAAGGAGGGAGCTGAGCGTAGTGACCTAGGGAGAACAGGGCATCGGCCTCAGGTCCTGTCTCGGTACCCAAGAACCTACCAAGCGCTTGCAAGGCGACACTTAATCCTTTTTTAATGCCCACTTTTATTTTCACTCCAACCTTCCTTACTTTCTTCTTTTCTAGCAAGAAGCCACCCCTAGGAAGACAAGGCATCGGCCTCGGGTCTGACTCGTCCCCAGGAACCTACCATGCCTTCGCAAGGCGATGATCAACTGCTTATAAAATTTCCTTGCTTTTCTTTTCTATTTTTATAAGGGGTTAGAACACCTTTTTACACACCTTTGAGATATTCAAGGTTTCTTTTCCTCTATCAGCATTTTTCTTCTGGCAGGCTTCTCTAACTGCCTCACAACTAACAAGAACTCCTAGAACGGCTACCTAGCAGGCTAGCAGAACAGGGTCACTAGAACTGCCTTCAAAAACAGGTCTTTTGATGTCTGGCAATGTCTTTACAGGAGGCAACGACTACTTAGATCTCCCTCAGCCATACCTAACCTAAACCTGGGACTTCATGCCTTGGACGCTGGTCCCCAACAAGAAAAGAAAATCCCCTACAAGCACACAGACACATATAGCATAAAATACGGTACTCATAAAGGAGAAATATCACCTGGATAGGGCCACAAGAAGCTTCTGCGCAACAAAGGCTCCTTCCAAGCTCTTCTTCAAACCTATCTAGGACAAGACTAAAACAAGAAACCATTAACCGCACCTGCACTAAACGGACAACTGGCCCTCTTGGCCTAATGAAATAAAACAGAATAGCACTTACACATCCCTCCCTGAAATAGCACAAATATACAATAATAGGCTCCTATCCAAGGAGGAAAAACACAGGGTTCGCAGCCCTAAACTAAATGCATAAGGTTATGTCCCATCCCTCCTACATATATAGCAAGAGGCGTACGCATAACATATTGTCTAATCAACCTATGGGTCCAGGATAATAACGGTAGATTGGTCTCGGCTACTCTTTGCATCACCCATATCAACCATCGTCTGCCATATATATCATGCTCTGATAACATTCCCCACAAGCGACCGGGTCCTGTTTTATCATTGATAACAATATCCAAACTAGGACCACAGTTGAAGAAAAGGTCTTCTTCATAAGCAAGATTTGCCAGTGAATCCGCAAACTGATTCCAGTAACATGGAATCAGCTGAAAAGACACTCTCTCAAACTCCTCAAGTAGGGTCATCGCAGTTCGATGATACATACAAAGAATGGGTCATCCCCTTTTACTAACAACCAACGAATACCACCTTGTTTGGCAATATGCAGTCCCATAATCAAGGCTTTATACTCTGCCATATTGTTAGTGAATCCTACCCTGAGATAAGCAGCTAACTTCATCGTAACTCTACGTCGGGGATCTCGTATTACTACTCCAACACTCCCTTTTTTATTAGGGCCCCTGGACGCTCCGTCAAAATATAATGTGTACGTCCACAATGGGTTTACATAGCCCGCCATCACGAACTCCTCTATTCGTAATTATAATAGCCAAAATTCAACATGTTTAGAGGATGAATTGACAGCTCTATCCCACCTTCTTCATTGAACTCAACAGGGATACTTGTCAACAGTCGTAAGCTGTGATGGCAGAAGACTTTAATCTCCCACAGAAAGGTTCTGTCTTCTTGCTCAATCACTTTGTATCCTTTTCTCCACCAGATAAGTTTCCCCTGATGGTATCTCTGCTCCAAATATGGATGCTCCAAATAAGGAATTAACTGCCCCATCAACCAGCTTTAAGCTCTTTTGCATGGACCTACAATGCATTTCTCCATATTAGCATACTTAGAAATAATAAGGTTTAATCTTATTAAGATTAATCTTATTTTTAAACTCTACTCCCTGTAGATCAGCTAGTAGAGCCGTAGACCTATTTTTCCCTATCCTAACAATCTTGTAGGGCCCATCCCATTTAGGTTCCAACTTCCCTGGAAACAGCTCCCTACGCGCATTGTAGTACATAACTAATTGCCCTTTTTTAAAGGTATACTTCTTTGCTTTAAGGTCATGCAATTGCTTCATCCGACGTTTAGCTACCTCCTGGTGTAATAAGCTCTGCAATTTCAACTCATCCAGGTGGGCTATGGTCGTAAAACGTTCAAAGAGCGAATCCTCATCTCCCAAAGAGTGGTTAATTGCAAACCGTATGGTTGGAAACTCAATTTCAAGGGGTAACACACACTCTTCCCCATAAACTAATTTAAATGGAGTATGGCCGGTAGCTCACTTGAACGTTGTATTATACGCCCATATTGCCACATACAACTTCCTGTCCCAGTCTCGTTTCTTCTCAGAGACTATTTTAGACAAGATCCCCACAAGCTGCTTATTAGTACTTTCGACTTGCCCATTTTCTTGTGGATTATAAGGGGTCATTTTATTGTGCTTGATTTGCCAAGCTTCAGTCAAGATTTTGATAACTTTATTCAAAAAATGGGTTCCACGGTCCGACACTAATTCTTTCGGTGGACCGAAACGGCAGATAATCTGCTCTAAAAGAAAACTTGCAATCTCTTTTGCATTGTCCTGCTTCTTCACCCGCGCTTTTGACCATTTTGTAAAATAATCAGTTGCTACTATAATGTATCTCTTTTGGGTAGTAGACAACAGGGTGATAGGACCCACAAAATCAATGCCCCACTTCTCAAATGGAAGGATAGCCATGATAGGCGTAAGTGGACGTTTCCTATTCTCTCTACTATCATGTCTTTGACAAGTATCACATTTCTTCGCATACTCAAAAGAATCTTGGAAGATGGATGGCCACCAACATCCAGCTCTTAAAGCTTTCTGTGCCGTCAATCATCCCGCGAAGTGCCCTCCACATGCAGAGTCATGACACTCTTCCAAGATAAAAGGGACCTCGTTAGGCATCACACATCGACAGTAGATATCATCAACACCCTGCCGATATAGTGTTCCTGTGATCAAGGAAAACTTCAAAGCCAGGTGTTTGATTTTCCTCTTTTCAGACTTTGATAAACTAGCTCCAGTCTCTCCTGTTGATAGATAGTGCGTAATAGCAGCATACCAAGATGGAATGGAAGCTGTATCAATTTTAAACATTTCTTCAATATCACTTCCTTCAGCCAAAATCTCTTTCGGCTCCCCCAAATCCACAAGGCATTCCACAATACCCTGCAACCTCGGTGGCTTGCTCTTAATCTTATAATCAAACTCTTGCAAAGTGATTAACCACTTTGCCAAACGATTAGGCGGTTAGCGTGTTCATAAGCAATCTAAGCCCTGCTGCCTTCATATAAAAAACTACCTTCTCATAGAGGATGTAGTGCCTGAATTTCTTAGTCCCAAAGACCATCGCAAGACATAACTTCTCCATGTAGGTGTAGTTAATTTTTTATATGCCCAATTTTCGACTAGCAAAAGCTATCGGATGATACCACTTTTCCTCCCAAATTTGGGCTAAATAGTAGCTGATACTATGCATGGTGGCGCTGAAAATATATAGAATACTTCACCTCTTTTAGGTGCTTTTAAAACGGGTGCTTTTACTAGCTCCTATTTCACATCCTCGAAAGCTACCTTACAAGGGTCGCTCCATACAAATGAACAGCTAAAGGATAATAAATGCGTTAATGGCAACGTCCTTTTTGCTAAGGCATTTATAAACCTCTGATAATACCCTATCGATGACAGAAAGCTATGTACCTCTTTCGGAGTGCGTGGTGGACTCATAGTGACTATAACCTTGATCTTTTCAGGGTCAGTTGCGATCCCTACTGAACTGACCTCATGGCCTAGCAATGCCCATAAGGCACTCCAAAGACACACTTCCGTGGGTTAAGAGCGATACAAAATTGTTTGCGGCGCTCAAAGCACTTTCTTAAAATAATCAACATCCTTTCCCTTACAGTGGCTGCCCCTAGGTCATCGATAAACACTTTCAACTCATTTGGGGAGATGTCACCAAAGGTCTTGTATGCTGTTCGTTGCCATGATCCAGGTGCATTGCACAAACCAAAGGCCATCACATGGTATGCAAAAGTACCAAAGACAGTAATAAAAGTTATTTTCAACTTGTCCTCTTCTGCAATTGCCATCTGGTTGTATCCCATAAAGCAATCCATAAACGAATATATTTCCCTACCCGCTAATTGATCCAAAATCTGGTCAATAAATGGCAGCGGGTAGTAATCCTTGACCGTCTGCTTATTCAGCTCTCTAAAATCTACACATAATCAGATCTGGTTGTTTTTCTTCTTCCTGATGACAACTGGTGAATAGCATTCTGTGTGGTGGACAAGGAAGATTAAACCAACTTTCCGTAACTTTTGTAACTCCTCAAACAACCCGTCCCTCAATTCAAAAGGCATATGCCTTACCTTCTGACGCACATGATGACTGCCTTCTTTTACAAGAATAGTATGAACTGTTGAGATATCGAGCTCCACTCATGATACGCCAGGGTGACCGTTGTGTATTTATGTCACCGACTTGTCAGTTGCAGACGCGGTTGGTACACCGCCCATGAATAATAGCTACATGATAGCTATCCTTATCTACTCTAGTTCGTGGCTCAGTTAGTATG
Organism: Lygodium microphyllum; assembly: GCF_053477565.2. NCBI lineage: Eukaryota > Viridiplantae > Streptophyta > Polypodiopsida > Schizaeales > Lygodiaceae > Lygodium > Lygodium microphyllum. Next base: position 163,909,867 of record NC_141136.1, on the reverse strand, counting down.
CCACCTTAGTTAGTTGAGTTTGGTTTGAGACCCATATAGAGGGTTCTTCTATTTCTTTGTACAAGAGTTATTTTGGCTTCCACAACTAAGAAGAGGAAAACTGTTTTCAGCCTCCACCCTTGTGTGTCTTCCCCCATTGTGCAAGCAAGAAAGCTTCAAGCGAGACTCCTTCCTTCTCTCCCACAATCTTGACATGGTATCAGAGCCTTGTTCGTGGTAAGGAGCTCAAGAAAGCAAGCCAAGCTTGCGGTGTTCTGGTAAGAGGAGCAGTGTTGCTTTCATTTTCTATTTTGGGAGCAGATCTCTGCAGGTAGCACAGCCGGAAAGTGTAGGAGTGCATTGTCTCAGGTTGAGACGCCCTTCGCGGTGAAGCAAGAGGGCAATATATGCTGCGGGTGAGGGCTTTAGCCCCTGACGACCTTGTTTTTTTGATCTGAGGCCATTTCGGGGCCTGTTTTGGAGGCGAAAGTTTTCTGCACGCACTCAGGAAAAGGCCCAGTTTTATGCTGCGCAGCCACTGTTCTACAGGTCGGTGAATAGTTACTGTAAAAATTGCATTGTATGCTTGTGCGCAGAGACATTGGGAGTTACAGAATCATCCCTGTTGCCTGTTGATGCAAAATTGTCACTAGGAAGTGACTGTGTGGTCAAATACCACTTTCGTCAATTTTGCAGATTTTCCCTTGTGAGGGTGAAGCTGTGGTTTTTGCAGTGACAGAATTTTTTGCAGTCTTCTGTAATGGCATCTGATTCTCTTTCACAGATTGTCACTGAAAAGCTTGACAAGAACAACTTCCAAGCATGGAAGTTTAGAATGACGAATTTCCTTATGGGAAAAGGATATTGGGAATTTGTTGCAGGAAATGAAGAAGAACCAGTTCTTCCTGATGTTCCCAATCAACAGCAAATGCAGGCATTTAAAGCATGGCATGAGAGAGCCAGGAAAGTTATGTATTGGCTGTCTATCAGCATTTCAGACTCTATGATTGTGCATATTCAGGATGCAAGTATGCCAAAGGAGGCATGGGATACTTTGTCAAAAATGTATAGCACAAATACGCAAGCCAGGAAAATGCAGCTCAAGCAAGAGTTGCAAAATGTTCAAAGAGAAAATATGAGCATCAACGACTACCACATGAAGGTGAAGAAGATTGCAGATGCACTTGCTTCCATTGGGTCGCCAGTGGAAGATGATGATTTAGTTTCTGTGACCTTGAATGGTCTAGGAAAGGATTATGCACAGTTCCGAACATCCATTTCCGTTCGTGAAAGATTTCCTGATTTTGAGGAGTTGATTGCTCTTCTAATTTCTGAGGAGCAGAGAAATGGTGGTGCATCTTCTTCAGGAGGAACTTCAAAAGAAGCTGTCTTCTACTCAAATGCTGGAAGAGGTAGAGGCAGAGGTAGAGGAGGCCGATTTGGAGGCCGTGGCAGAAATCAGAATATGCAGCAAACTCAAGAAAACCAGTCCTATGGAGGAGGACGTGGTAACTGTAGAGGCAGGGGGAGCCAAAGAGGTCGTGGTGGATGGCAAAGAGGTCAAAATGCAAACAGTAATGTTGAATGCTACTACTGTGGTAAAATGGGTCATATGGCTAAAGACTGCTATAAAAAGCAGAATGACATCATGAATGGAAAACTGCAACAAGGGAATTATGCATCTTCTAGCAGACAGGGTGATGACAGAAATGAGCATTTGTTCATGGTGCAGCACATGAACAATTCTGTGACAAGTGCAGAAGAAAGCAATGATGTATGGTATGTTGACTCAGGTGCATCAAACCACATGACAGGTCATGCAGAATGGATGGAGGATGCAAGGAAAATGAAAAAACCAGGATTTGTGGAGACTGGTGATGATACTGCACATCCTATTGTGCAGATTGGAAAAATTCCCTTGTCTATGCAGGATGGGAAAAAGAAATACATGTCCGATGTATTTCATGTCCCGAATATCACCAAGAATCTGGTTTCTATCGGTCAAATGGTTGAGCAGGGCTTGCAGGTCAGATTTAATCCTCATGGATGCTTTGTTGAGGATATGAAAAATAAAGGTCGCTTGATAGCAAAAGGAAAGAAGAAGGGCAGAATGTTTACGTTGGATGCAGACATGCCTGAATTGAGTGCAGCAATGTTTGCACATGGGACCAGTGTAGTTGCAGATATTGATATCTAGCATAAACGCATTGGTCATGTTAATGTACAGCGACTTAAATCAATGTAGGCCCAAAATATTGTTGCAGGTTTGCCGAAATTCAAGGTTGCAGAAATGCATAAGGTATGTGAAGCCTGTCAATTTGGAAAACAGGCAAGGAAACCATTTCCTAGACATGTTCAAGAGAGTAAGAAGCCATTGGAATTAATCCACTCTGATGTGTGGACAACTAAAGCTGCATCTCTTGGAGGCTGTCATTATTTTGTCAGTTTTACTGATGACTATAGCAGAAAAGTTTGGGTGTATTTTATGAAAAAGAAAAGTGAAGTTTTTGGGCATTTCAAAACTCTTAAAGCGATGGTTGAAAAACAAACAGGCCTGCAGATAAAATGCCTAAGGTCAGATGGAGGGGGAGAGTACCTCTCAAATGAGTTTGCAAGGTTCCTGCAGGAGCATGGCATAAAGCAGCAATATTCATGTAGTCATACCCCACAACAAAATGGAATTGCAGAAAGGAAAAACAGGCATATTGGAGAGGTATCTCGTGCCATGCTCAATGAAAAAGACTTGCTAGATTTTTATTGGGCTGAAGCAGTTGCTACAGCAGTCTACATAATGAACAGGACTCCCACTACAGCAATAGATGGAATGACTCCAGAGGAGAGGTATACTGGTAGGAAACCAGATATTTCTCATTTGAAAATTTTTGGTTGCATTGCCTATGTACATGTGCCAGATGAATTGAGATCCAAGTTGGATCCAAAAGCTGAGAAGTGCATCTTTATTGGTTACTCTCTGCAGCAAAAAGGGTATAGATGCTATAACCCTTCTACTCGTAAGTTTACAGTGAGCAGAGATGTTGTTTTTGATGAGATGAGTAGCTGGTATAAACCAGTAAATGTGATTGATGATGTAGATGCACAAAATGGTAATGCTGCACAGAATTCACAGCAGCAATCACAAAATATTAGTGGACCTGGAGCGTCCTCTAGCAGTGGTTCACATTCTTCGCCATGGACAGGCAGATTGAGATCAGGAGAATCTTCTCAAAGTAATGCAGATAGGTATGCATGTATCACGAAAAGGAAAAGAGAAGGTTGATCAGCCCATGTTTGATGTGAATGTAGGTCACTCTTATGTGGATGGTGAATCCAGTGGCTCAGAACAGAGCATTGATGATGAGTTGGGTATTCCTTCTATTGTTACACCTGGAGTAAGGAAGACCAAGGATGTTTTGAGAGCACCTGGGAGTGAACCTACTTTGCGCAGGTCTACGAGAGCTAGGTATCCTGTGGATAGGCTGAAATATGATGGATTTACAGCCATTCACTATGCATATATGGTCAAAGTGATACAGGAACCAGAACCCACTTCTTTTGAGGAAGCCATGGGAAAAGAAAAATGGGAGAAAGCCATGGATGAAGAAATGGATGCCTTGGAAGCTAATGCTACATGGGAATTGGTACCTTTGCCTAAAGGTAAAAATGCAATTGGCTGTAAGTGGGTTTATAAGGTGAAGCACAATGTAGATGGTTCAGTGAACAGATACAAGGCAAGATTAGTAGTCAAGGGGTATGCACAAACATATGGTATTGACTATGAAGAAACATTCAGTCCGGTTGCAAGGATGGCAACCGTAAGAGCGGTCATTGCTATGGCTGCATCAAAGGGATGGTCTTTACATCAGATGGATGTAAAGAATGCCTTCTTGCATGGTGATTTGCAAGAAGAGGTCTATATGGAGCAGCCACCAGGTTATGTGCATGTTGTTCATCCTGAGTTTGTTTGCAGGTTGAAGAAAGCCTTGTATGGCTTGAAGCAAGCACCTAGAGCATGGTCTGACAAGATAGGACAGTATCTTGTCACTATTGGCTTTCAGATTTCCAAGGCAGATTTCTCACTTTATGTGAGAAAAACAGAGAAAGGTATTATGCTACTTGTCATTTATGTTGATGATTTGATTATGACAGGTGACAGTGATGAAGATATCCTTCATGTGAAAATGCTATTGAAGTAGAAGTTTGAGATGAAGGATTTGGGAGAGCTGCGTTATTTCTTGGGCATTGAGGTGATTAGATCACCAAGTGGGATACAGCTCTTGTAGAGGCAGTATGGATTTGACATGCTGTCCAAATATGGGATGACAGGCTGTAAGCCTATTTCAGTTCCTTTGGAGCAGAATGTGAAGCTGAGCACAGATGCAAGTGAGCTTCTAGAAGACCCTACTATGTACAGACGCATAGTAGGACGTTTGATTTATATGACTATTACCAGGCCAGATTTGAGCTATGCTGTTGGATTGGTAAGTCAGTTTATGCAGGCTCCAAGGAAACCACATTTGGATGCGGCTAGACGCATACTCAGGTATGTGAAGTCCACATTGCAGTATGGACTATTTTATGAGACTGGGGTTCAGATACAGTTGCATGGATACACTGATGCTGATTGGGCTGGTAGTATTTCTGATAGACGATCTACCAGTGGATATGTGTTCTCTTTTGGGAGTGCTGCAGTCACTTGGAGCAGCAAGAAACAGCCTACAGTTGCCTTGTCGAGCACAGAGGCTGAGTACAGGGGTGCAGCAATGGCTGCATGTGAGGTAGCTTGGTTGCATAAGCTACTTTATGATATGCATTAGTCTACAGATGGACCAGTTGTCATTTATTGTGACAACATGAGTAGTATATACTTGGCAAATAACCCAGTCTCTCATACTAGAACAAAGCACATTGAGGTGCATTATCACTATGTGCGAGAGAGGGTTTTACTAGGTCTTATTGATCTAGTTTATGTCAGCACAGAGGATCAGGTAGCTGACATATTCACGAAGGCATTGGGCGCAGAGAAACTGTGCAAGTTCAGAGACCTGCTTGGTGTGCAGGAATTGGGATTGAGCTCGAGGGGGAGTGTTGAGATATCGAGCTCCACTCGTGATACGCCAGGGTGACTGTTATGTATTTATGTCACCGACTTGTCAGTTGCAGACGCGGTTGGTACACCGCCCATGAATAATAGCTACATGATAGCTATCCTTATCTACTCTAGTTCATGGCTCAATTAGTATGCCACCTTAGTTAGTTGAGTTTGGTTTGAGATCCATATAGAGGGTTCTTCTATTTCTTTGTACAAGAGTTCTTTTGGCTTTCACAACTAAGAAGAGGAAAACTGTTTTCAGCCTCCACCCTTGTGTGTCTTCCCCCATTGTGCAAGCAAGAAAGCTTCAAGCGAGACTTCTTCCTTCTCTCCCACAATCTTGACATGAACAGCTAGGCTGGGAGGAATGCCTCTCAGCTCATCATAACTCCAAGCAAAGATGTCGCGGAATTCTTGAATCAAGGATACATAGTCCTCCCTTTTTGTTGAACTGAGCATGGAACCTAATTTAATTGGCCATGAATCATTCGGCGTGCCAAGGTCTAACTCAATCACATCCGCATCTCTTATCCTATCTTGAGGCTCTATCGGCTCATTTAGAGTTATTTGATAAATATCCTCTGTAGTGGACCCTTCTTTAGATTCATCACTGGATGATGTCTCACTACCAAATGGATCATCTGGTATCTCTAATTCAGTAGAGGATAAAGGAGCTCTCTCACTCTGAGGAGACTCAGGGTAAGCATCAACTATTACCGATTAGCACCTCTACCTAGAACCACTCGATCGGCGGGTATATCGACTTGACAGTCTGTTCGTAAGATCCAAGGCCTACCTAGCAAGACTCGATAGCTAGGACGTCCTGCAAATCTGATCACCCTAAAGTCCAAGAAGCATTCTACACTTGCAATTGTAACATGGACTTTAGTAACGCAACTCTCTAGTTGTCTCAGACTATCATCAGCCATTCTAAGAAGGGTGAAGCTATCTTTTTGGATGCCTAGACCCAATCTCTCCATCAACTCTGAACTCATGATATTAACGGAGGATCCCCTGTCTACAATAGCATGCTCCACCAATATTCCATCCACATAAGCTGGAACCCTCGGACAATTCTTTTCAGCATGATCAAACCAATCTTCCCCTACCCGTGCTATGCCCAAAGGTTCTACAATATACCCGATATGCAGGATCTTCTTGAATTCCTTGCGTACTCCTGGAGATAATTTAATCAATTGCAAGAGGTTCACATCTTGTTTGACTTCGCAAAGAGAACTTGCTAAATCAAAGTCATGATAAGTAGCCAAAGCTCTCTTTTCTCGCCAAACCATTATTTCTTTTGGTCTTTGGACTGGTTTTGGTGCTTCTTTCTTAGCTCTTTCCTTCTTTCTTGGCACTTCCTCATCCTTCTTAGGATCGACTTTCTTGTCAATGGGCCTTAGAGGTCCACCTTCCATGCTAGGATTCTGGACTTGCATCCCCTTATCCCCTTGCTTAGGGTTTCCCTCAACCAGTTTTCCCTTATCTTTGTCAACCTCTTTAGCCTTTTGGCCTCTTGTCACAGCTCTTAGGTTAGAGGTTTCAGCATCATTGACTCGTACAGCCTCAATAAGGCTGACTCCATTGCCTTGTGGCAACTCTTCCATAGTGGTCTTTCCCCTTTGCAATATTTGTCTTGGTACATCATTTTGCTGCAAGTTATTTCCTTACGCTCTATGATTAACACGGCCTGGCTATTTACTCCCTTGTTGGAGGGAACTAATCTTACTCCAACAGGTACCAGCTAAGTGGCCCGACTTCCCACAAATATCACATTTAACATTTGGACAGTTTCTAGGTAAATGTTGTCCACCACACCACTTACAGCTGAATCTTGAGGGTCCACCCTCTTCAGGGCGTCGACTCCCTATCAGATTCTGCTGCTTCTTCAAGAAATTGACGTCAACAGCTATTTGTCGATATTGTTCAGAAATCATGTCAGTGTAGTGCTTCATCATATCCTTAACTTCGCCAAGGACATTAGATGCACTCGACTCATAGCCTCGATCATCTACCCGTCGTTCCATTGGCCTAACAATTTGATTGGGCATTGGTTGTTGACTCACAGGGACAACATTATAATTCGAAACTTGGGCTCCAACATTTGGTGGAGCCAACTGACTTGCCATAGGCATAGTCACACTGAGAGGAGCTGGCAGCAAAGGTACATTCTGAACCATGCTTCCTCTCCCATTAGGGTTAGTCATAGGCATCCCTTGGCTTCCATTCGTCAATGGTAGATTGCCTCCAGGTACTAAACCCGCATTAACATTTATTCGAGAGGAGTAGGCCATTTGTAATCGTGCTTCTACTCCCTTTGCCCGTGTAATAGCAGTGTCTATATCAGCCAAAGCCACACTGCTCAATTGCACTTGAATATTGAAATCCAATCCATGCAAGAAGTATTGCAATTGGGCAGCTGGCGGAATAGGAATGTAAGTTTGTAACTTACGAAACACTTCCTTAAGCATCTTGGCATATACTTTCACATTCTCATGGGGGTCTTGGCGTGCTACATTCAAGACACACAACCAATATTAGCCACCTCTTTTAGGGGAATATTCTCCTCGAAAAGCTGTATAAAATTGATCAATTGCGGTTATGTTTCCAGACTCTATGCTGTGATACCATACCACAGCCCTTCCTTTTAACGTTATATTAAAGAACATCATGAGATGTCCCTCGTCTTGGATGCGGTAATTGAACATTAATCTTTGGAATTCACAAATGTGAAATTCCGCATCCTCTTCAGCTAACCCATGAAAAATTAGCAAAGGAACTCCTAATGCTGGCAAATTCGGCGTCCCTGCAGGAATTGCAATGGGTTGTGCCATGGTGACAATTGGATTAGCAATGGGAGTTTGAATTGACGGAATCACACCCCCACTTCAAGTGGGTAGACTTGGTGGAAGAGAGGAAGAACATGCGCTTCCTCCTGCACCTGACGGACTATGTGGAGCAGTTGGGTTACTAAAACCATTGCCTCTTATGTGTATCGGGCTACTCCTTTGAGGAGAATAATGACTTACGATCTCTAACCGCCGTCTAGCCCTCTCAGCACGTTCTGCTTTTTGTATTTCGGTTTGACGGTCCTTGTCAGAGGACATAAACCAACTTTCTTTTGGTCCCTAGAAACCCTAGATTTGAGAACCACCACTTATAGGCAGCTCCCGACAGACGCACCACTGATGGGACCTAAAATGGGTCGGCACTGACTATGGCACTAGCCGGACCTCATGCTCATGACACACAAACACCCTCACGGCCTCGCAGACCAGGAGCATCAATCTAATGCTAAATGACAAACTACCCTAAAGCTTAATTCATGTGTTTATAGTTTATAGTCCAACATTTCCCTTAAACTCCTCAAAGGGAGAACCCATACTTATTGGCAGTGCCACGATCACACACATATGGAGGCAACCTCTCGATAGAAACACTGCAGCCCCACTGTAGCTCTCCTACATTGCAGGGATTGGCCCTTTGATGCGCTGCTCAACATATAACACAAACGAACACAAACTCCTCTCTTTTATATTTCTCGTGTTTCCAGGAGATATACCATGTGTCCTCACTTAACAGTCCCTTAGGAAACCGACCCTCTACCCTACGGCAAGGGATAACCTCACACTCTCAATCGTGGGTCAAATTCCTAAGAAAACAATTGCTATGCAGTCCAGGAGCTTTTCCTTTGATACCATGAATCATGCATAGTGCATAATGTGAATGGTTTAGTGCACAAACAAAAGAAAATCAGCATTGTGCATCGTGCAAAACCAATCTTTTCATGATTTCCATACTAGCGTTTATGTAATGAGGAGAGACACTGAGTCTTACGCTCATGCTGCCTTTTTCTTTATTTTAAAACAACGTCCTATAGGCATGATGTAACACATAAATCAGATTTAAGATTATACTCTGACGCTCAGACTCCCCTCTCACCCTACCATTTAATGTTTTGCATTCATTGATAGGTGAAAGAGTTATTTTATGTGTATTTCTTTATAAAGAAAGCAATAAACACGGACAGAAACATAGAAACGAGGGTAAACCGAGGCCAACCTCGTGCTCTACCTTCATTATACATTGCACAAACACACATGTAATTTTTTGAAATTTTTCATTTATCGTTTCCTAATTTTCTCCCTTTTAAAACCCATTTTTCACCATTTTTTGGTATTTTCCCTCTATTTTCTTCAATTAAAAATGACTAAAAATGAAGATTGATTGCGGGTTGTGGCCCTTAGGTTCCTTGACAGCAAAATTTTAGGTTTTGTAGATGCTATGTCTCATATTTTTCCTTTATTTTGTAAAAATTCCCATTTTACCCCTTAAACGCGTGTTTTACAGGTTTTATACCATTAATTTCAGCCATATCACTTATGATTTTCTAATTTTCAGAGCATAAACTGATAAAACTCATAGAAAACAACATCATAATGCATAATCAGCCTGTGGAAACAATATTTCATCAACCAAATAGCATAAAAACTAATTTTTTCTTCATAAAAATTGAATTACCGCTTAGACTTTGTGTCTTGGGATCTCGGTTTTGGTACGGGACCGTAGGTCAGCCCTCATTCAATATCCAGCATCTTAAAAATCAGCAATCTTCATGTCTACACCGATCCGGAAGCAATCCGGTCTCATCCGGACAAGCTTTCCTTCACCATTCTTCATTTTCCTCTTGCACACAAGAACAACCCCTTAAGGGAGAGAGAGGGAGGAGAGAGAAAGACTAGAATCAGAATTCTCCATCCAGGCCACCATTGGACGGGCAAAGGGCGGTGATAAGATCAGTAGACAGAGGGAAATCAAGGGCCAATGTCAATTGCAGTGGTTGCTTTGAGGCTGACATCATGATCTCCACCCATGTTGGCGCAATTTTTGGCGCCTGTCTGGCCATGCTCCCTCCATGCTTCTCTCTCCACGATTTCTCCCAAAGTTTCATGTTACATCAAATTTTTATGGCTCCCAAAGGTCACTAGCCACTTGGTCCAAATTTTGTCCACCTCTTCGCATCTTGACTGGTTTCTTGGCCATTTCCCCGTCCGGGCTCTGATTTGAGTGCTGTAAATTTCCGCACGTCCAGCTTGACATCCCGCATTGGCTGGCAACTCCTGACAACCCACATGGTAGTCTGAAAAATTATCAAAAATCAACAAGTGTCACTCGGGCGCCTTTTAAAAGTCGTATTTCACTTGGTGCTTAAAATCGTCCTAGCTGGAGCCACCGCCTTCGATGTTGAATATTTTTCCCCTAAATTTTGGATTTTTTGGCAAATTTTAGGCACATCCCGAGCTCAAAACTCCGCTCTCACCCATTGCCAATTTTTAAGGGATAGTACAACGAAGACCTTGATCTTCATGTAGGAGAGTTTATGGTAGCATGTGTGGCTAACAATGCCAGAACCCCTCAGCATTGGTTAGCGATATTCCCCGCCACTTTCAAAGGCACGGCGTTTCAGTGGTATGAGAGACAAGTAGCATGAACTTTTGGTAGTTGGGATAGTCTGAAGTTGGTCTTTCTCACTAAATTCAGGCGTGAAGGTTTTGAAGAGCGGATGTAAGAGGAGTTCATGAACCTAAGTCAGTCCTCAAGAGAAAGAGTAGAAGCTTATGTTTTGCGAATGGAATCCATCCTAAAGAGATGGACTAACCATCATTTGGACGAAGGTATCCACAAAGGAGTGTTTCTTAGAGGCCTACAAACAGAAGTTCGCAAGTTTGTGGAATTGAGAAGACCAGTAAATCTGCAAGCTGCAATGGAAGGTGCAAGATTGTATGACGAAGTTAAAGCAAGGTTGTCAATGACTCCAGGAAGAGGAGTCTTACCTCCTCCCATGCCAGGAATGGTACGCCCACCAAATGCAGTCCAAGGGACAGTTCCCTACCCTATTCCCAGATGCAAATAGTGCTGCAATATAATGCATCTAATCCACTGTGGTCACCACAGACGACAGTGCCTCAAATGATGGTTCAACCACAACAACATTGGCCTCAAACATTTCCTCCAATGGCGACTCAACAACAGTGGAACCCTACCAATTGGAATCAACAACCCCAAGTCTCAGCAGGAGCTCTGAATCAGAACCAGAACAGAGGACCCTCTAGATCGACCCAACCAGTGTATGTAGTAATTACAGAAGCTTCACAAAACCCTACTACAAGCACTTCAGGAGGTGAAATTCTGAAGGACTACTTATCCAACTCAGTTTTGCAAGTATCAAGAAAGAGCTTATGGATGTGATTACAGAGCAGCTACAGACGCTGAAGGTGAATACTGCCAATATATCCACCCCTATGGGAGCTGGAAGAGATGTGATGCACTCTAATACATGGTGCGGAAAGCGTCATCAAGCGGGACATTTAGCCACTGAATGTACTCGAAAACCAACCATTCTTGGAGCCTTCAATTCCTACTGTTTGCGGAAGAACCATACAGAGGATATTTTCTCTTTAAAAGAGATGCATGAACAAAGACAGAAGGATGAAAATGCAAGATTCAACTTGCTGGAATCCAAAATGACGACACAAGATATTGGACCAAAGCCTAGGGAATTTGGTCCTAATTTTGGTCCAAGGAGATTTCCCTCTCAAAGTTACAGGGGACACAGTCTGGCGGTGGTCAAAGATCAGAGGTGGAATGTTATAGGTGTGGAAAAAAGGGTCATATCTCCCCGAATTGTCCAAATCCTAGACGATCTGTGGATTACAAGCCCTTATGCAGCCAATGCAAAGGAGAAGGCCACACTGCAAAGGACTCTCCAAGTCCAGCCCCTGTCAAGGCCAATGGCACTGATAGCCAACAGAAGGTACAAGAGCCTGCCTCCAATTTGGTAGAGTTGGAAGTTGCTGCTGTCACGCGCGCCAAGAAGAAGGAACCAGTTGTTCAGAACGAAAACAACTCTCCTGCCAAGACTATGAAGTTCAACCTACTAACAGAGGGGCAGAGCAGTACAGAACAGAACAGTGCAGTACAGAGCACTGTAGTGCCACAGAGTGTCACAGAGATACTCCTAGAAACAAGACCAGAGGTCCAGGAGATAGATGATATAGAAGCACCTCCAGAAACAGAGGAAGTGCCGATGCTGAAATTGCTAGAAGAAAAAGGAAAGATAAAAATGGGTGTAGCTCCATTCCCCATCCGGTTGGAGAAGCCTGTGGATCATATTACAGATTATGACTTGGTAAAAAACCTAGATACTTTTAAACCAAACTTAACATTCCGACAGTATCTGATGCTGTCTCCCAGCTACCAAAAGAAATTCAAAAGCATCTTGACAAGAAGACGTGGACTAAGGATAGCTCCTTCAACAACGAGTGACCAAGTCCAATAAGGCCCCAAAGCCTGTAAAGGAAGTAGATGTGGCTAATGCCTTCCTAGATCTTGGAACCCCAAAGATTAGTGTATGGATTGAAGAATGCTTTATTTCAGATGCATTGATTGATGGAGGTTCATCAGTAAACATAATGACAGATGTGACAATGAAGGACTTAGGGTTGCAAGGAATTCAACCTACACAATGGCTTATCAGATTGGTAGATCAATGCGGAATTAAACCGTTGGGCATCCTCCCATACGTAAAAACAACCCTTGCAAGAAGAGACTATTGGCTGACATATCTAGTAGTCAAACCAAATTCTTATGGGACCTCATACCCTCTGCTATGTTGGGAAGACCTTGGCTTTTTGAAGCGAGGGCCAAGATGGACTGGTTCAAAGGAACCCTAACCCTAGGCAGAGGACCCAACAAAGTGGTGTTGAAGTTATATGGATCGCAAAAAGGCAATGGATCCACATCCATCGAAGTCATAACTGACTCCTCCAATGAGGTAATAGATGGTACATTAGGAGATGAACATGCTGTTAAACAAATCTTTCCCAAGAAAATAGAGGCACACTAACAGTGGGCACTGTAAGCCAACTACCAAGGGAAGCAAAGTCCTTGTCCATGGGAGAATACCTCTTGCCTCAACTAGAATTAACTTCTGACATTACCTCTGACATCAAGATAGAAGCATGGATACATTGTTCTCCCTGTTACATGACAGTTGCAAAGACAAAACAGATACAGAGCAAAGACAGAGCCAGAGACAGTCACAAAAGTAGTAATAGAGGCAAAAGTAGAGACAGAGGCAGTAACAGAGACAGAAGCAAAAGCAGAAGCAGAAGCAGATGTAGAGACAAAAGATCTGTTCTTCTCCAGAGCCTCTACAGAAGTAGAGACAGAGCCTCCAGAGGAAGAGGATGAAAATGATGAGGAAAAAAATGAAGCAGGTTATGAAAGTGCAGATGAAGAATTTTCTCTGATAGTGGATGATCTTGTTGATGTCTCTACAAATACCTCAGAGACCAAAGATCTCAGGGTGTTGGATGGAATGACCATGGTTCCATTTGGGTTGGCCAATGGACCACAAAGTATGCAGAATCTACGTAAGAAATGGATTAAAGGCATAAAAATTAAGTTCACCAATGGCTCCTGTCGCCCTGACCGTTCAGTCCAGAGAAAAGTTGATGATGATGTCCCTTGTCAAACAGAAGCCAGAGCTATCAGAGCCACGGCTTCTAGAAGATCCGTGCTATGTGACATTCCTGGACACATCCTCTGAAGATGAATCCCTAAGTCTAGAAGAAATCACCACTCACATAAAGCAAACAAAGCTCTGATACCCTTCCAGCAACCTCAATAGACAAACGAGTCATCCGTCCAGAAGGAGGACACTGGTTCTAGTGGAATATCAGATGATGACACTACTCCCTTGAAAGAGTTAGACCTCTATCCAGAAGCAATCCGTGGGACATGTATCCGCGAAGTGGAAGGTGAAAGGAAAGTGATGTTCCTGGATATTGACGGTACTGAACGTCACCTAAAAGTGGATCTCAATCTTCCCGAGGAAGAACTAGTGGTCCTGCGAGACTTACTAAACGAGAACTTAGATGTGTTTGCTTCGTCATACAAAGATTTAAAGGGGATTGATCCCATAGTATGCCAATATCACATTGACCTGGAGCCTGATGCCAAACCTATAAGGCAAAGACAAAGCCATATGAATCCTAATTATTCTACTCTGGTGAAGGCTGAATTATTGAAACTTCTTGAAGCCGAGTTCATTTATCCCGTGGCTAACAGTGAATGGGTTTCACCCATTGTGGTAGTACCCAAGAAGAACGGGAAACTTCGAATATGTGTTGACTTTCAAAAGCTCAATTCAAAGACAAAGAAGGATCATTTCTCTATCCCTTTTACAGACCAACTATTGGACACAATGGCAGGTCATGAGCTGTATTTCCTCTTGGATGGATTCAGCGGATATAACCAAGTCCAAATCGTAGAAGAGGACCAATCCAAAACAACCTTCACCACAGAATGGGGGACTTATGTCTATAGAGTGATGCCATTTGGGCTCTATAATGCTCCTGCCACCTTCCAATGAGTAATGATGGGAGCCTTCCAAAATCATTTGCATGATTTCATTAAGGTGTATCTTGATGACTTTTGTGTTTATAGCTTAATCCACGAGCATTGGGGATACCTAGAGCAATGTTTTGACAGATGCCGAGAGTATGAGATTTCTCTCAACCCTGACAAATGTGTCTTTTGCGTCTCCTCGGGAGTTCTTTTGGGCCATATTGTCTCTGCACAAGGGATTACAACAGACCCTATGAAGATTGAGAAGATTGCCGCCTTAACAGCACCAACAAACCTCAAGCAATTGAGAGGATTTCTTGGCCATATGGGCTACTACACAAGATTTATTGCACATTTTGCAACCAAGGCGGGCCTACTGCACAAGCTCCTAAGGAAAAACTGATGACTGTGAAGAAGCCTTTAATACCCTAAAACAGTGCCTTATCAAAGCACCTATCTTGTAGCCTCCTAACTGGATGAAGGAGTTCCATGTTCACACATATGCATCAGTCGAAGGACTAGATGCTGTCCTATGTCAAAAGGGCCCCTCTAAATTAGATCAACCAATATATTATGCAAGCCAAAAGGTCACGGATAGGGAACGGAACTACACAGTGACAGAGCTTGAGTGTTTGGCAATGGTGTTTGCGCTAGAGAAGTTTCGACACTATCTATTGTCAATGCATTTCAAGTTCTACGTCGATCATGAAGCCCTATCCTTCCTGATGAGCAAAGCGGATGTTAAAGGACGACTGATGAGATGGTTGCTCCTATTCCAGGAGTTCAATTTTGAAGTGATCACTAAGCCTGGCCGTTCCCAAGTCCTAGCCGATCATCTATCACGGATCCCTCAAACTGTAGAAGAGGAACAGGATGATCCAAACCTTCCTGATGCTTCCTTGTTTCTAGTTGAAACAGTTACTCCCTAGTATGCAGACATAGCCAACCTCCTCGCAATTGAACAATATCCTCCAGGCATCTCAAGCCATGAGAAGAAGAATCTTCTGTTAGAATCAGCCCCCTACACCTTGCTAGGTGGTGCACTGTACAAGAGAGGCAAAGATGAAGTGCTACAAAGATGTGTTGCAGGGGATGAAATTGGCATAGTATTGAATGCATGCCATGACGAACCATGTGGTGGACACTTCGCAGGAGAAGTGACAGCCAGGAAGGCTCTACTAGCAGGATACTGGTGGCCGACCCTCCACAAGGATGCACATGACTACTGTAAGAGATGTAATGCTTGTCAGCGAATGGGGAAGCCCACCAAAACAAGTGCTATGCCACTGCAACCCATTCTTCCCCTAAAGCCGTTCGAGAAGTGGGGGATTGATTTTGTGGGTCCCATTGATCCACCCATCAGACGAAAGTAGAACAGATACATCTCAAACCGACCTTGTTCTCTTCTCATCTGATCTAATAACGATGGCGAGGTTGGTCCTGACACATGGTATTTCTACCATTCTCCTTCTTAACGGAAAAAAAAAACAAAAAAAACTGTTATGGGAGAAAAGGAAGAAATTCCCTGTCATAACAAGCCTCGTTCCAAGAAAATGTGGAAATACCCTTGGGTGGGAAGCTGACTGTGGAAAAGGTGATAACACCCGTAGTTCAGGATAGCTGATTCATCAGTAGAACCTTTCCAGCAAGTACTTTGAAGCTACCTCCCTTGGTGCACTGTCTTTGCAATTTCAGTCCGTCTACCCTTTTTAATAGACGACTTTTCTTACAAATCACTAAAGTATGAGATTTCTAGGCTACCTCCCTAGGTACGCCTCGTCTTCAAGATCCTGATGACAACAACAACCGACATAATTTTCATCACTAACCCCTTGAGTGATATGAGCTTTCATCCTAATAGGATGGGGACGTGAGTATGGGCTGCCCTCTATATCTTTCAACAGAGCATGAGACAGAGGGTGGATTGAGTGACCAGTTTTTCCCTTCAAATCAAATGAGAGGTGATATGTGTGAATGGAGTGTTGCATGCACGGGATGGGCCTTTCAATTCACAATGCACGATCTGTTCCTGTGCACTACACCATAAGGCTCCTTGGCCTTCCTTCTTGCACTGTATGCCGGCACAGGGCAGGATGCACAGTTGCACCATCAATTGCGCACAAGGCATACAAGCTCTGCACAAGTGACAGTGAGGATTACATCAATGGGTTTCAGGAATGGGCTACCTTCTGTATCTTTCAACAGAGTGTGAGACAGAGGATGGGCTGAGTGTGACTGGTGTTTCTTCAATCAGTTATCGTGAGGTGAGGATTGAGGGACGTTACAACCATTGGAGTCAGGTACGTTTCTGTTTTCCTATGCACCCATGGGATGAGTCTCTTCCATCAACACAGGACATGTCACTCTGTTCGGTACACTGCACCATGAGGCTCCCTAGCCTTCCTGCTTGCACGTATGCCAGACGAGGTTGGACGCACTAATGCACCATCAATTGTGCACCCTAGCATACTCCCTCTGCACCATCCCCTTGTTGATTCCTAAACTGGGTGTGAGATCTAGGTTACCATCATTATTACCTCGAGTGTTGTTAGTAATGGAGTGAGTGACTGTTTTTTCATTCCATTTGAGTGATTGTGATTTGAGTGCAATATCCCTCGTCATCGACAAATTTCCTGCAATTCCTTCAATCAGCCACCTCCCTGGGTGCTGCCGCATGGTCCCTGCCACAAAGGACGTGTGCTGTGAAGACACCTTGGTACCTCATGCAGCCGACAACGACACAAGACGCAACCTTGATAGTCGACATTACTCCTCGGCAATATGGGTCAAGTTTTCTAACCCTACACCTTTTGTTTCTCAATGACGGTCATGTCTTAAGTGTGGGGACGTTCGTGATTGTTCTGATGTGTGGTACTTGGTCCTTGTTGTTCGGTTTACCCTTCCTGTTAAGGTTTTAAGTGTGGGGACGCGTCCCTACATGTCTATGTCGCATACCCCCATGCATATACCCTGCTATGATCATGCATCTATGCCATGACTTCATTTTACCCTGATGGGGTCCCTTTCCCACTCCTCTGTTCTATTTCACTCTGTCCTTGAAGCTGCTCCTTGATTGTTTGCCCTTATTCCTTGTTTTGAGGTTTTTCCATGTGAACGTATCCTACGTTCACTGAGACTCACATCCAGCCTTACAACCATGTTCGTCCCTTTGAACTATCCATTTTTCCTTTTAACCAACCCTTGTTCCGACAGACAATTCTAAAGTTATTAATTCTTCAAGCAATTCCCGTAAATTGGACGGTTTTCCATGTGAACGTGGCTTTATTGCTTTGGAACATTGATCTGATGTACCAGCCCTACCTTACCAATTCTTTCTGACATTTTTTCTTTTTACTCCCTATCATTCCGATGCACTGTTCATCCGTTATTAATTTTTGCGGATTTTCGAGCCCTTTCCGTGCCTCTTTTTCACATTTTTTCATGTGAACATGCCCTATTTTCATCAAAATTCTAGTTTCATTTGACCGCCGTGTCTCACCAACCTTTCCCCAACTTTTCTCTTTTTCCTCCCTCCTCTTCCAACTGCTAGATTTTTAGTTATTAATTTGTCCGAGTATTTTCGGGTGTATTTTTGTGTTTTTTCCATATGAACCCCTCCTCATTCCCCCAAAACTGAGTTTTGATGCACCAGCCTGTGAATCCCTTTCCTGGTGACATTTTTCCTATCCATTTCACTTCGTTCGGACAATTGATTCTTTCCATATTAATTTATGAGTCCATTTTCGAGTCCGTTTTTGGGGTTTTTCCCATGTGAACGCATTCTATCTCCATCGGAACTATGTTTTGCTATGATAGAGTTGTTGCACACATTCTTTTGCACATTTTTTCTTCTTTTAGCACTTTGTTCTGATGAGTGGATTTTTCGATATTAATACACGTATGTGTTTTCGGGTCTGTTTTTTGCAGTTTTTCCATGTGAACACCTTGATTTTGCCTCGAAACCCATGTCTCATTTTTTTATCATTTTCCCTCGTCTCTCGGCACATTTTTTCCTTTTATGGTTTTTTGATTCGACGTGCATTTTGGGTTTTATTAATTTTTCTTCCTTTTTGCCATGTGGTCGCATTTCTCGTGTCACGCATAAACGCGTATGTTTTTGGTTTTACATGCCTCGGGATGCCCCCGTGGCGTCTATGGCTCGGGTGTCACCGTCCTTGCCTTGTCTGATCTCGCCAATGCAAATTTTCTTACTCTCGCCCCGCACATGCGCGTGGGACAGGGGTGCGCTCATTTTTCCCAACCATAACAATTTTAAAAAAAACCACAAAACAACACAAAAGAAAATAAATAAATAACTAAATAAAATAAAAACACTAAGGTGCTTTATTTTTTCCAGTCAATGGTGTTTGCTTTTTTGACTGGATTCCTTGCATTTGGGACTACTCAGTGCACCCTCAGTCTCTTGCATATGCACCCCTACCAGGTATCTATTTTTTTAGCTTTATTTATTTTGGTCCTCCCTTAACCACAGTTAATTGTTAAAATAAACTTTATTCACTCACTTTTCTACGCGTGCTCATGCTAAATACACATTTTTCTAATAACTTAAAAATCAACCCGCCATTCACTTTACACGTGCTACGTGTGCTTTAGAGGCACTTTAATTTTTATTAAAAAATGAACCAGCCGTCACAAAAAAACACGTGCTAGCAAAAAAGCGCTCCATATCACCATTAATTTCCAATTAATGAATTTGCATTTAGAGACCCGAGTCTAGGTATCGTAGTCCGGGTTTCGTTTAAGCACCATTTCACCCTAATAAATTGTAATTAAAAATTTAAGAAGAAACCGTCGTTTTCTTATTAAGGTTTATAACCTAATAAAATTTCAACCATTGTTAATAATTTCTTAAAATGAACCCTTCATTAAAACCATTTCCCCTCACTGCAGTTTTTTTATCCTTTTTAATAAATACGCTTCGTGGGATGGGCACCTATAGTCCTTTAAGTTGACATTGTTGGTCAAAGTTATGGTTAGGTCCTGATTAGGTTTTTAAGGTATAATGTTTGCATGTGTGATACAATTACGGGTGTGGTTTGTAGTTTTTCTTCTTTTTTGCCTGATACAGGGTCTTGGGTGCTTGTTTGTTGTATTACATGAAGTTTTCGGTCGCATATGTGTAGAGGTCATGCCGAATTTTTTCTAGGATGTGGGTTGTTTGGGGTGGTCAATTGGTTAGTTACGTCTGTGTGTGTGCTTCTTTTTATAGCTATTTGGTTGTTTTGTAGGCATTCTTTGTGATTGTCTGTGTTTGTGGTGTGTATGTATTCCATCTGAATGGCGCCTCACGCTCCTCCTCCTGTCTAGTATGTCCTGTTGATCAGTAGGGATTATTCTTCCCTACTGGCTTTTGAGCCTATAGCGAAAGCAGGCCTTGCAACTTTTGTGGATGCTTCACTCCCTTTGATTCCAGACGGTCCATTCCTGTGTGATGAGTTTCTTGCATCATACAGTAAGAAATCGGGCTTGGTTCGTGGTGCTTCCATGGTATTGACACCTAGAGGGTTAGGAAAGGCTTTGTCTCTTCCCTACAAAGGAGATCCCTTTGTTACAGCCAGACAATTATTCTCCAATGATGAGATTCTCAAGCTGTTACAGAAGCAGACCAAAGAGGTTCTGGATGTCAAGAAGTGATTAACACTTCAGGAGTGTCTTTTTCCATGATCACTGATCCTCTTTGGAAGTTAGTCTACCAATTTCTCCAAGACAGGTTTATGCCTGCCAAAACACCATCCCACTATTTATCCAAAGAGCTACTCACAGCTTCCAGGATGGTGTTAAAAGGGGTGGCAATTGATTGGAGTACTTACCTGCGTACAAAGATGGACCAACATTTTGTCAAAGTGACCAGAGGGAATGTCACAAATGTCACTTATGGTTCTTATTTATATGCTTTCTTGATATATTCTGGCCTTAAGAAGGATGTGCTTTCCCCTCCTCCATCTGATCCGATTCCTCCCCCTCCACCTTCAGAGGATTCAAAACCTATTGACATAGAGGATCTTGATTCCCCTCCTCCGTTGGTCATTCAACGGAAGCGCTTGAAGCGTGTGGTAGATAAAACTCCCTCAGTCATTCCTTCAGTCACAATTCCTACTACTTTTGGCAGTGACCTCCTTGCCTACCTCACATGCAACAATTTATTCAGGGCACATCGAGAGGGTTCTTTGGACATATCAGTTCCTTCACTGAATAGTTTAGTGTCAGGAGATACCACTCCTTTCCTTTGTAATGGCATCCAGAGTTCTATTGAACTCTCAGTGACAACTTGTGTTCAACATGTATATGCTTCTTTCTATGAAGAATTGATGCAATCCAAAGACCAGTTGCATAAGGCAGCCTCAGAGTTAGCCTCTGTTAAAGACACTCTTGCCGATCTGTTTAAGCAGATGGAGCAGCAGACACAAATGATTGAGACCCAGAGAGAAGAAATATCTTCTTTGAAGATTCAGTTAACAAAGCTCAGTCAGAGGTCACTAGAGTCTCAGAAGAGAAAGAGAAAATGTCCAAAGAAACTCAAGAGTTTAAGACTCTTTTAGATACGAACCTGTCAGCTTTGCAGACTGCTCATAATACATTGGAATCACAAGCTTTCCAGATTAAGCAATTGCAGGACTAACTAGCACAATCGCGGTCCATTCCTCCAAGCCCCAATGTTCCTATGATTCCTTCTATATCTCAGCAGGACTTGGCAGTTCTCCAGAGACAGACCACATTTTGTCCGTTGTTTCAAGATAAAGTGGAAAGATTGCAGTCGAGGATGGATTTGTTATGGTCTACATTTGAGCACTTTCAGGAGTATGTTCCTCCGGACCATTCCTTTTTTGTCCACTATAAGTTGCACAAGTTGGCCTTCTATATGAAGCTTTCAATGATGGATCTCCCTCTTCTAGAGGATGGTTGGAGTGGGGCTTGGTCTTTTGATTTGCTGACAAAAGTTGTGCCTATGGTCTTTGAAGATTCTATAATGACAAATACTATGTTGCTGTCTTACATGTATCTACGAGTTGATTTGTTGATTTCAAATGATGTAGATCCAGCTTGGTATGTGGGGGATGTGGTTTTGCAAGCTACCTTATATGTCAACTATTTGGAGTTGAGGATAGATGACATATTCTAGTGTTATTCTTCTAAAGTGGCTACTTGTTCGGACACTTCATGGCATTCAATGATTGATCTGTGGTCCTGAACCAACGTCAGAATACAACTTCTAATTATGTGCAGAGCACTACCCAACTAAGGGTGAATCTCCTAGCTTATCTTTCCAAGAACCATCCATTTGATTTATCCTTCTTTGATGCCTACCATAGATGATTTGTTTTAGGTCCCTATGTTCCTAGCCTATTGTACTACCAACAAATGGCCCATCGCTATGATACTTATTTTTCCCTTTATCAATCCAACTCAAGAGCTATCTTACCTCTCCTTTTCCAACCTTAGGGTTTTCCTCAAATTCCTATATTTATCTATTGTTCTTCGATGAGTCCTTCTCCATGGATCATTTTCGAAATCACCAAGCCTTCAAAAGGTATCACCTTCATTGATGCCTTTGCAATGTATTTTGGATGATTCTTAATGATATATATATCTCTCTTTTTGGAGGTGCCATTCAGATGGTTGTGTTTGTGTGTGTGTTGTAATAATCTTATGTGATGAGTTCGTGCTGGTTGAATAATTTGTTCGAGAGCTCTTTTCAACTATTGATGGTGATGGTGGATGGCAAGCCTATGATGGAAATTTGAAGAACCTCTTATATCCTTTACGACTTTGTTATGACTTTCAATTGTTTATCAAATGTGTTAATGAATAACGAAGTTTTCCTTTAGTAGTATTTTTTCTAGAGATATAGGTGATAAGTTGGGGCCGTGGTTTGGTGAGATTATTGAAGATATTGAAGAAGATCAAAATTGAGCTATTTAGTGAACTTATATTATTCTTTTCCTTAGGTCGTGAGGACTTCCTTTCTAAGTGTGAGGATATGTTGAGAGTGGAAAAAGACTGAATTTTTGACTGATTTTTGTTGTTTTTTAGGTTTGAATAATTGATTTTTGATGGATTTAGAGTGATGTATGGTTGTTAATGGAAGTTTTTGAGAGTGTTTTGGATTATATTAATTATTTTTTGAAAGGTAATGATGATTCTTAGTGAAAATATGAGGCTCTGTGATGTTTTGATAGGTTTTGTTGAGGTTCTGATTAGTTCTAATACCTTCTGTATAGCTTCTGTTTTGTTCTGATTTTCTTCTGTATGAAGCATGGATTGATGATTGATGAAGGTTGAAATCTTTTGAAAGCTTATTGAATAGTTTTTGATAGTTTGGAATGGTTTTAGTATGAGTTATGAGGATTTGTTATTCTTTGATGACCTTCTGTAACCCTCTGTAAACCTTCTATAGAGCCTCTGTAATTGTTCTGTATCTGCTCTATTCCTATTCTGTACTGTTCTGTAGATCTTCTGTAAGTGTTTTGTAGAATGTATGTGTGACTTTGGGAAAGTTTTCTAACTTTTGGAAAGTATGAATCTAAGTTTAAAAGAGCTAAAACAAATGGAAGAAGCAGCTGCTGAAGACTGAAGAGAAGACTGGAGTGATAGTGACAGTAGTGAGCAATGAAGAGACACTGTAGTAGCTCTGGTGCCTCTTCACATCAGACATACCTCTTGGGAGGTGCATCCACGACCTAAGAAGGATTATTGAGATTCGTTATAGAGTATTGTAGTGAGGAGATGATGTACTATTGAGAGAGAGAGCCAGAGATAGCCAATTTCTATCAAAACAGTGTAACTGTATATGAGAGATTTAGAGAAAAAACTATGAAGACATTGAAGATGAATACTATGCGATTGATTTCCATTCAAAAATTGTATATTCTTTTATGTTCATTGTTCTATTGATGGATTCTATGAAGATGTTGAAGATTATGGTTGATTCTATCAAATCCGTGGGATATATCTACTATGATGCTGCGTGAAGATTTACTGTTTTCTTTGTTTTGGTCATCAAAAGAATCAAATAAAAGCTTGTTGATGTTACAAGATAGATTTTCTTGCAGTAGAATCCCCTTTTCCTTGGTGTTTTTCTTGGGGCTCCACAAAGAGGTAGCAACTTACTGATACTACTTCTCTATGAGAATAGGGTTTGCAACTCTTAGCAAACATCTAGTTTTCTTGACAAGCTTTTCATTAACACTATAGTATGCCTTGCCTCACTTGGTTCTAAACTTAGAGTCAGACAGTCGTGTCCATTTCTGTTCAATTGACTATACCGCCATATCACACTCATCTTGCACTTGGTAATTAAGGACAATCTTATTACATTGGAAAAAAATGCATTAGGAAAAACATTGTTAAGTTAGCTTAAAGAACTATCTTCCTTCTACATGATGTGGACAAGTGCAATCAATGGTGCTTTGTAGCATGTGGGTTTGTGTGCACTTGCACCCATGCCTTTGCCTCATCAATTAACTTGTCAAAAATAGTTTCATGGTCAACCTGCCCTAGCATCCTTGCTTTGCAAACAAGGTCTAGATACGAGGTATGGACAACCCCTTTTTGTGCCAGTGTGTATACATTCTATATTAGGGTCTCATGCATATTTCATTATTCACGTTACCTTTAGCACATAAAGGTAATCCAAGCATATTAGAAAATGGTCCAGTGTATACATGTTTGTACAAGATATAGATGAAAAAATCTCCCCACACTTGTCACTTTCACCACAAGGCGACAATCAACACACATATGTTGCATCACGTTATCTGGAAAGGCTATTACAAACAATCAATTATGTTAACGATGATGTAAGCAACAAACACATTGCAAAATGTTAAGGTCCTATGGTTTAGGGCCACTCACATGTGTGTATCTCATTCATTCATGTTGTGAGCTGATGGTTACTATCCTAAACATAAAACATGAAATTTGACAAAAAGGCCCAATTGGTGTTGCTGATTTTTGCCTCAAAGTCCTTGTGCTTCTTTAGCCAATGGGGGTCCCACTCATTTCTTATTGCATGATCAACCCTCTTGCACTAGTGTCTTGGAGTCTCTAATAATACTATGAATATACCCATCCCTCTAATGTACCCATTGCTCAAAAATGTCTCTGAGAGTTGCTTGTACCTTGATGTGACTTTTCTTATTGTAGGCATGGAAACCAAACAACATAATAGGATGGGTGGCAAAGGGGTGGATGTCCGTATCTATATGAAATTATGAAGTTATATCCACATCAACATAAAGATATAAAAGCCATAATCAAAATCATGTCACCATCTCTTATAAGCACTCACCATCAACTTTTCTACTTGGTCTTCGATGCATGCTTGCACAATACATTTATCGCAAGTGACTGTGGGAGCGGTCTCGCTAGCGGCCTCTATCATGCACTCCTTTTCAGTTCTTTGCATTCGCGTCTTCTTGCTTTGTGTGCGGCCACACCGCTACTATGCACCAAAGGACTCGATGCTTTGATAGTCATCGATTTCCTAGTTAGTATCACTCTCCGATACTACAAGCTTTACTTGTTCTTCCTCGTCTGCGTAATTGAAGTGTATCTACCTTCTCTTAATGTCACTCCTTCCCCACATGCAAGTGCAATGGCTGTCTCAATGATCATGTTTGTGTTGCTCTCCCCCTCGGTCTTGGAGGGCAACTCTCCCTTTGCAATTTCATTTTGCAGGTGACAAGAACCTATCCTACTCTAGGTCGTGGAGGCAAGTCAAAGTCCTTGGGAGTTTCGTCCGATCGTCACTCTCTTTCTTGCAAACAATGATCCAAAGTAGGGTAAGAGGGGGAGATAAAGCGGCCATAACAAAATTAAGAGAGGGGTTTCTTACCCTTTGTTCCATTGGCTATTGCACAATTGCATTTTCCTCAATGTCAATCTCAGTATTGCCTTTGCCATGGGTCTTCATACCTCTCCAATGCATGACAATAACAAGAACTCCCACTCACCCAGGAGGCAAGCTCGGCGAGGGGAATGTTTGTCAAATTGAACCTTTTGCTATGCTTTCATCACCCTTGAAAAGGGTGACATGATATTGTCTTTTGAAATCGGATCTAGCCATGATGGAGAGGTTTAGGATTACTTCTTGCAAATATATTGCTTCCTTGATTTCTTGCCATCAAATACCATTGAAATATATGTAAACACAATAGCCAGATAGGAACAAATCCAGGTATAGATTCTCCTATATATATATATATATATATATATATATATATATATATATATATATATATATATATATATATATATATATATATATATATATATATATATATATATATATATATAGAGAGAGAGAGAGAGAGAGAGAGAGAGAGAATTGTGCCGAGGTAAGGGAAAGAAAACACAAACTTGAATTGCAAGGGGAGGGGGATCCTTTTATAGAGAAAGGAGAGAGAAAAGGGGAGAGAGTGAGGGAGAGATAGATAGATAGAGAGAGAGAGAGAGCCACATACTGAGAGTCATGGGAATGATTCGCAATGTGAAAGGGGGAGAGGAGAGAGAATATGGGGGAGAGAGAAAGAGCGATGAGAGAGGGGGAGGGAAAGACAAAGGGCATGCGATATGTGTAATTTTTTCTCACTAGGAAGGGATCGTCAATAGCCCCTTATTAGATGAAAATTAATGTTATAAGTCTTAGGCCCCCAATAAGGGGCTCTCGGCAACCCATTCCTAGCGAGAGTAAATTTTTTGCCCGACTATTCCTTTCTCGAGTGGAGAAACAAGTCACAAGTCCACTTTCTAGAGAGAGAGAGAGAGAGAGAGAGAGAGAGAGAGAGACATACAATATATACTTTTTTCCTTTCTCTCTCTCCTCCCCTCCTTTTTTCACCCAAGAATAGCTTCCTTATTTTGCCCAAGAAGGTCGATGATGCCTTACATATTGCATTCTCTCTCTCTCTCTCTCTCTCTCTCTCTCTCTCTCTCTCCCCCCATGCTCTCTATTCTTGAACCTATGGTTTTTTTAAAACCAAGACCAAGAAGGGGTTGCCCGACATGCCTTCTTGGGTTTTTAAAAAAACCCACAAATCCCCTTCATCCCCTCTTGAGCAAATTATTAACATTAGTATTAATTATATTACATCTCTATTAATTACATTAGTATTAACTAATTGGTAATTATTGATATAAATTAATCATTTAATATTAATATTAATATATAAATTATTAGTAATTAATATTATTATTTTAATTTAATTATTAGTGTTATGTATTACTTATTAATATATTAACAACTAATAAATCAATTGTGTTATATAATAAGAATCAAACTAATTGACTCATTGATAACTTATTAATTAACCAGTTATGAATAACTATTGATTAACCATTAACTAACTACTAACTTCTTATTAATGAATCACTAAATTAAAAACTAATAAATTTATTAATAATGATCTAATCATCAATTAACTAAATAACTAAGTAACAATACTAAACTAACCAAATAACTAATCAATTAATTAACTAATAATTAATAAATAATCAACTAGTAAACGAGTTATTAGCTATCTATCTACCTGTGAACAACTAATTAACTCATGATTACTTAATTAACTTCATGGGGGGTCAAATTTTTAATCATTAACTAATTATTCATAACTAGTTAAATCATTAAATAATTAGTAACTAATTTTTAATTACTAACTAGTTTTTATAACTAATTATTAATTAACTCACTAATAATGATTAATTATTAAGTAAGTAACTAAGTATTAGTTCTTAACTAATTTTAAAATAATAATCCATTTCTATTCACTAACTAATTAACATATCATTATTAGTAAATTATTACTTATTAACTAATGAATTGACTTATTATTAGTTATTAATTAACTATTGATTATTTAAGTAACTCATCAATTAAATAATAATATATTAAAATTTTAATAGTTAACTAATTAACTAATAATTAATAACCAATTAATTACGTAAGTAACTATTATTATTAACTCATTTTTAATTATTAAATTGTATGTATGTATGTATGAAGTATTGGGTTTTTTTTAAAGTAATTAATAATTAATTTATAATCAATTTATTTAAATAATAAATTATTACTTAAGTAATATTGAAATTAATTTAACTTAGTTACTTTAACTAGTTAATTTAATTAGTCTAGGATTTACTAGTAATATGTAATATTAAATAATTTGCTATATTAATTAACTAATCAATTAATTAGTAATATAAATTTTTAAAATAATTAACTAATCAACTAATAATTAGTAACCAATTAAATATATATTACTATTTAACTAATTAGTTACTTTTGATAGATAATTAGTCATTTAGTAATTAATATTAATAATGATCAATTGATTAATAGTAATCTATTAATACCTCAAGGAGGAGGTGTACGCGGCTCAGCCACCAGGGTTTGAGGCCCCCCATTTTGAGAGAAAAGTGTGTAACTGAAGAAGGCATTGTATGGGCTGAAAGAAGCCCCTAGAGCATGGTACCAGCGGATAGATAAGTTCTTTTTTAAACCTAAACTTCAAAAGATGTGCCTCATATGCTAACTTATATGTTTACAGGGATGGTAAAAAGTCCGTAGTGATTGTCCTATATGTGGATGACCTTCTTATTACAGGTGACTATGAAGATATGATCAACCAAACTCGAAAGGCTTTGAGTTCTGAGTTTGAAATGACAGACTTGGGCTTGCTACACTATTGTTTGGGGATTGAAGTTTGGCAAGAGCTAGGAAAGATCTTCATCTCTCAGAAGAAGTATGCATGGGAGATCTTGAAGGCATTTGGCATGATCGAGTGCAAGGAGATAGCTACACCTATGGAGATGAATGCAAAGTTATCCGTCGAGGATACATCAGCACTAGCAGACATTGGGAGGTTCTCAAACAAACCTCATGAGAGTCATTGGAAGACTGGGATCCAGGTGCTCAGATACTTGAAGGAAACTTTTGACTATGGTATCACATACAGTTTCGGAACTTCTCTTGTGGGGAACTGTGACTCAGATCGGGCAAGAGACAGTGATTCCAGGAAGTCAATTTCTGGTTATTGTTTCTCTTTGGGTTCAGGAATTTTCTCTTGGATTAGTAAGAAGCAGCCAACAGTGGCATTGTCTTCTATTGAAGCAGAGTACAAGGTAGCTTGTTTTGCTGCATGTGAAGCAGTATGGTTGAGAAGGATTCTATGGCATATGGGAGTGCAGGATGAAGAACCAATTGTGCTGAGATGCGACAATCAGAGTTGCATTGCCATTGCCAAAAATCCAGTGTTTCATGCATGCACCAAATATATAGAGATCCAGTATCACTATGTGCGTGATTTGATGGAGGATGGGATAGTGGAACTGGTCTACTGTCCAATAGAGGAGAATGGAGCATATATCTTCACCAAAGCACTTACGAAGGATCTTCTTCAAGTTCATCTTCAGAGACTCGGCATTGGGCTGAGGAGATAGTTCACCTATGGGTGGACATTGAGGGGGGTGTTAGATATGATCAATGCCCCACCCTCATTAGGTGCCACCAATGATCCATGGTGCTCAAAGTTGTAAGGCCCCCATTATGAGGAGAAGCCAAATGTGAGTCCGGACATTGGTTGAGTCCTGACTTGTATATTAGATGAGGTCTATGTGATCGGATGGCAAAAAGGTGACCATTGTGGGTCTAATCTTTGGGTTAGACAGAGTGGTTATGCTGGTAGCAACTCGAGGCGCATTGCATCGAGTTGCGGGGTAAGGGAGTTAAAAGGGGTCCCGATGATAAAGGGAATATTCCTTGGAATATTCCCTGGCCGACTAGTGGAGGCTCGTATGGTAGGTCGGTCAAGCCGACCTAATGGCCTTCGTGGGCTATAAAAGCTAAACCCCTTCACATCCATCTATTATTAATCTTTCACCCAGTCAGAGTTGTTGATCTAGCTAGCCTTAAGCTCTTCATTTATCTTCTGTCTAGATCGCCATCTAAGCTTCACACAGTGGAAGCGCACGGGTGGACAGAGCCATCTTTGTATCAGTTGTTTGGAGCTAAAGAATTTACTGATTCTCCTCTTATCTGTTGTGTACTCTCTATCTCTTTCTCAGATTCTGTTCATTGCGCCATGTAATTTTTACATCACTTACCTTCAATTGATAGTATTTTGTTTAGTTAATCAATTAGTATGAAGTGATCCCTTGGTATATTAATATTAATTAACTTGTATATTACTTTATATGTTAGTATTAATCATTTTATATATATCACCATGTTAGTATAGTAATATTAATTAACTGGTTAATATAATAGTACATTAATATGTTAGTTGTATGGGGATTTTTTTGGAGGGGATGAAGAGAGAGTGTAAGTGCATGTGGATTAGGATCGTTTTGCTGCTAAGAAAGGAGTCGCCAATGCCTGCATCTTGTTAGTTATTTGGGTGCATCGCATTAATGATTGGGCCACCATGGCAACATATGTGTATGACCCAAGGTAGTTTCTCTTACACAATTCTACCATCACAACACGAACTTAATGAACATAGTTCTCCTTACTCTTCCATTCATGTCTTGTGATTCAATACAAGAGTCGATGATTGGAAAATTTGTGAGATGAAGGAAGAGGATACATATGCACAAGATCTTTTTTAGAAAAAGATGAATGAAGTGATAGAGAAGTGTGACTACCCAAGTGCTCATTTTCGAGGATTCATGGTAGATGAGGTAGCCGCCATCCGCACAATATTCAATGGTGGTCTAGACAACATAATGCAAGGAAGGGAGAGATCTTTCTTATTTCATTGGGAACAAAGTCTCCAAATACACACATCATAGTATGTGCACAAGAGTTTCCAAGATGAGCATAAGTGCTTGTGCTGCATGTGGAGGTATGCAGCCATGGAAGATGATGCAACAATGCAATATCAACTCATTCAGGCTTGGTGGGCCTCAAGGAAAGTTGCGGATTGCAATATGCCGGCAATTGATTGTTGGCTTAGTTGGTGGCATATCAAATATCCACATTGGAGGTGACACTTTGCCGAGGTAAGACTAATTCGTAATAGTAGGATGTGATGTGTGGTGCATTTGTTTTCTTATGCTCCATATCCTCTAGTATTGTATTCTTGTCTAGGTGGTGAAGGACATTGCTCATATGACAACTATGAACCTAGCAGAGCCAATTTGTGCAAGTTGGTTGGGAAGGAAAAAGGGATAAAGGATCTATCAACTTGTACGATGCATGCGTCAGTGATTTAGCCAATGCTCTTCGACAGAGCACAAAACGGTATGCATTCATTGATGGAAAGTTCCATGGTGCGAGACCCAGTGCAAAGAAGTTTTTGAGTTGACTATAATAAGGAATTAGCCCCACACCTTGAGCAACAACAAGGATGGTTGAGAAGGTTGCAGGAGGAACTAAATTGTATCAATGTCTTGATTTTCAAGGAGACAATGTGACTATAGCGAGAAAACGTAAGGTTGATGGGAAAGTGGGGTTAGAGGAAGCCAACGTCTCTCATAGGTTTGAGTATGTGACCAAAAACATACTAGAAGAAAGGGCACAAGAAAACTGAACTTTGAGGACCCTTTGTCTTCCAACCAATCAAGGGCAGTATCACCAAATTCTTCAGAGGAAATGCTTGTGGAGACAGTCCTTCATGACACTGTTTGGGCTATAAAAAGAATTTTAGCTCACAGTTGTATGCAATGTCAAGGATGGTTGGGAGCTAGAGAGAGAAAATGCAAAAAACCAATCAAAAACACAACGCATGAGGTGCCTGCACCCTCATTTTGGTGCATTATGGAGTGGTTCACCTCAAGAGGAGAAGCTAGCAATCAACATGGAATGCGGCGCCAGTTCATGTGGTTCTGTAATGATAGTATGGACCATACATGGAACATTTGTTCTTCCATTCATCACACACCACCCAAGGTTCTACAAGTATGGCTAGTGGCACGATACACAAATTTGACAATAGTAGAAATCCACATGTTAGAGAGTGGTGGGTTTGTTTCACAAAAGGCAGCACAAGAGGTGGATGCTAACGGGGGCTCATGTAGATATCAAAGAGGTGTTTCACACATTGCAAGAAAAAGGGTAAACTTGGCATTGGCTCTAGATGCAACCGTGAAGGGCCACACAATGGTGAAGCCCTTGAAACATGAGCTTTTCAAACTAGAGATACCTAAATCAAGTGTCTTATAGGAGTGTTATGATGTGTACATTGCAAAGAATCCAACATATAATTGTTGGGATTTCATGGACCATGTCATATAAGGAAAAGCATATTTGGCATGCAAGCATCTATACTATGTGTACCTCTGAGTGTTTGGAATGGATGCAAATGCCAACATGTTTACACACCAACCCATACTCACTGAAGAAAACTTGCACATGGTATTTGGAAGCAAAAGAACTTTTCTAATACCACCTACATTATTACCAGCAATGCAATGCCAACACTACCTCTTAGCACAATTGCATTTTATTTTGTCGAGAAAGTACTCTCCTAACAATTTAGTTGGATAGCTTCTGTCAAAATTTTGACAAGCCTTTGGTGACCTTGTCTCTCTTAATTTGTCAAGCAAAAGCACTATTTCTAGAGTTAACACAATGTAAATGTACATTTGGATTACTTGTATGAATTTTCTTGTATCAAATTCATTGAGGGGAGGAAGGGAGGGAGAGATGGGGGGAGGGGAGGAAGCTATCAATCCATTGCAATTAAAGTTCTTTTGAATATATATATATATATATATATATATAGGATTTAAGAGAAGTACTTGTTACAACACATACCGTAATCCAATGTGAGGCATTATTATATAATGTGGATTGATCTCATGCATGTGAGAGAGAGAGAGAGAGAGAGAGAGAGAGAGAGAGAGAGAGAGAGAGAAACACGGAGAGTGAGTGAGTGATTGAGATCTGCATACATACATACATACATACATTATATGTATATGTATATGTATATGTATACATATACATATAATGTATGTATGTATGTATAGGTGAGAGAGAGAGAGAGGTGTGGGTCGTGCTGTACCATTCTGGGGTGATCGCATGAATGTACCCATGTTACGTGCTAGAGAGAGAGAATTGTTTACACAAGATAGAGTGTTATTTGAGTGAGCGTGTTGGAAAGAGAAAAAGGGAATATACACATAGAGAGAGAAACTAAGAAACTGAGAATGAGAGACGAGAAAGAGAGAGAAAGAGAGGTACATAGAGTGAAGGTAGTGGTGGCGTGGAGGTGCTGAGGATAGTGGTAGTGGTGGTGGAGGTGGCAGCGGCAGTGGTGGCAGAGATGGTGGTAGTGATGGTGGAGGTAGCCATGGTGGCGTGGCGACAATGGTGTGGCAAGGACAATGGTGGTGGTGGTGGTAGTGGAGAAAGCCATGGTGATAGTATGGGTGGAGGTGAAAATATCTAGGGGTGGAATAAGTGAACTATGTGGAATAAGTAATGGAGATTGCCTAGAAAAGCTCACTCAAAAAGCTCACTTTTTGCCCTTCCTCCTCGTACTTGCCATACATGCGTCTTCGAATAGTTGAAATTAGTATTATTAAGCTTTTCAATGTCACCGACATATCAGGATCTAGCTCTAGCTACCACGAGAATGACCAGCTTGATTTGGGAGATTTTCCAGTCAATATTCAACAGATGGTTGATAAATATGACTTACAAAACCAGGATGGAGCACCATGGTAGGCCCGATTGAGGACATCATAGTGGACCTCAAGGAGGATAGGAGATTAGCATGGCAAGCACTACAACGCATAGTAGTATACAACTAGGAGCAGCATGCTAGGAAGTTGCAGCAAGACATAGAGACGTGGGAAGTCCAACATGTGCTAGCTCTAGCGAATAGGAATCGGATAGGACCTAATGTAGAAAGGGAGAGAGTGCTAGAAACAGACTTGACGCTAAGAGAGCTTCTCACGAAGTAGCTCATAGACAATACGGTCTCAGAGTAGAATGCGACAGCCCTAGCAACCTTGTTGCTCACAAGGTTAGGAATTAATCATGGCTCCAAGAGCCAGTCGAAGATCCCCACAATCGCAAAGCAAAAATGCCAGTTGGGTAATGATCTGTACAGCTTTGTAGACTAGTTCAAGCAAGTCTACAAGGCCAAGGGCCTCACAGATCTTGTCCAATACTCACAAGCCCTCGGCCTTTGCCTAGGCGACAAGGGTAGGACATGGTACACCAGCTTAGACATGGTGGAATGGAATAACTTCAATGACCTCAAGGATCTCTTCATCAAGCGGTTCTCCGAGGCTGGATATTTTGACAACCTCATAGTACGACAGTTAAGAAAAAGGACAAGGAGAATATTAGGGATCATGTTATCTATATTCAGAGTCTCGTTATGGGATTCAGCTCTTGTAGGAAGCAGCTCGAGCTTGTAGAGAGACGCACTAGCTAGGGTCTTTGAAGAGGCCATATACGAGTGGACAACTAGCTCAAGGAGAGAAGTTCCAAAAGCTCAAACCGAGATAATGCCAATTCTAGACCCTCAGAGAAGGCTAGGACACCTAGCAAAACGGTCAATTCCAAGCGCCCAAGACAAAGGGAAAATAGTGTAAAAACATGGATCTAGAACATGGCTTGAGGTGGAAGCTATGGAGGTTGGAAGAGAAAGAGTGAGTTCATGAAGACACATACATGACTAACTGTTACACATGTGAATTAGGTTCCAAGATGGAAGTTTGGACTCATAAACACAATCTTGTGTATAGACTGGTTGTTTGTGTGACTTGAAGTTTGGGATGACTTGACTGATTAGAACTTGTGTGATTAAGCTTGGTAGCTTAATGCTACTGTCAACGGCGAAATTCGGGGGGGGGGGGGGGGGGGGCGGCCATTTTGCAGCCGGCACAAAAATTGGAGGTCCCCTCTGCTACCACGTGATGAGAATTGGAAATTTTTAAGCTTT
The DNA here is from genome assembly GCF_053477565.2 of Lygodium microphyllum. Taxonomy (NCBI): domain Eukaryota; kingdom Viridiplantae; phylum Streptophyta; class Polypodiopsida; order Schizaeales; family Lygodiaceae; genus Lygodium; species Lygodium microphyllum. The sequence goes on along the minus strand of NC_141136.1, from coordinate 163,875,472 downwards.
TTTAAAGCTTCCCAAGCTTTAATTTGTAAAGCTTGAAGACATGAAAATGGTGACTTATCTCTGTGTAACCATGACTTGATGAAGAAGATGTAGGAGTGGTCCTCCGCCTCTGCAGACCGGTCCTTCACAATCCGATGATGGAAACAGGGGTTCTTGATCGCCAGAAATCTGCCTGTATCGATGGTTCGCGATGAGATTGACTATAGAGCCCGATCATTCCAGGAGCTCCGCCTTCGCACGAGATGGGTAGCGATTGGAAGCTCTTGATCTCAGCTTCGCTCTGATACCACTGGTGTGCAGATCGGATGCTGTACGCTCGCATAGTGAATGCCAGAAGGTCCCCAATAACAATAGAACTCTACTTTTTGCACAAATTACAAGGTAAAAAGCATGAATGACAAGAGCAAGAGACCAATTGGGTGCAATCTCCCCCCATGCCTTGTGTGAGCACTCCACAAAGCATGTATTTTTTTTGTATAATTCATCTTCAAGCTCAAATAATAGCCCAAATTACAAAATAGCAAGCTTTTAGCTTTTGAGTTTGCTTTAACACAAAAATAGGAATAAAGCTAATGGACGGTGCCCAAAGAGTCTGGCACGCCCAATACAATGTCCAAATAGAAATAACATAATCGTGCGCCCATGCGCATACAAAATAATAATAAATATCCGACGCCTTAATAAATAGGCGTGACAAAATATAGGCGTCATGCCTAAGGTATGCACCCATCAAAATATAATCCATAAATCGAATACTCGCTATCCTCCAATGCTTTCCTCCACCACTGCTGCTATCTCTACACATCAACTGAAGCATTCACAATCGTTAGTAAAATAATACAATTAAACCGACAAAAGTGAATACCTAGCAGTCTTCAGCTACATAAATAAATCAACTGGTTAGAAATAAATCCTAACCTTAATTTATTACGAGTGCGCACTCTAAACTCATAAACGTTTATTAATTTAATATGCATTTTGCGGAATCACCCGCTATGGAATCACCCATGTACACACTAAATTAATGAAATGCCCGAAAAGGATAGGCATCCCCATCAACTTCTCGCACAAAGAATCCACTTTGTGTATGAGCCCCAGTCATCAAAGTTTACGGAATCCACCGTAAAACCTCACGGAATCCACCGTGGCACGGAATCCATCGTGAAATATGCCTCCTGGCATCAAAGACTTTGCAAGGCTATACTAAATACCAAGGTATTTGGTGATCTTTCAATTTGAACTCATATCAAATCCAACTCTACTAACCTTTAACCTGAACTCGCCTGGTTTGAATCCACCTGGTTTGAACAACTTGCCTAAAAGATAGGCCACATAACCATTGTAAGCTTACATGTTATGATAATTTATTTATTTTATTGTTACAAAAATAAGATATTATTTATGTATTTAGTTTGTAAATTTTCATTTTTTAATTCAACACATAGCAGTAACTTGTTGCACATCAAATCACTCTTATGTGACATAGCAATAAAACAAGTAAACAATTATAACAAAGATGGATCCCCTACCTAATGGATCATGTCTACTTGTTTTATTGTTTGCGAGCCAAAGGAGGTACAAATTGTATTCTCCTCTTATTACCATAATTTTAGCTTATAGCCATTATCACACATAATGCCTCTATTTACCCCATCAGTCATGCCCAACTCTTTGCGTGTTTGATATGACTTTATATTTTTTAAAATCAATATAGAAAAAAACCATTATTGCTCATCAAATACTAGCATTCAACAAACATGAAGTTATTTATGTCTATCTACATAACTAGAAAACATGTTGCTAAGATATTCCTCATTACACATAAATACTAAAAAAATTTCTAGTATATTCACATATAACATGTATAGCTTATATATGCATAATAGACATTATGGAGTCCAAGGTAAGGGGAAAAAATGAACCAATTTCATTCACCTTGAACATGAATTTTGTATTTTCGCTTGCAAAAGCAATTGAACATAATGATATTAAAATAGAATAAATGCACTCTTTGGATTTCTACAATGTTATCTACCATGTATATACTCTATAATATTAATACTAAAGTGCATGGTCCATGTCTCTATCAATCTAACATTCTACATAGGGAATGAGTGGATGCCAAATCTATCAAACTCAAGCCTCCATTGAGTCTAAAGTAGTTGCTAGAGATAAAGGCACTTGTGCCTACACTGCCCTATATTTACTTCACACATTGTGACTGCACATCTGTACATTGTAGGTGGTGGGCTCCCATTATTGCGACTTTATTCTTTATTATTTCAGTAACTATTGAATAAAGGAAGACCAGTCATAGATTGTGATTGTTGGAGTTCCCACATCTTGAGTCTCTCTCTCTCTCTCTCTCTCTCTTACTCTCTTGTTCCATCCTCCATAGCTCACATCTCTCTTGCTTCCACTTGCTCGTACTTCCGCTTAGGATTCTCCCTTCAACTGGTGTCAAAGCCAACCATTCAAGGAGCTTCTCCATCATTCACTCCAGTCCCTGACAAAGCTTCAACTCATGGTTTCATGGCAACCATGCCTTCTACACCCCAAGGTATGCATTGAGTTCTATCATCTCCTGACTTGCTTCCACTTGTTCTGGCATTGTTCCAAGCCTTCCCCCATACCATTTGAGCTCCCAGAAGAGAGCCTCCTACTCAATTCATGCAAGGGGAGCCCCAGGACAGCAATCCACAATTTTTCGGTGCATTTATAAGGGTTGCCCTACTGCTCCCCTTCCTACCTATTGCTCTAGCCCTCTTTCCCAATGCTTTGGCTATTGTTTGGGGGTCCTTTTGGCATCCTTCGACTTCATCCTTAGCATCAATTAAAGAGTTTTGGGTGAGCCATTGCTCTACTATTTGATATAGACCTACTATATACCCTATGGACAACAAGTAATGAATTCCATACTATATGTTTGATGCTTTGGGGATGCTATTTTGGTGCCCGAATGGTATGGCTATGCTTTTAGGATGCTACTTGAATTGTTTAAAGCTTAATAAGATCAGTTTTGCATAGGCTTATTATTGTCATAATAGTTTTGGATGGCAAACTTTTCAACTAGGAAGGTTATGCCTATTGAGGCCTGGTGATATTCAGGTATGCCACTTGCATGTATTGATACTTGAGCCCAGATATGGTCATTAATGTCTAGCATTAATACTTGAGCCCAAATATGGTCATGGAATGCTTTGGGACTCGAATTTGAGTCACATTTGATGTCTTAGAGCTTTGGCTACTTGCTTCAAGTTCTTCAATGATTATCATTTAACATGTTTGAAGACTCATTGGGTTTTATGCTCCTAGATGTATTGGCTAATGTCTATGGGCACCCGGATGTTATGTACTCTAGATATGCTTCAATGATTGCACATTTGAGCTATTTTCATTTACTTGGATACATTGCATTAGAGCTTTGGGTTTTCTATGCAGTTGAGATTGGTTTACAAAGATTCATGGGACTCTTGCCTTATGTGCATGCTCCCTTGGATATTCTTAGATGTAGTTACACCTTCTAGTGGACTAATTTGACTTACATGCTTTGGGCATTAGCACTTGCCTCTATCAGTAGGATTTAGTGACATATACATGCTCCTTGGTTATGTATTGCACTTTGTTACTCTCTACTCAATTAGTTGTGTATTTGACAAATCTCAGCGCTTGATCTTGAGATCTCTTACATACACAATATCTATGCCTATGGGACGTATTGGGTATGGACTCCCTTGAGTTTATGATAGACTTCAATACCATTTGCATGCTTACTCGCTACTTGTTGCTCTTATATCTCCCAGTTGCCACCTCGATATTCATGGCAGTGTGAGCTTGGTATTTTATGATTATTTGTTGTTAACCCCAGTTCAAGAAAGGCAAAAAATGAAAAGAAGGAAGTATAATAAAATTTTAAAATACAAGGCGACAAAGCGAAAAAAGACAGCCTGAGGGCAAAAATAAGAGGGAAAAGGGCCAAAAGCACAAAGACACCTTAAAAACCCAAGGCGGGTGCAAAAATGGAAGTGGTGCATATTAATATGCAAAGGTGTCCCTAAATCTTTGTAAAAGAGCACCATGCTCCCTCTTGTGCAATTTATAAAGAGTAGATGGGCATGGGTGAAGCTACAATGTAAATAGAAGGAAATAGGAAAAGAGGACCTAGGCTAAAATGGCCGGTCATGTAAAAAAGGGGTGGGTGCCCAAAAGGGATTAGGACATGTATAAAAGCCAAACAGTGAATAGAGAAGCCCATTCTTGTGTGTGGCCAAAAGTAGCTCTCTTCTTCTTCTTCTTCTTGCTCTTGCTTGCTTGTGCTTGTGCTTGAGAGAGGGAGTGTGAGAGTATGAGGGAGTGAGTGTGTGAGGATGAGGGATTGTGATGGAGAAACTCTCCATCTTCTCCTCTCTTCTTCTCTTCTCTTGTTTTGCACATGGAGCAATGGAGCACGGAGCACGGAGCATGGAGCTTGAGGATTGAGCTCACTTGAAGCTTGCACTTGGATCGTGGAGCTATCAGAGGGCTTGAAGGAGGAGGTAACTCGGTCGGGCATGGAGGTAAGCTCACTGCACTTGTAGGTGCAAGAGCGCATATGGCTATGTGAGAGGTAGCCATTACACTTGGTTTGAAACGCTTGAAACAATAAAGCAGTCTGTGGGTCTTGGCGGTCGAAGCTCACACATTTTGGTTTCATTTCCAGGTCCAATGGATTCAACCTTTGAGTGCTTGTGCACTCCGAATCAAGCATTGAAGTAGAGTTTTCCTCGATTTGGTGCTTGAGGTAGATAGGTAGGAAGCAAGGGAGTTTGAAGAGGTATTTGATCTCCTTAGCAAGTAAGTTTTCTAACTTTTTGAATCTAGATGAGTAGGTTGGATTAGTGTAGGAATTTGCTTGTGATTTGAATGCATTTGCAGGTGATTAGTGTAGGCATTTGCTTGTGATTTGAATACATTAGAATTAAGAAAAAAAGATAAGAAAAAGAAGGTTATGCAAAGTAGGGTTTTTTGCTATTGTGAACAGGTGAAACATGAAAAAAGGGAGAGAAAATAGGCCTGGAATAGGTGGGAGCACTCATTTTCTTAGTTGAGAGAGAGAGAGAGAGAGAGAGGGAGAGGGAGAGAGAGAGAGAGAGAGAGAGAGCTACAGACAAGAGAAGAGATTGTGTGCTTTGATCTTCATTGCAGTGCACTTCAGCCCTCTAGGTATGTTTTGGACGTCGCTTGGTGCTCACTGATCAGTCAGCCCTAAGTGCCATTGTACTCAACCTTTCTACTCGATAAAGCATATGTAGGTTGCCTTTTGTTACTCCACTTAACTATTGTAGTACACTGAGTGCACTTAAAATTGAGAACTAGCTGAAATAACAAGGAATTCACATGCAAGATAAGCAAGACTGAATGAACCCACTAATAGGAGAAGACCCTAAGATCTTGAATGCACGACCAAGGATACTAAGCCTTAGAGCAAGCCTCTTGGAGAGCAAAAGGAGCTGACACAATTAGGGACTCAACCTTACTTGAGTTGATCAGCTTGATCGACACCCTAATCGTCCAAGAGACTGATAAAATGTTAGGATCCAACACCAATCCCGAAAACGATGAGCTTAACTTAGGGGACTTCCCAGTTGACATACCAGCATGTGATAAATCGATATGACTTGTAGAACAAAATGGAGCACCATGGAAGACCAGTCGAGGAAATCATAGCGAACCTCGAGTAAGAATGGAGACTCACAAGGGAAGTGATTCAAAGCATAACCGCCTATAATTAGGAGCAGTGAACTCAGAGGCTGAGGCAGGAGATAGAAATGTGAGAGGTCCAACGAGTTTTAGCACTTGCCAATAGAAACATGACAGGACCTAACACTGAGAGGGAAAGAGTGCTTGAAGCCTGTCTTACGTTAAGTGAGCTTCTCATGAAGTGACTCATAGATAACACGGCTTTGCAAAGCAGAGTGGAGCATCCCTAGCAACTTCATTGCTAACATGACTAGGTATCACTCCAAACTCCAAAAGCCAAACGAGGATACATGTACTTGCTTAAGCAACTCAACAAGTATTAGCTTGACAACAATCCATATAGTTTTGTAGAGTAGTTTGAGCAGGTATGTGAAGCGAATGGCCTAATTAACCTTGCTCAACATGCACAAAATTTTGGTCTTTGCCTTGGGGATAAAGGATGGATGTGGTACACTAGTTTAGACAATGCCAAACGGAATAATTTCAACAACCTCAAGAGTCTCTTCATCAAGAGGTTCTCTGAGGCAGGGTACTTTGATAACCTTATTGTTCAACTGATGAACATTAGTCAAAAGGACAAGGAGGACATTTGAGACTACGTTACCCATGTGTGGAGTCTCTTCCAAGAGAATCCCAACCACAGAGCAACCCAACGGATGAGCGGTCTCCACTGTATTCATAAAGTGGAATCCAAAGAGCTTTACAAGGCCTTGGTGGGCAATTCGAACCTACAAAGGGATGTACTAGCTAGGGTCTTTAAAGAAGCCATATGAGTGGATGATCTACTCAAAGAAAGAAGCTCAAGGACCACAAGCAAAAATAACACAACCTCTTAGAACCTCAAAGGAAACCATGATCGCTAGTGAGAGATCGAACCAAAGTGCTCAAGAGAAAGGAAAGAATGTCAATTAGAGCCAGGAGTTGGCAGACATGAAGCTAGATTGGCTAAGATTCAAGAGATGATAAGAAGGCCTGCAAGACCTCACATGCAATGCATGCATTGTGGAGGAAACCACCTTCGAGCTGAGTACATGGATCCTAGATCTAGACATTGGGCCAATTGTGGTAGATTTGGCCATGATGCAGTGCATTGCTGATTGCTGAGGTGGTTGCCATACCCATAGTCATACAATCAGCCTTACTACGTAGGAAATAGACTCCCACCTTATGGAACAGGAGCTCCATTAGCTCTTCCAGCACCTAATGATTCAAGGCCAGCAATCCCTAGGATGGACATCAACCCTACGGGCATACCTAGTCCACATAGACCACCTCAATCCTTTGAGACCCGCCCATCGAGCGATGCTCCAGTGCATTATGTCGAGGAGCCAAATGAGTAAGAGACATACGTAAACCCTTACATCTCTTATGACAAAGAGGATAATCCCATTCTAATGGATTTTAGACTAGTACTGGTGATGGCATTAGGTCGGGGAAGGGGTAGAGACCTAGGAGGTCAAAACTAAAAACCTATCGCATGTTGGGCCAACCAGGTCAGATCTCCTCTCGTTGCCATGAACGAGAGCAAGCTAATCCAGAAAAGGCCAACTTGAGATGCCCTGAGTGTGGAATCACTCATTTGTATGCTAAGTGCCCTATATGGAAAGCATCCACTAGTTTAGCTATCGTACCATCTGTGCCTTTGGGACTATTTGGAGTCGAGATGCTAAATGGCGAGGCCACTCCCATCTCATTGAATGTCATGAGCAGGGTGCAGACAAGGCAAGTTGGTATCTCATTACCCTGACCTAGCAACCTTGAGATAGCCTCCATAGGAAAGAGGAGTCATAGGAGGAGAAGAAAGAGAGCCAAGACAAAATTTGCACTCAAAATTGACAGTGCCACTACACTATTGAACGATAAGCAAGTCACCAATGTTGAAGCAGAGACATTGGCTCCTAAGACAGCGGAGAAGGGGAGTGCCAAGGTTGGGGAGTATCCTAATCTAAGGCACCAAATCAAAAGTGGTTGAAAGGTCAAGGAGTGGGTGAGAGAGGCCCAAGAGCACTTAAAGGATACCGAGCCTATCCTAGAAGATGAGATCGACGAGCTCTCTAGTGTTAGTATGCTTGTCTCGCCTACTTGCATAGAATCTAGAGAAGCATCAGCACCCCATGTAGCACCACGAAGACAAAGCCTAGGCGCCACAGGTAGGCAAACTGTTAAAGAGTAGTGGCAAAAGAGTGTAGGGCATAGTGAAAGGCAAGTAGGTAGTAGCCTGCTTACAACATTGATATCAGGCTTGGTGACTATGCCAATAGGGGATCTGCTTAGGCAAAGTTCCTCATTATGGCTAGAGTTAAAGCAGTGGGTGGAGGGATCTAATGAACCAAGAGCAGTCAATTTGCATGACCTCGATGTAGCCACACAGATACTGAGGCTAGCATTGAATTCAGTGCATATGTCCTTGCATGTAAATGCTTTTTGGGAGTTCACAAAGATGCATGCAGTTCTACAAGTGATAGCATTAGGAGATGTCATAAGAAAGGGGATCGTGGACATAGGAGTGGGAGTCAATGTGCTTAGCCATACAGTCCTATCGGCATAGGATAACCGGCCAGTGGAAACCACAAGGTTCAACGTCACACTAGCTAATGGCATGAAAGTTAGGCCATTCGGAGTACTGAAGGACTGGCCCTTGAAAATAGTAGGTTTCTAGTTCTCACTGAACTTCATAGTTATGAAGGGAGTAGACTATGAAATTTTGTTAGGCCGACCCTAGATGTAGAACGCATGAGTAATTGAAGACTGGGGTAACGATCTTATATTCCTAGGTAAGAGGATGGAGGCAGCCAGAGTCTAGATGGACACATGGAAGACCATGCCAGTCAACTTGGATGCCATCTCCTCTATCTTGGAGACTCACATGCAACGAATTTATATTGGCCATTAATGAAGTACATCCCCTGTCCTCCTGAAGATGAGTGGGATTAGATGCATATGCTAGCCACCATCGACTTGGTGTTTTCAGACGAAGAAACTAATTATAAGCAAGCAACAAGGACAACATGTGAGTCCTATGAAGCCACTGCATCCCAGCTACCGAAGGGTGAGACCCCACCTTCAGTGCCACTTTGCATGTGATGGACAATGAGCAAGTAGGGCTAGTCTAGCCAAGTGTCATGCCTCTCCTTAGAACAAAGTCAGCCTCAGAGTTGCGATTGCTAGGGAGACTCCTTCCTCTAGCGAGGGTTGCGAGTTTAACTCAAAATCGGAAGTAAGCTCCGAGAGCAATCTAGAGGTACCCCGACCACCTAAAACCAAATGCACCAAGGGGGACTTGCTGGGCCATCGGAGGCGTAGACAGTTGAACAAGGAAAGGAGAGGACAACCAAAGGAGTTGGAGGCCAAACAACAAATTAAGCCCCATGACCTACCAAAGTGCTTCACTAAATTCAAGAAGGGAGATGGGGTAGTGATCTTGTTGGGGGCGAAGAAGAGGTAGGGACAGGCAAGCGAACCAATGGAACGGCTTGCCAAGGTCAAGAAAGTCAACTTGGCCGGGGAAGGGGGGAAGTCTTGACATGTGTTTATAGCCGACGCAAGTGATAGAAGGGCTTGCCAAGATCAACAAAGTCAACTTGGCCAGGGAAAAGCCTTGACATGTGTTTATAGTCGATGACTTGACCAAGCAATCCGACTTCTTCGAGATCCCGTCACTCCCAGGCTTCCCGAGCACCTTCCTGGCATTGTTGGGCACCTTTAGGACATTACATCAGAGGTATTTGATCATTTTCTTCAAGGTTTACTTCAGCTCTTAGGTCTCACAGGCTGTAAATAAGATTGGGGCAGCCACCATTGAAGCTCCCTTGCTTCATATCTCACTTGCCTTTGAACAATACTTGTTGAAGCTTATTTGAGGCCTTCCTTGGCTTTAACCAGACCCCTCCGAAGCTTGGACACCATTTTTTTGCAGCCCCAGGACTAGCATTTACAGTTAGTGGAATCACGCAACCCTCCTATATGTGTCTTCAGCATTGACAGTCACAACAACAGCTCTCCCCCTCCATTGGCACTTGGAAAGGCTCCATTTCGGGCATATGAACATGCTTTGATGCTTGGTTTTGATGGTTGATGTGTTGGCATAGCATTTGGACTGATTTAACACTGTTTTGGGACTGTCATAACAGTCCACAGGCAATTTATGACAGTGTTACACTGACATTTGATGCTACAGCTTGTTTGGCATTGCCATTTGATGCCCGATTGGTCCCATTTGATGCCCGGGTGTTAGGGGAATGTATGCCTATTGTTTGGAAACCATTTGGAGCTGATTTTGGTGCTGAAATTCTCAGTTTTGAATAGTAAATCACTGTTGTACATAGTTGGACTGAAGTCATTTTACTCATGTATACTTATGCCTATGCTTTTCGGGCTATATTTCGGACATATATGGTGATGCATTGACACTTGGGGCTCGACATAGAGCTTGGTTTTGATTCGGGATCGTTGGTTGAGCTTGCACTCACTTTGCAAAGCATTTGGATGCTCCATCTTGGATGTACTTATGGCATATATGTTGCTTATGTCGTCTGACTGGTCTTGACATGCTTAGCCTATGCCATTACTACATGCTAGTTACATTGTTTGGAGCCTGTTGCTACTGGAGCTCAGTCTTGGCTTGACCTTGGATTCCCAGAGCTTACTTGAGCTATTTATTGGCTTGCTAGAGTTGTATCTTGGGATGTACTTGATGTCTTACATGCTTATGGATGCTACATACAGATGCTCTACCGCCTACATGTTCGGGATGTACTATTGATGTATTGTCTTGGACTTATGTCATTGGAACTATGCCTTGCCTTGGCTTGAGCTCTTGAGCTCATACATATGGCTTTTGTGCCAGTGGGAGCATTCTTGAATGCTTATCAGATATTGAGCAGGTGGTACTTTTATGCATTGAGCTGTTACATGCAATTGAGCAGTTACAGACACTTGAGACTTTGGGACTTCTTACCTTTTGGGATGATACATCATATGTCTTGGTTCACTGTATGCTTATGAGCTAAGTCTCAGTTTTGAATCCATATCTTTGTGAACTGACACCTACTTGTGTCAAGTTTTGGTAGTGGCAGGAACACTTTGCTCCGTTGCCTGGGGCGTGCGCCTACTCACTGGAAGATGTTTGTATGACATACTTGGGTGTTGGATTCATGCTTATCGACTATCATATGCTTATGCTATGCCCGCATGAAGCCGGCTTTGGTCTTGGCAGTATTTGATTGCCTTGGGATCCGATTTTGGTACTGTTAGCTCTCTTTTACTGAAATCTGAAATTTATTACAACAGGCATATATGTATGGACTGACATGGATTTTTCATGGTGAAACACTCTAAAATGATGTACTTTCACTAGTACTTGGTGGGCAGCAACTTTGCTTCCACTTTCTTCGCCATTTTTCCTCGATTTTGGTGATTTTTGGTCATTTTCTATAGTAAACAACAAGCAGTTTTAAACTATCTACAGTCTTCCAGCCTGCATTATGGCGAGTTCGTCCACTGATCATGCTATTTTCAACATCACTAAGCTTGATGGTACGAATTACTCTTATTGGAAGAGCTAGATTTGGCAGGTGTTGGTGCAGAAATCGCAGATCAAACCTTTGAGATTAAGCGGGCATCGCATGCAACTATGCCAGATGAGGAATGGCTTGAGCTTGATGAGTTATGCAAGTCCACTATTGTATTGTCTCTCACAGAACAGGCTTACTATAATGTCTTTGAGGAAGAACAGAGTGCATGGCAGTTGTGGGAAAAGATCAAAAATCTCTATGACAAGAAAAGTCCAGCGAGTCAGATGTATTGGCTGAAGCAACTTATGGATTTGCGCATGAAAGAGAATGTGACTATGTCTGCTCACTTGAGCCAGTTCCATGCTATACTCAAGAACTTGACTTCGCAGGACATCACTTTTGCAGAGGATGTCACTCCTCTTTTCTTGCTTGGTACTCTTAATGAGTCATGGGATGTATTCCGCACTGCATTATGTGCCCCTACTGCTACCTTGAAATTATTTGATGTTGAGAGTGCTCTTCTGCAGGAAGAGGTTAACCGTAAGAATTTGGATGCCTCTCGTGTCTCTCATACTATGATAGTTAGAGGCAGGAATGATGGATATGGAAAGCATGGCAGTGGTAGTGCCCGTGGACGAGATTCTCAGAAATCTCAGTCCAAGTCTCGTGGGAAGTCATGTAGCAAATCCTGTGGCAGGAATGCAGATGTTACTTGTCACCATTGTGGAAAAAAGGGCCGTATTAGGCCACAATGCCATGAATTGTGAAATGAAAGGCACAAAGATAAGGGGAAAGACAAAGTGCAGGATAAGTCTTCTGATTGCAGCATAGTACCTACAAAGTCTAGTGTTAAAATTGAAGAGATCAATGTTATGCAACCTGAGAATGTTGATGATGATGATTATATCCTAACAGCTTCTTCTAGTGCTTCACAGATGACGGAGATACACTCTATGTATGCACAGTGTTGGCTCTTGGACTTAGGTGCGTCCTTTCATGTGACACCTTGCCGAAAGTGGTTTCATTCATACCGTACTGTTTCGGGTTCTGTGCGCTTGGGTGATGATAGCTCTCTTGATATTTTGGGCATTGGTGATGTTAGGCTGCAGTTTCCTTCTGGCAGTAGTTTTGTTATGCAGGATGTATGTCATGTACTTGCTTTGACACGTAGTCTCATGTCAACTGGACACCTTGATGATACAGGATATCATGTATGTTTTGGAGACTCTGCATGGAAGATCACTTGTGGCAAACTTGTGATTGCGAGAGGTGCCAAGGCTGGCAGTCTCTCTACCCCTTGATTGTATCAGCTTCTTCCCTTGATCATGTTTTGTATGTGGGTTCTATCCCACATGTATCTCTTTGGCATGCCCGTTTGGGCCACATGTCTTTAAAGGGAATGAAAATGCTTTCTGGTTTGCAGTACTTATCGCCCCTTGATTATGCATGTTTTGATTCATGAGAGCATTGTCTTTATGGCAGGCAGACTAGGTCTACGCATAAGAAGTATGGTAGGCCACGCATGAGTGAGCCATTGGCATTGGTACATTCGAATGCCTGTGGGCCCATGCCTTGTTAGTCTATGGGTGGTGCAACGTATTTTGTTACGTTCATAGATGATTTTTCACTGAAAGTTTGGGCTTATCCCATTAAGCTGGAATCCGATGTCTTGGCTGTGTTTCAGAGATGGCTTGCATTGATTGAGAACCAGTCTGGGTATAGACTTAAATGCCTAAGGATAGATAATGGGGGTGAATATGTCTCACGTTCTTTTGAGCAATTATGTGATGAGAGGGGTTTTAAGCGTCAGTTGACTGCCCCCTATACCTCCTAGAATGGTTTGGCTGAGCGGATGAATAGAACCATCCAGGAGCGTGTACGAAGTATGCTTAGCCATGCAGGCCTACCACAGAGCTTTTGGGCTGAGGCAGTTAGTACAGCTGTGCATGTCATAAATAGATCACCCTCTAGTGGTTTGGATTTATAGGTTGCAAAGGAGGTATGGACTAGAAAACCTCCCTCTTATGCGCATCTCTGTGTCTTTGGATGTGAGGCATTTTGCCATGTACCCAGGGACAAGAGAAGTAAGCTGGATCCCAAGAGTGTCAAATGGATTTTCCTTGGTTATGGGGATGCAAGCAAGATGGGTTACCGTCTCTGGGATCCGCAGTGCACAGAAAGTCATCCGCAGTCATGATGTAGTCTTCCATGAAGACAAAATGCATAGGCAGCCTGAGAGAGTTGTTGAGATCCGCAGGGTCATATTTCAGGAGGAGCCAAGAGCTCCCACACAGCCAATTGGACAGCTTACAACTACAGTAGATGCTCATGGTTAGGGTGTTGGATAGGCCGCTGGGCAGGCAGCAGAACCTGTCGTGAGAGGGTCTACTAGAGACAGGCGTCCACCTGATAGATTTCAGCCCTTGATGCATTATGTCTTGGTTACAGATGCAGGAGAGCCTTTCACCTATGATGAGGCTATGCACAGGGGTGACAGTCACTCCTGGGAGAGGGCTATGCAGTCTGAGATAGACTCTCTACATAAGAATGACACTTGGGATTTGTTTTCCTTGCCTATGGGCAAGAAGGCTTTGCCATGCAAGTGGGTGTACAAGCTAAAAAGTACCCCTAGACACCCCAAGCTGGCATACAAGGCTAGATTGTAGCAAAAGGCTTTAAGCAGGAGCATGGTGTGGACTTTGACGAGGTCTTTTCTCTTATGGTTAAGATGACCACCCTGCGCTTAGTTTTGGCTTTGGTTGCTCAACTTGACTTGGATTTATACCAGATGGATGTCAAGACGGCTTTCTTACATGGGGACTTGCATGATGAGATCTATATGGAGCAGCCTAAGGGCTTTGCAGAACCTGGCAGGCAGCACCTAGTGTGCAAATTGAAGAAAAGTATTTATGGCTTGAAACAGGCACCTAGGGAGTGGTATCATAAGTTTGATGCCTTTATGCAGTCACAGGGATACAGCCGGAGTGCTATGGATCCGTGCCTTTACATGAAGAAAGCCCGTGATGGTTTTTTATTGATTTTGGTACTCTATGTGGATAATATGCTGATAGCAGGGAAAGATCATGATGAGCTAGATGCTCTTAAGGCTCAGCTCAAGAAAAGCTTTGAGATGAAAGATCTGGAACAAGCCGCTCACATACTTGGTATGCGCATTACACGCGATAGGCATCAGGGACTCCTCTACTTGTCACAGAGGGAGTACATTCATAAAGTCCTTGAGCGCTTCCACATGCAGGACATAAAGCCTATTGGCTGTCTATTGCCTTCTTATGTTAAGGTATCACAGGCTGATTGTCCATAGACAGATGAGTAGAGGGCCGAGATGGCCAAGATTCCCTATGCATCCCCAGTGGACAGTCTTATGTATGCCATGATAGCCACTCGTCCAGATATTGCCTTTGCAGTTGGTGTTGTGGCACACTATATGGCTACACCTAGCAATAAGCATTGGGATGTCGTGAAGGGTATCATGTGGTACCTGAAGGGCACTGCAGATATGTGCATATGCTATGGCAGCAAGGATACAGGAGTCATGGGGTACACTGACTTTGATTATGCAGGACATGCAGATAGTAGGAAGTCCACTTTCGGCTATATATTCACCTATGCTGGAGGTGCTGTTTCTTGGATGTCCAGGGTGCAGAAATGCACGGCCCTTTCTACTACAGAGGCCGAGTATGTTGCAGTCACTAAGGCTTGCAAGGAGGCCATTTGGTTGGGTCGTTTAGTTGCTGACCTTGGTATTGATACTATCTCTACACTGCATTCGGATTCTATGAGTGCTATTCAGTTAGCCAAGAATCCGGTCTTCCATGGAAGACAAAACACATTGAGGTGAGGTATCACTTCATACGTGGGGTCATTGAGGACAAGTCTATTGATCTTGTCAAGATCTCGACTGACCAAAATCCTGTAGATTTTCTCACGAAAAGCCTCTCTACAGAGCGCTTTGCCTTCCTCAGGAGGTTGATGGGCATGGGATGAGATGACGCCTTTCCTCATCCTGTTGTATATGTGTACATGTTGTACTGTCTTTTTTCTTTTCACTCCTCACTGGGGCAGATTCTCCTTTAAGAGGGAGGTTGTTGGGGGTAAAGGTGCATCTGCCTAGCTGCCCATGTATTACTACACTAGCAGTCACCACCACTGGGGCAGATTCTCCTTTAAGTGGGAGGTTGTTGGGGGTAAAGGCGCATCTGCCTAGCTGCCCATGTATTACTACACTAGCAGTCACCACCACTGCACACTGCAGGTGACGGGCACCCGTCACCGTCACTTTATTCTTTATTCTTTTAGTGACAGTTTGAATAAAGGAAGGCCCAGTCACACATTGTGACTGTTGGAGTTCCCATTTCTAGTCTCTCCCTTTCTTGCTCTTGCTCTCCCGCCATAGCTCTCGAGTCCAACCTTCGATCCGTTGCTCGCTTTCATAAAGCGGTGACCTTACCTGATGAATCCGAAGCATACTCATGCCATCAAGCAAGAGATCAATAAACTATTGAATTTATCTATGAGATTGAGCACACAGATTGGGTATCAACCATTGTAATTGTCTTGAAAAAGAACAAAAAAATTGGAGTGTGCGTAAACTACAAAAAAGTCAATGCTGCAACTAGGAGAGACAATCATCCATTGCCCTACACGAAGCACATTCTCAAGAGAGTGTTGGGGATAAAGGCGCCCCCACCTAGCCACCCGTGTATTACTAAACTGACAGTACCCGCCATTGCATACTATAGGTGGTAGGCGCCCATCACAGTCACTTATTCTTTATTCTTTTAGTGACAATTTGAATAAAGGAAGGCATGGCCACACATTGTGGTTGTTGGAGTTTCCATTTTGAGTTTCACTCTCTCTCTTGATCTTGCTCTCCATATGCCATAGCTCTCACCGCCAAGCTTCTTCCTCCTAGGCTCTACTTCCCTTTCAATTGGTATCAGATCAAAGGCATTGAAGCTTGCCTGGCATTCTCTTCAGCCCGAATTTAAAGAGCTTCAACTCAAGCTTCAATGGCAGCCATGGCACCTTCATTTGTAGGTATATTTTGATCTCCTGCCTCCTCCCCGATCTTCCAGCCTTCATTCAGCACCTTACAGGGCTACCTTGGAACCCCCTAATCATTGCCAAGTGCTCAGTAGCACTGCTGAAGACTCAGGGGGCCGGACTGATCCACTCCTGGCATTTCCAGCTCCTTCCTCTGCTTCCTGGCATTGTTTGCAACCTTCCCGATCATCTTTGAACTCTCCAGCATTGGTTCTTGGCTCCTAACGATCGATACGAGTGCTTCCACCTTTAGCAATTGCTGTATACACTAGTACAGTCCCAGGATTGTCAAAATCAGGGTATCACTAGACATTTGATGTTTGATGCTTCTTGGCATTGCCCGTTTGATGCCTATTGATGCTCGGTGATGCGCGGATGTTATGTGATTTTTTCTCTCCTCAACCTGTCGCAACAGATTTTTTCTCTCACTGCCTACGTTTGCGGATTTTCTCTCTCCACTTTGTGAATAAAAGTCCCATGGATTGTTTCTGGATAGAGGTCTGATTCCTTCAAGGGAGTAGTGTCATCGTCCGATGTTCCACTAGAACCAATGTCCTCCTTCTGAACAAATGACTCATTTGTATATTGGAATTGCTAGAAGGGTATCAGAGCTTTGTTTGTTTCTATATGAGTGGTGATTTCTTCTGGACTTAGGTATTCATCTTTAGAGGATGCGTCCAGAATGTCACATAGCATGGACCTTCTATAAGTCGTGGCTGTGATAGCTCTAGCTTCTGTTGACAAGGGGCATCGTCATCATCTTTTCTCCAGAATGAATGGTCAGGGCGACAGGAGCTATTGGTAAACTTAATTTTTATACCTTTGATCCATTGCTTATGCAAATTCTGTATGCTTTGTGATCCATTGGTCAACCCAAATGGAATCATGGTCATTCCATCCAACACCCCAAGATCCTCGGCCGCTGCGCTGAGGTCTCTGTAGGGACATCAACAAGATCGTCCACTATCAGAGAAACTTCTTCAACTGCACTTTCATAACTTACTTCTTTTTCTTCCTCATCATTTTCATCCTCTTCCTCTAGAGGCTCTGTCTCTGCTTCTATACAGGCTGTGTAGGAGAATAACAGGTCCTCCATCTCAGTGTCTACTTCTACTTTTGCCTTTGTCTTTGCTTCTGTCTCTACTTTTGACTCAGTCTCTGACTCTGCGACTGCCATGTAACAGGGAGAATAGTACATCCATGCTTCTATTTTGCTATCAGAGGTGATTTTAGAAGTCAATTCGGGTTGAGATAGGAGGTGTTCTCCCATGGACCAAAGACTTGGCTTCCTTTGGTAGTTTGCGTACAGTGCTCACTGTTAGGGATTGTGCCTCTCTTTTCTTGGGAAAGATCTGTTTGACAACCTCTTCGTCTCCTGATGTACCATCTGTTACATCATTGGAGGAGTCTATTATGACTTCGATGGACGTAGATCCATTGCCTTTTTGCGATCCATACAATTTCAACACCACTTTGGGTCCTCTACCTAGGGTTAGGGTTCTAGGATCTAGGAAGGCGTTAGCCACATCCACTTCCTTCACAAGTTTTCAGGACTTTGTTGTTGTTGGGGGAGCAATCCTTAGGCCGCGTCTTCTTGTCAAGATGCTTCTGAATCTTTTTTGGCAACTGGGAGATAGCATCAATAACTCTCAAAATGTTAGGTTTGGTTCAAAGGTGTCTAGGTCTTTAACTAAATCATACTCTTTAATAGAATCCATAGGCTTTTCCAATCGATTGGGAAATGGAGCCACACCCACTTTTATCTTTCCTTTTTCTTCCAGGAGTGGCAATATTTGCGCTTCTTCTTCATGAGGAGGTACTTTCGCATCCTCTAGTTCCTGGACCTCTGGTCATGTCTCTGCAACTGTCTCTATAGCTCTTTATGGCTCTGTAGTGCTATGTACTTCCTTATTCTGGATTGCATTGTTCTGCTTTTCCCGAGGAAGGTTGAACTTCACAGTCTTGGCAAAAGGAACGTTCTCTTTTGGAAGTATGGGTTCTCCCTTCTTTGCTCGTGTTATTGCGACCACTTCCAATTCCACCAAATTCAAAGCAGGTTCTTGGGTCTTCTATTGGGTATTAGAAGTAGATTTCACAAGGGCTGGACTTGGACAATCTTTTGCAATATGGCCTTCTCCTTTGCATCAGTTGCATAAGGGCTTGTAATCCACAGATCTTCTAGGGTTTGGACAAATCAATGAGATATGACCCTTTTCTCCACATCTGTAACATTCCACCTCTGATCTCTAACCATCCCCAGTAGACTGTCGTCCTTTGTAACTTTGAGAGGGAAACCTCCTTGGACCGAAATTAAGGCCAAACTCCCTCGGCTTTGGTCCAATGTCCTGCGTTGTCATTTTGGATTCTAGCAACTTGAATCTTGCATTTTCATCTTTCTATTTTTGTTCGTGCATCTCTTTCAGAGAGCAGATATCCTCTGTATGGTTCTTCCTCAAATAGTATGAACAAAAGGCTCCAAGAATGGTTGGTTTTTGGGTATATTCAATGGCTAAATGTCCCGCTTAATGGCACTTTCCGCACCATGTATTAGAACGCATCACATCTCTCCCACCTCTCGAAGGAGTGGATATATTAGCAGTATTCACCTTCAATGTCTATAGTTGTTCTATAACCACATCCATAAGCTCTTTCTTGATACTTGCCACTAAATTGGACAGGTAGTCCTTCAGATTTTCACCTCCTGAAGTATTGGTAGTAAGGTTTTGGGAAGCTTCTTTAATTACAGCATATACAAGTTGGGTTGATCTAGGAGGTCCTCTATTCTAGTTCTGATTCAGAGCTCCTATTGAGACTTGGGGTTGTTGATTCCAGTGGGCAAGATTCCATTGTTGTTGAGTCACCATTGGAGGAACCGTTGGAGACTACTGCTATTGTAGTTGAACCATCATTTGAGGGATTGTCATTTGCGGTCACTGTGGATTAGGTGTATTGTACTATGACATTGTTTGCATCTAGGGGTAGGGGTAGGAAACTGTCCCTGGAACTGCATTTGGTGGGTATACCATTCCTAGCACACGAGGAGGTAAGAATCCTCTTCCTGAGGTCATTGACAGCCTTGCTTCAACTTCGTCATACAATCTTACACCTTCCACTGCAGCTTGCAGATTGACTGGTCTTCTCAATTCCACGAACTTGTGAACTTCTGGTTGTAGGCCTCTGAGGAGCACTCCTTTTTGGATGCCTTCATCCAAATGATGATTGGTCCATCTCTTTAGGATGGATTCCATTCATGAGACATAAGCTTCTACTCTTTCTCTAGAGGATTGACTTAGGTTCATGAACTCCTTTCGCATCCACTCTTCAAAATCTTCACGCCTGAATTTAGTGAGGAAGGCCAACTTCAGGTCATCCCATGTGCCAAAAGTTCCTGCTACTTGCCTCTCATACCATTGAAATGCGGCGCCCTTGAAAGTGGCGGGGAAGATTGCTAACCAATGCTCACGTGTTTTGGCATTGTTAGCTACATATGCTACCATAAACTCTGCTACACATGAAGATTAGGGTCTTCATTGTACTCTCCCTTAAAAATTGGCAATGGGACTACATTTTCTGGCATGTCATCAATATTTCCAGGACGAATCTAACTAGGAAAGGGACCTTGAGTCGCCATGGGGACTTCTGTAAAGAGTGCTTTTAAGGCGTCAAAGGAGGCTTCTGCTACAAGCTCATTCTCAGCCTTGATTCTTTCCTTCTCTCTTCTCATGGACCTCTGGACTCGTTCTAGTGCTTACGTCTTGATTGTGTCATTCATCAAGAGGTTGGCTCCAACTAGTTGGTCTGTACTCAATAGAATAGAATCAAAGGGGGGCTTCAGTCTCCGAAGGATTCTTTTGCCAACATCTCTTCTACTTCCTTCTTTTCAACATCTCTAAATTCAGCTTTCAAACCACTACAGAGGGGGAGATATTCTATTTTGAAAGTATCAAGACTCATTCTTCTAAGGATCATTGTTGTGCCATCATCATAATAATACAAGCTTATGATGGTCTCAACACTGTATGTTGTAAAGAACACTTTGTCTGCCAGCTTCTGGTGGGTTGCCAGTTGGATAAACAGAAGATTGTCAGAACACCAAGCATCCCACGTGTCTTGCTGATGAGCGTCCATGAACAAATTCCAACTCTTTTCTTTCTTGTTTTCGTAAACCTCCACTAACCACGACTCTTGAAGCTTCTTCACGATCTCCCATTTGGTGATTCCTATTAAAATAGAAGCCAATACCACAAGAATAGCACCTCTATCACTGCTCTATTTTGACATTAATATAGGGATAGATAGCTGTTGAAGTGGGAGCTCATGTTGACCGCCAAGACCCACTAACTACTTATTGCTTTAAGCGTTTCAAGCAAGCAACTAATGGCCATCTCTCACCTAGCTGTGCGCACTCTCAATCCTATGAATGTAGCGACCTTACCTTGATGCTTGATAGAATAGCCTCCTCCCTCAAGCACCTTGGTAGCTCCACGATTTGAGATGCAAGCTCAAGAAAGCTCAGCCCTCTACCTTCAAGCTCCATCCTTTGTAGCCGTGCACACAAGAAAAGAGAAGAGAAGAAAATAAAAGAAAAGAGGAGAAAATGGAGAGCTTCTCCACCACGGTTCCTCACCCTCACACTCTCACATACTCTCTCTCCAACACAAGCACAAGCACAAGCACAAGAAAAGAGAAGAGAAGAAGATGAGAAGAGAGCCACTTTAGCCACACACCAAGAATGAGCTTCTCTATTCACTTTTTGACTTTTATATACCCTCATCCCTTTGGGCATCCATCCCCTTTCCAGCCATCTTAGCCAAGGTCTTCTTTCCTCATGTCTTTCCTCTTTTCATCATGGTTCTTTTGCTCTTACACTTCTACGTTTACAATTTTCATAGGAGGGAGTATGGTGCTCTTTTATAAAATCAATTGCATTGCACGCTATGCTTTCCTTGCAAGAATATTTGGTGCTCTCTTTACTAGAATATTTGGTGCACCTTGCTAGAATATTCGGTGCACTCCTATGCTTTTTCTAAGCCTGCCTTTTTTTTTCGCTTTTCTCACTTGGGCAGAATGAGCTTCTCTATTCACTTTTTGACTTGGGATTCCTTGGTCTTCCTTTGCTTCTTTTTGGTCTATGTGGTCTCTAATATGTCTATAACATTACCCCTCTCCTAGTCAAGGACCAATCCCATGGCACTTGTGGGTAAGGACTTGAGTGGCTAAAGGTTTACCTTGTGGGTTGGTGATGGGGATTTTGTGGGGCTTAGACATGGGAGAGAAGCATATTGAAATGGTTGAGGTTGTGGAAGCTGAGGGTACTTTGAGTGGGTAACAAGGGCCTCTGTTGCAGTGGTTGGTCACATCCACATTTACCTGAAAAGGAAAAGAAAAGTGCATTGCCTAGGGGGTATGTCTACCTCACCATGTGGTGCATTGTGTTTGTGCCAGTGAAACTAGGAGCTGGGTCAACTACAGGAAGCCTAGGGTGTTGTCCCACACTTAAGGACCCAGTTTGTAAATGGGAAAAGTGCAGTGAGTATAGCTTAGAGAGACATGTCTAACCATAGGTGGGTGTGACCTCTCTAGGTCTAACCATGGAAAAAGTGCGGTGAGTGTAGCTTAGGGAGACAGGTCTAAACCATAGGTGGGTGTGACCTCTTTAGGTGTGTCCTGCCCTTGATGTGCCGCCCTAAGCATGAAGTGGGGGCGAAGGGGCTAGGGGGTTAGGAATGGAGTAGCCGGCCCCCAACCTTAGCCATCGAATGTGCTTAGCTTGAGGACCCCTAGGTGTAGTGATTGTGGCACTCATCAAGTGAGGGGTGTTTTCTCGCTTCCAATTGAATCTTCTTTTCCTTGCTCTTGTCCTTGTACTTTTTCTTATCCTTTCTTTTCTTTTGCTTTCTTTGCTCCTCTTTTTCTCTCTTTTTTTATGAAATGTGTGAGAGGAGCTAATCCTCAAATTTCGGGTCATGAGAGGGGGAGGCAAAGGGGGGGGCTTAAGCGATTTACTAAGGAAGTTTCTACTTTGCATATAGTCATTTTGGTTCATTTGTACATTCAAAGGAGTTGTGGATAAAAATGGATGACTACACTTGGTGAAATGGTTGTCATTCATGTCCTCTAGTAAGGCCATGCAAAAGGATGGGAAAAGGGTGGCTTGCATCATTAACCTAGCCATGGCCTAGCTATCTATGCCAACATTTAGATCAAAAAATAGGGGCAAAAGGTAGTATTCGTGAGTGTAAATGCTAAGAAAGTGGGTGATTGAGGGTCCTAAGTTAGTTTGGAGAATACGAGAGTTGCCTTCGACATAGTAGCATTTACGTTGTAGATCTTCGGGAAGTCATAGCAACCATGGATGTCGGGATTAAAGTCCACCCCTACCCTTCTTGGATATGGCATGTGCACTGGGTTGTTTCTTTTGTGGGGTAGGGTGCTGCAAAATGACATCCATGCATCTATGTTCCCATCCCAGATTCTCCTCCTCCATTTCGGCTATGATTCATACCCTTTGACGGTCTTGGGCACCTCCATGACCTTGTCTTCCTAGTAATCATGTGCCTCTGCTCCCCATAGTGATGGATGTGTTTCTCTTTCTATGCTCCACCACTCCCCAAGCCTTCGGCCCATGCTGATCACTTCCTCCACCACTTTAGGGGACAACACCCTACTTAGTGTGGGTGGGTAACAAAAGGTGAACTTGAAGGGCTTGCTCTTATTCTCCCATTGCTCCCACACTGTGAGTTCTAGGTTCTAGTTGATTGGAAAGCATTCTTCTCTCTATGGAATGGGGGCTTCTGGGGTTGCTAGGGGTCATGCCCTTTGTCTTCGTCATGCTTGCTCTAGGATGGTATTGAGGAAGGCGCATTGTTGGGCTTCCAATCTTGTGCTAGTAGCCTTTGCCCTACTTTCTGCTAATATTCTGTCACCTTCTCCATGGGCTAGACGGTTTGCTAGGTCTTTTTACTCTTCTTGTGCTTTGGGTCACCCATGCTTTGGCCTTTTGCTTCATCTCCTCTAGGCTCTCACTTTGCCTTTGGGCTAAGGTTGTTATCATTGGCTCTTGGTCTCTCCATTTTTGGGTAACCCTTTCCTTCTCCTCCAAGTGCTCAATCTCTCTTTCCAGTCTTCCTTTCTTCTCTATCTCCCTTAATAGTCTGCACCTCATTTTCTCCACCTCTTTTTTATGCTCTTTTCCTACTTGAGCTCTTTTTGCTTCTCCTGCAACGAGTTGATCCATGGCTTCTTGAACTCTGCTCATTTGCCCTGCTAGGTCCTCATGTTGCATGATGAGTAGCTTGTATTGTCTTTGTATTCCAATTAGCTCTCGTTCTTCTTCTACAAGCATTTTTTTCCACCTATCTTTGTCTCTCTCTTTGGTTGCTTTCTACTCTCTTATCTCTTTTTGATATTCGGCCACTTGGAGAGTCCTTTCCAATTGAAAGGCTACCAATGTCTCTCTTTTTGCTTTGAAATCGGCCACTATTGTTTTCATTTCTTTCTTAGCCTTCTTTAGTTGAGAGAGGAGCTCCTTAGCGTATTCATCATAGCCCATTGATGGTGGTACTACTGTAGGAATGGAGGTCGTAGATGCTTCTACTTTTAGCTTCTTCAAGTTTTGTCTTATCTCGGATTCTGCATAGCTGCTGGTGGTCTTTTTGTTTGAATTGTCGGGGCCCTTGGGTGGATGTGGCAGTTGGGGTAGTAGGCACGAGAACAATTGGGATTGGGTATAATGGGCTCTTGCCCTTGGCTTCTGTTGTGCTGGCGGTGCTACGGTTTCTGGCACTTGGGCACTCATGCTTGGGCCTTCTTCTCTTCTAGGCAGCCAACTCTTCCTACCTAGAGGGTTGCTCTACCGACATGCGTATTGCTAGGCCATGTATTCCTCCTCCTTCACTCCCATTTCCTCCTAGATGAGGGCCGTTAGTACTCCACCAAACCCTATGAGAGAATACTACTTCTTCTTTGGATGAGTGTCCTCTCGGTTGTCTTTTTTACTTCTTCTTTGCCTACCTTCACTCCCATTTCCTCCTGGATGAGGACCGTTAGTACTCCACCAAACCCTATGAATGATGCTTTAAAGGTGGGTTTCTTTCTTTCTATTCCAGCTTTTGATGCTAGTGATTCTATGCCAATTGGCCTGCTCCACAAGTCTAGTGCTCTAGTAGATTGGTCAATTGTCTTTCACACATAGCCATTCTAGTCGATTTCATCAGATGAATGGGTTGCCATGCTCTCCAACATAGGCACTCCAATCTTGTGCATGGGTGAGTTGTACCTCTGGCTTGAAAAAAATGTGTGGATGACCTTGTCCTAGAGTCTCACTTCAAGATTGGGGATATCTTGATGTTGATGCCATCATTTGTTAGGACTTAGTCCTTGTTCATATTGATCATGGAATAGACATCCCTTTTTGGTCTCCTCTCCACCTTCTGTGCTAGCCACGGTGCCTTCTCCACCAAGGCCTTGCTCAGCTCTACCTACACATGTTTGGCCTCTTCGCCTTTGCCCACAGTCATGGTGCCACATGCTCTATCATCAGAGTTGTAGGTTCTCAAGAACTCTATACACCGATCTTCCTACCCAATGGCCTCCTGCCCAAACTTCTCAACATACTTTGCAAGGTTGCATTGTTCTACGATCCTTCTAGCTGCTTCCTCCTCGGCCACTACCTTGTCAATCTTATGAATGGTCCTGAACTTCAACTGATTATAGGCCTGGTTCTTGAGGAGGGCGATGCCATATTGTCTTCTCTCTTCTTTCATGAATGGAAGTCAATGAGCACAGTCTTGTTGTCCTACCATTTCCAGCTCTGGTTGTAGCACAACAAGTTTTCATTAGTTCATTTGCAAGATCATTTTCTCTATAAGAAGACAAAGGGATTGCAACACAATTTTCACATCAAGGAATTCATTTATTCTAAGCAAGCATTTCCTCCTTGTTCTTTTTAAAGTAAAAAACCACTTTTTAGTTTTAAGGTTCTCGTATTTTTTCGTTTTCTTTTCATACTTGCTTTGTTTGTCTTTTGGTGTTTTGATTTTCAATTGATTTCCACCTTATCCCTTCCCCCCCAAGAATTATGTGAATCCTTACGAGGACTATAGGTTGAAGGGTTGAGGGCATTCAGTGCATGCTCAAGGTGCTTTATTTCCACATGAGCCAAGCATAGAAGTGTGGGTTATACTCCAAGGTAGCATAGTGGTCCTCCATGTCGAAAGGGCGGATGTCTACTTGAGTGATGTAGGTGAGAACATCCATTAGGAAATCACCGGAGTGGATTTTGCTGGCAATGTGTAGCTCTTCCTCAGTGAGGATGCAATCTAAATAGGGGTGGGTCATGACATGCTCTCCTAGAGGACAGTTGTGAGTAATGGCCAATACCCTATAAGAGGTGGGAGCTACATAAGTTGGGTTGTACTCAGAGGTTTTGACTATGCATCTCTACTCAACATTGGTCATAATTTGGCATCCCTCTTACTCCCATTGGAGCCGAAGGGCATATCATTTTTGCAAGAAAGAGGAGTTGTTTTCAGCTAGGTTTTTCAACTCTTCAATTTCTTGGTTTGTGGCAGAGACTGTGCTCTTGTCATAAGATGTGATGAGTCATTGTTTGCGCACTTGCTCATGAGAAATTTTGTTGGGAATTAATGCTACAAAATGTTTGGATGCTATATTTACCATGCTTGCTAAAAGCTATGAGTGATTAATGCTTCAATTGCCATGGAGGCCTTAATGAACACAAATTCTAATTCCTCCCACATGCAAGGTAGTGTGCGCACTTGCTAAAGGCTCTTCTAAAAGACATAAGTCTAATCACTCATAGCTTTTAGCAAGCATGGTAAATGTAGCATCCAAATGTCAAATACAAGAGGCGAAGTCATCCCCGTATTTTCAACTAAGTTAGAGGCCAAGGTAAGCATGGATCACTACTCATAAAAGGGTTTAAGGCCCACAGTAAGTTGGGGCTAGATAGCTCAACGACTAGTGTCTGTGACTTTAGGTGATCTTGAGGGTGCAGTTTAGCCACTTCTGTGATAGGCGTGGTTTGTGGTGCTGATGTTGTGATGTCAGATGCTTGGCATGCCTTTCGGATATGGGTAGCACTAGGTTGAGGTAGCTTGGAAACAGCAAGCTATAGTCTTTGTCGCTAGACATGTTGAGGCTTTCCATGTTTAGCAATTTTGGGCTCGATAGGCTTAGCAGCTTGAGTCTTTAGTGATTTGGGTTCCTTAACTATTGTCGATCTTGTGTAAACAAGTTCAAGGGTGGTGCTTGAGTGGTGGCACCCTTGGCTTTAGGTACCCCTATCTAGGTATTTCCCTCATATAATAGCCTTGCGCTTGCAACAACATTTTGGGGATCCATAGTGGCTTGACCGTTCGTTTATGCCTATAATGTCTTCTTTACCTCCTAGGTCTCAAGTAGTATGAGTTTCTAGTAGTGAGAGGTCGTGCTTGCTTATTTCTAGGTGGCAATCCTTTGTGCTAAAGCACCCATTTGAACTTGGATTCATTGGCCTTGGTCATGCTCTCGAAGGTTTGCGGGCATTGAGGCTTGGCGGGTTGTGACAAGTCATGATCCCCCTCCTTAGATAGGGTTTTTGATCGATCTATTGGTGGCTTAGCAGGCTTTGATGGAGCCTCACTGCCCTTGTTGAAAGCTGTCACGATGCATACGTTGTCAAAGGGTTTGCAGTTCATGGTATAAAACATGGAATTCTTATGAATGCAGATGAACTTCATTAGGACACACATGAGACACTTTCATACATCATTCAGTTATTATACCCCTACATTAGTCTTAGATGTCATTTAAGTTCATAAGTTCCTTTGTAACTTGGCATGTAATTTTCAGTTTGTATCATGAAAATTGATAAAAATAAAGTCTATGAGGCCCTTCAACTTGGACTACAGGTTTTCTTTGATAGTTTACAGGTTATGTCACATTGGTTTATGAAGTTCATTAGCTTGGAAGATCCAACTTTTGTCAAGAGCACTCCAAAGCTGACTAGGTCCACAAGTGATACAAAGTAATAGTTGCAAAGGACTTATATGACTTGTATATGATCAATATGAACTCTTTTTTGTGTGGAAGAAGGAGAGGAGTTCAGCCCGTGTTTTGTGGTGCATTTTTTGGGCCTGCACACCTGTGGAAGATGGAGGGAGAGTTGAAGACTATGGTGAATGCTCCAAAGCATGCAAACACAAAGCAAACTGAAGATAAAGAGGAGAAACAAACAAAGAAGGTAAGAGTCCTTTTTTCCCCATCCATTTGGTATCACGAAAATGAGTTGCATGATAGTCCATGAAAGGGAAGAACAGAGATAAAGTATTCAGCCTGCTCTTATGAGTGTCTTCTTCCATTCTGTTACCATATTCATAAACCATTGAAGCCCTTCTTGTGCCCAAGTACTTGAGTGACTTTGGGACAAGTCAAGAGGTGATTTTCGCCAATGTTTGGGCTGAATAGGCTCTCCCAAAACTGTCATAAATAGGGCAGCTATTAAAACTCATTCATTTGAAGGAGTTTCTTGAAATCTAATCACTTCCTTGTGTAGACAATGCTCCCAAAACAATAGGGCATTGGTTGAGATTGTAATGAGAGACTTTCCCATGAGTTTGTATACATTTATGAGTCAAGTTTGAGGGCTGGAAATTATTGCTTTAATGCAGGGCTGAAGTACTTTTGTGGTTCTATTGATGCATTTTTATCATCCTTTGGACTCTATGTCAGTTGTAATGAGTTTTATCTCTCTATACCTTGTATCTTGAAGTCTCAATACATGTATCTTCATGAAATGGAGGGAATTAGAGCTTGAATTTGTTGTAGGAAATGGAACAAAATCTAATATAGATCTATGCATAAACCTCATGGTTATTGATGTAATCGGATCCAAGTTTATTATGGTAAACTTGTTTGACACGGCTATGTAAGATATTGGTTACTCTCTATCTCATCTACTCTCTCCATAACCCGAGAATCCATCAAACCCCAATCTTTTTTCTCTCTCCCCTTTGAATCTCTCACTCCTCTTCTATTCTAAACCCCGGTGGTAGACCTTCGACCCCCAACATGATGACAACGTTGCCGTTGGCAAGTGGATGTGTTGCAACTCGTAATTGACATTGCAAATGTGCATGCTTTTTAAATACGTGTTCCAACAGCGATTCCTTACTAGCATCCTTCGTGTTTGGCAACACATAAAAAACCATGGGTATGCTCTCAAACTCGATAGAGACTGCAACTTTGCACTTTCCTAAAAGTGCATATGAGTGACCCCCAAAACAGGCTAAGTTCAGCATTTGTGGGTTATAGCTGTGATCAACCAACGAGAGTCCAATGATCATGAGGAAAGGTATTAAAGTTAGCTCCGTCATTGATCAATGTGTTGAAAGTATGCGATTATTGGGCAGTGATCATTATGCATAGGTAGCCGGGTGCTATTGCTTCTTCATCTTTGTCCTCCATCTCTGTAATTGTGGCAACTTGTATGCTTACAGGGGACTCTAGGGTTGAAGGCTCATGCACAGTGGATGCATGGGAGGATGGTATTTCTTTACACAGCTACTATTGAAGAAGCCTATGCCCTCTCCATTTAGGGTCTCAAGCTCCACATCGCTAGTTTGACTGATGGTACAGACTCTAAATGACCTCAATCTCCTAAACTTAATCTTTTGTTTATAGCCTTTCACAAAGTATAACAATACGAGGTCACCTTGGTTGAAGTCTTGTTGCTTGACATGCTTGTCAAACCGGCTCTTACGTTATGCCTTTTCACAAATTAGCATGGGTAGCTAGAAGTCAAGTCTTTGATATGTGTTCTAGCTTAGCTAGGCCTTCCGTCCATGCCTCCTTTCCATCCCATCTCTCTTGGATGGCTAGGGACAAAGAATTCTACTAGTAGAATGGCTTCGGTGCTATAGATCAACTTGAAGGGAGTCTACCCCACAACCATTTTATAGGCTATTCGATAGGCCCATAAGGATGCCATTAGTTTGTTGTCCCAGTCTCACTGCCCGAAGCATAGACTACCTTGGTTAGGACGTTCATTAAGATCTTATTTGTGGATTCAACATGGTTGTTTTCTTGAGGGTAGTAGGATGAAGATTTCCTATGGATGATCAAGAAGATAGACAAAAGGTGGGCAATCACTTCATTGATGAAGTGCATAACTTGGTCACTAACTAGTTCAATTAGGTAGTTGAATTGTAAGATCACCTACTCCAAAGGAACTTGGTCGTGGTCCTAGCATCATTTTTCCTAGTGGCTCGTGCTTTTGCCCACTTTGTGAGGTACTCTAGGGTGACTGTGATCTACTTGGCCTACGAGTATTGTGCTGCAGGACTAATTGGCCC
Source organism: Lygodium microphyllum (assembly GCF_053477565.2). Classification (NCBI taxonomy): domain Eukaryota; kingdom Viridiplantae; phylum Streptophyta; class Polypodiopsida; order Schizaeales; family Lygodiaceae; genus Lygodium; species Lygodium microphyllum. The sequence continues at coordinate 163,845,801 of NC_141136.1, read as the reverse complement.
AATGAAGTCAATCCCCTACTTTTCGAATGGTTGCCTTGCGATGATTGGGGTTAGCTCCATCCTATCCTTGCAAACTGGTACCTTGGTCCATTGGCACTCATCACAGTTCATCACAAATCGTGTTGCATCATGGAAAAGTGTGGGTCACAACAGTTGTGACTGCAGCACCTTGCATGCCATTGTGTCTCCCCGCCGCTAAAGTATCCTTCAGCAATTTCATCATGTACCTCTGCAAGCATACATCTCACGTTCACACACACGTCATCGTAGTAAGCCATCTTGCCCTAATCTATAGAGTTGTATCTTGAGGGTAAGTCACCTAAGCCAGGTCTTTTGGATAGTCCGTGCTCTAATACTTGGACTATGTTGTCTGCCCAGTACATCATCAAGTCGGCTCTAAATAAATCCTTCTCGCTAGATAGCTTAAAAAGATGTGTGTCTGGTAAGTTGTGCATGATACCCTATCTACCACAGTAGCTTCTCCTGTGGGTATGCGAGACATGTGATTGGCCATGTAGTGTTGCTTCCCTTTGTGTACAACCACGAAGAAGTCAAATTTTAGCAAAAGTAGTGGCCACCTAGCTATGCATCCGCCAATAGCGCAAGGTTTCTTTACAAGATACAATAGAGCCTAATGGTCTATGAAGAAATTGAAAGGCATAGCTAAAAGATAATGCCAGAATTTCTTCAGAGCAAACACCATGGCCAAACCTTCTCTCTGAGTTATGTAATAGTTCATCTCGGTATACTTGAGTTGTCTACTAAGAAAGCTCACTGGGTAGTCTAGGTTGTGTTCACTTGATTTTCATAAAATATCTCCCATGATAAACTTCGAGGCATCAATATGTACGTGGAAGGTTACAGTCCAGTCTAGGGCTCTTAGGATTGGTGTGGTTGTCAAAGCTTTCTTCAACTCTTCGTATGCGCATTGGAATTCCTCGGTCCATTCGAATACTACCAGTAGTTTGTAGAGTGGTCTAGCGATTAGAGCATAGTTCAACATGAATTGCCGATAGTACCCTACGTGTCCTAGGAAGCATTGAACTCCCTTGTAGTTGGTTGGTAGTGGAAGGTTGACAATAACCTTGACTTTCGAGAAGTTTGTGGCAATGCCATTCTTGGACACCACGTGCCCTAGGATGCATCCATGCTTCACCCATAATTGGCACTTAAGGGGGTTCAATGAGAGACGATACAATCTGCATCGTTCAAAGATTGCATAGAGTTTGTCTAGGTGTTCCCTCCAACTTGAGTGAATACACAAATTGTCAATGAATACTTCTAGCTTGCGCCTAAGCATGTCCTTGAAGATGGCATATATGAGCCGTTGGAACATGGCTGATACGTTTGTTAGCCCAAGGGGCATGACTATGTAGGCAAAGACACCCCACTTTGGTAGTGAATGCAATCTTATGCATGTCAATAGGATGCACTTGCACCTGTTGTAACCTGGAAAGCCATCCAGGAAATTGTAGGCTTCTTTGCCAAAACATAGTGGATAGTTGTCTCTCTTCATAGTAGCGTTGACTTTCTTATAATTGACGCATACTCTAATTTTTCCATTCTTCTTCAAGGATGATTACGAGGGCAAAAACCAATCCATGTACTCAATTTTATAGATGAATCCAGCTATTAATATCTTGTGTATCTCCTCCTTGATTGCATGAGCATGCTTGGGATTCATTGGATATGGTCGTTGCCTACTTGACCGGCATTGCATCTGGTGTCATGGAGATATTATGAGTCACCACACTCGAATCCACTCAGGAGTGCAATGAGATTCGCTTCTTCCTGCTTGGTCAAGTTGTCAACTATGAAGACAAGTCAGGGCTTCTCCCCTTTCCTAGCCATGTCAACCTCCTTGACTTTGGCAAGCCCTTCTATGGGTTCGTTAGCTTGTCCTTGCCTCTTTGCACCCAACAAGATCATTGCTTTATCACCCTTCTTGAACTTCGTAAATTGCTTTGATATATCTTTTTTTTTTTCTACTCCTTAGCCTTTGACTCCCTAGGTTGTCTCTTTCTCTCCTCCCTCAACCGTCTAGGCCTTAGGTGGATTGGTAGGTCCCCCTTGGTGCATTTGGTCTCACATGGTCGGGGTATTTCAAGATCGCTATCTGAGCTTACTTCCAACTCTCAAAATTGAACTCTCTATCTTTGCTAAAAGAGGGAGTCTCTCCTGGTGGTCGTAGCTCTGAAGGTGATTCTGTTCTAAATAATGGTGCATCACTCGGTTGGGTAAGCCCTACTCATTCTTAATCAATTGCCCTTAAGTGTTCCAACCATGTGCAATCTCACTCTATTTGCATGATTTCTCTCTTGACTTTAAAGGTATTCCCCTTCTGCGATTTGGAATCTCCTCGTATTTGCTCAATCACGTGTTCGCCAGTGTCATACTCTATTGTGTCAACCTCTTCTTCACTCTCTTCATTGAGGAAATAACAATCTTTGTACTCATCATCTGAATTGTCCTCATCCGAGTGCTCATCATCTCCTAGGTTTCTATGTATTTTTTATTTCTCACCTATGGCTAAGGCCCAATTATATGTTAGGTTTAGATCGTGTACCTTGGTCCACTTTCATGGGTTCATCCATGAGATCTTTCAGGGGTTTAAGGTTAGCAATTGGGTTGCTAGCTAGCTTGTTTGTCAAGTACTCTAAGATCTTGTGGAGCTCTAGCTTGTTGTTCAAGACGTGGGACATGGTAGGGGTGGGCCAGCTATAAGAGCTTTTGGCCATCATGCATAATGGTACATTGAGGACTTATTCATAGGCTCACTAACTATCTTACTAGCTTGCTCATATTCCTCCTCCTCATCTGAGAATGGCAGATCGATGGTGGCTAGCATGTGCATCCAATCTTGCTTATCCTTAGGGCTAGGGATATATTCCATTAGTGGCCCATAAGATTTCCTAACTTGAGTGTCACCCTTCAGCATAATGGAGATGATGTTCAGGTCGACTGGCGTTGTCTTCCAGGTGTCCATCTCTACTCTCATTGCTTCCATTTGGTTGCTCAAGAAGATCAGACAATTGCCCCAATCTTTTATAACTCTTGTGTTCTGCATCTGGGGTTGGCCCAACAGGATGTCATAGTTGACTCCCTTCATGTGACGATGAAGTCAACTAAGAATTGGACTCCTGTGATCTTCAACGACTAGTTCTTCAATATCCCAAATGGCCTAACTTTCATTCCATTGGCCAGTGTGACATTAAACCTAATGTTCTCGATAGGCAGGTTACCCCAAGCTTGGAGAACCGTGTGGCTAAGTACATTGACTCCAACTCCCATGTCCACGATCCCTTTCCTCGTGGTATCTCCTAGTGCTAAGACTGGCAAGATTCCATGCATCTCTGTGCCTTCCTAGAAAGCATTAATGTATAAGAACTTAGGCACTAAGTGTAGTGTCAAGCTAGGTATTTGAGTCAGTGCATCGTGGTCATGTAGGTCAGCTACCCCTTCCTCAATTGGTTCTTCCACCCACTACTTCAACTCTTGCCATAGTGTTAGGAGCTACCTAAGCAAGTCTTCTAAGCACAAAGTCACAAGGGTTGTCACTAGTGTTGCAAGAAGGTTGTTAGCCACTTCCTTCCCTCCTAACTCTATGCTTCTTGGCTAATGGCCCTAGTTTGTTCGCTTTGTCTATGCTTGAGGCACTTAAGCTTTGTTTATGCAGTACTACTCAAGGTACAAATGCGTCTCTTGACTTCAATTTCATAGGTGAAATCGGTGTGCTCACACCAGAGAGCTCATAGATTTCATCTTCTAGGATGGGATTAGCATCCTTCAAGTGCTCTTGGGCTTCTCTTACCACTCCTTGACCTTATCTATGGCTTCAAGCTGGCGCTTTGGGTTGGGGTACTTTCTGACCTTGGCACTCCCCTTTTCCATAGTCTTCAGAGTGAATATTTCTACCTCTGCGTCTATGATCTTTTTCCCCGTAGTTAGTATCATGGCACTCTTCATCTTAAGCATGATCTTCACTTCGGTTCTCTTCCTCCTTCACCTTACATCTTCTTTTTCCAATTGAGTTTGCATCTAGGTTACTAGGCCCTGCTTTGTCTATGCTCGGGTCATAACATGTAATGGGATAGGCGTAGCCTCTCCAACAAGTGTTTCAACTTTGAACAACCCCAATGCTACTGATGACATGATCACCGAACTAGAGGGTGGTTTTTGTCTAGGGCAATCCACTAAATAGGTGGGTGATTCTACACTCTGGGCGTCTAAGGTCAACCTTCTCTCAATTGACCTGCTCTCTCTCAAGGCAGTGCAAAAAAATATGCCTGGGTGACCACAAGTCCACCAACATGTAATTGGCTCTTGGGTCTACCCTCCTAGGCCTCTACCCCTACCTTTGCCTAATGCCATCATCGGTACTGGTCAATAGTCCATGAGAATAGGACTGCCCTCTTCATCATACAAGACATAAGGGTTCACATATGCTTCCTCATCATTCGGCTCCTCCACATAGTGGATTGGGGCATCTCTCAATGGGTGGGTTATGAAAGGTCTAGGTGGCCTAGGTATGCATGTGGGATTAATCTCCATTCTAGGGATGGTTGATTTCATACTGTTAGGTGTTGGAAGAGCCAATGCGGCTCCCCTTCCGATGAAGTTTAGTGGCATATTTCCTAAGTATGGTTGGTTGTATGGAAGTCTCCTTGGTAGTTTACAATGCATAGCATCATGGCCACAAACCTACCGCAATTGGCACAAGGTTGGGACCGAGGGTCTTGACATTCTATTGGAAGGTAGTTTTTGCCGCAATCCATGCATTGGACATTTGGGGTGTAGGTCTCCTCACCATCTCATGTAGCCTAGCTAGCTCCAACTTCATCTCTGCTAACTCTTGGCTCTGGTCAACACTTTGTTGAGATTTCTGCAATCACACCTACTTAGCCTCTTTGTATGGAGCAGTGTGGTCTCAGGACTAAAATCCCATAAGCATAGTAGGAGAAGTGCTACCATCCAGTTTCCTATAAAGCATTGTACTTGCTCTCTTTTCTAATGCAATGTCATAGTACATTTGTCCTCTAGTAAAGTCTTTGAGTCGTTCAGCAAGTTCTAACAAGTCAAAGTTCTACAAGTCCGACAAAGCAAGCAAGTTCTGCAAGTCAACAAACTCTGCAAGTCACATTAGTCTGGTACTCTGCAAGTCAGACAAGTCAACTGGAGTCAAAACTGACTTCTGTCTAAAACTCATAGAAGAGCTGTTCCTGCGCAGAAACTCCAAACTGCAAAGTTGTTCATTGGAACGTACTCTACCCATACACAGGTTTGCCGAAGCATTTTCAGCATAGGAAGAAGGATAAAACGTAGATTTTTTGAAGATTGTGAAAGCCACACCCAAAAACACATAAGCCTTGTATTCCCGAACTTGAGCTACGCTCATCCCGCTAACTTGATTTTGAGTGAGAAAGGTCTTTTGAGTTTTGCAGGATGACGGAACCACATATGGATGATCTTAAGGGGCTGAAGGCGACCTACCTGAACCTACGATGGAACAAAAGCTGGATTTAATCATGATGCAATTGGATGAAGAACGAAGGGCTAGGCAAGCATTGCAAGTTCAACTGGCAAATTTACAAAGATCATCTACCGACAAAGAAGAACCTCAATCTGAAGATCTTATCCGACGTACCATCGACGCAACTCTCGAAGCTCAAACCATCCGCAAGGAATCAAAGATAAGTAAAAGAAGTTTCAAATTCCGTACTTTCAATGGCATACGAGAAGGAAAAACTGTTCTTGCATTCATTAGTCAGTTTGACGACTATTTCCATGAGGAAACCTATGCAGAAAAAGATAAAATCAAGTGTGTCACTAATCATTTAGTGGACATAGCATCTCTTTGGTGGATTGTAGTACGCAAGAGTATAGATTGTCCCACTACCTGGGAGAATTTCAAGAAGAAGCTCATGCAGAATTTCCTTCCTCCACAATTTCATGAGAAAGCCATTAAGCAATGGGATCTTCTTCAGCAACAGGATCGTGAGCCTATTCCTCAGTATACAGAGCGTTTTTGGAATGCACTACTCCAGTTACACATGCTTGAAGACGTACCTGAAGTGACACACAAGCGCAAGTATATGTCTGGACTCCTTGGGCATTACTACGCTGAAGTTAACATGTTCAAGCCTGCTACTCTTGAAGACGCAATTTCACTAGCTCACGACACTGAAGACAAGCTGCGAGGTAGAGACAGACGTCCACAGCAATTCCAAGCCAATGGTAACTATGGATCTAAGCAATTCAATTCCAATTTTAGAAGATTTAATCCAAGTCGTTTCTCTTCATCATCTTTTCGTAAAAATTGGGCAAAACCACTTGCATTACCATCCAATGTCAATCAAAATTCCAAGCCTATTCCACAGCCAAATCCTAATGTACCTAGACTTCCTGCCATTGCAAACAATGTAACCAAAGCCAAGCCAATAGTATGCTATAAATGCCACCAGTCTGGACATTTAGCAGCAAATTGTCATTCAAAGAAGCCACCTGCCCATATCAACTACCTTGGAGCAATGGACGATGACGAACATGAAGATATGCCCGATTTCACGGAAGATGAGGACAACACTACTACTCCTTCGGATACTTTACCAGGTATGCCAACTCCACATTCTTTATTGACTATGAAATGTTTGGTGCATGGAAAGGAAAATATTATTTTGCATGATGACGGTAGCACTCATGATTTTATTTCAGCAAAGCTAGTAAAATAATTGAAGTTACAAATTGTACCTACACATTATCGCATCAAAGCAGCATTCTTTGGCACTAGGTATAATGGTACACAGGAAGTGCATGACTTAGAGATTCAAATTGGTCAATACACTGAAAGAAGAAATTTCCTAGTTGTTCCATTACAGTCGAGTGACATTATTTTAGGTATGCCTTGGCGTCACCAGCATAACCCAGATATAGACTATTCCACACATTCAATGAATATTGCTTTTCAAGGAAAACCTATTACATTGTATGGTATGCATGCATCTAATGTTTTTTCACTGCTTTCGCATACTCAAGCTAAACGTGCATTACGCAAGAGTAGTAAATCCTATCTCATTTGGGTGAATGAATTGCAAGTAAAAGAAAATCATATGCATCCTAGGCATAAAGAATTTCTTGCATATTTTAAAGACTGTTTTGCCGAAGACCTACCACCTGGTTTACCTCCTTTACGTCCAAAAGACCATAAGATAGATTTGATCCCTGGCACACAACCACCTTGCAAAGCACCATATAGGCATAACCAGATAGAGCAAAAAGAAATTCAGAGTCAAGTTGAGGAATTACTAAATAGAGGATTGATTAGACCTAGTAGTTCTCTATTTGGTGCACCTGTTCTGTTAGTCAAGAAAAAGAATAATACCTATCGTATATGCATTGACTATCGAGCTTTAAATAAGATCACTGTAAAGAATATGTATCCCATTCCTAGAGTTGATGACCTTATGGACAAATTGCAAGGATCTGCTATATTTAGTAAAATAGATCTTAAGTCTGGTTATCATCAGGTGAGACTAGATACATCAGATATATTCAAGACTGCATTTCGAACACAGTTTAGTCATTATGAATTTTTAGTGATGCCATTTGGATTGACTAATGCACCTGCTACGTTTAGTACAATGATGAACCGTATATTTCTGAAATATCAGTATTGTGTAATTGTCTTCTTTGATGATATTTTGGTGTTTAGTCAAAATGAGAAAGAACATTATGAGCATTTGTCATTGGTTTTCCAGTTACTAAAAGATAATCAACTGTATGCAAATCCTGAAAAGAGTGAATTCTTTAAAACAGAAACTGAGTATTTAAGTCATATTGTATCATCTGATGGAATTAAAGTTGATCCTAAGAAAATAGATGCAATATTGAATTGGCCTGTACCTAAAAATGTGCATGAGTTACGCTCATTCCTTGGTCTTGCTAGTTTTTATAGGAAGTTGGTGCGTAATTTTTCATTACTTCCATTACCATTGACTAAACTTCTGAAGAAAGGTATTGTCCAAAAATCAACAGAAATCCCTTGACTTATTGAAACATGCATTAACCCATGCCCCTGTCCTACAGTTGCCTGATTTTAATAGGCCATTCTTTCTAGTAGTGATCGATGCTAGTGGATCAGGAATAAGAGCTGTACTTATGCAAGACGATCATCCCATATCCTATTCTAGTTGTAAGCTGAAACCCTCTAAACTGAAATATTCCACATATGACAAAGAACTATTAGCAGTTGTACAAGCATTAAGACAGTGGAAACACTACTTAATGGGTTCAGAATTTATGATTAAGACCGATCAGCAGAGCATTAGACATTTACTTAGCCAACCCCAAATATCTGACCGACATATCAAATGGGCATCCTTTATTCAAAATTTTCATCCTATCATTCAATACCAACCCGGAAAAGAAAATGTAGTGGCTGATGCATTAAGTAGAAGACCTGCCATTCATAATATTTCTGTTATATCTTTTGATTCTTTGATTGCTTTGAAAGATACTTATCATTAGGATATTACTTTTCATGCTGATTGGAATAAATTAGTTCAAAATAACTTGATTCCTATTGATTCATTGTCATATAATGATGGATTTATGTTTTATGAAAAGAGATCGTGTGTTACAATTCCATTTCGATCTTTTGTTTTGAATGAGATTCATTGTCCCCCATATCAAGGTCATAGAGGTATCACATCTACTTTACGTACATTAACTGAAGATTTTTATTGGCCGCATATGGACACTGATATATCTAACTTTGTTTCTGAATGTTTGATTTGTCAAAGAGTTAAGAGACATCATGGTAAACAGTATGGATTACTTATGCCTTTGTCTATTCCATCTAAACCATGGGAACAAATTTCTATGGATTTTATTACTGGTTTACCTAATACTAAATCTAACCATGATATGATTTGGATAGTCATAGATAGATTTAGTAAACAAGCATATTTCATTCCATGTAAGAAAACTTTAACAGCATCACAAGCAGCACAATTGTTTTTGAAAACTGTTTTCACTAACCATGGATTGCCAAAAGTTATTATTTCAGACCGTGATTCTAGATTTTGTAACAACTTTTGGATTACTCTGTTTGCTAACCTAGGCACAAAGATTGATTTCACATCTGCATTTCATCCTGAAACTAATGGACAAACAGAAGCCACTAATAGTGCTATTCTAGATCTCTTACATGCATATACTATTTCTAAACCTCAGACATGGGACACACATTTGCATTTATTACAGTTTGCATATAACAATACACCACACACATCTACAAAGAAAGCACCGTTTGAAGTGATTTATGGATATAGATTATCTACACCTGTTGCATCTTTGTCAAATAGAATTCAGAGTGCTGATGATATTACTAGTATGCATAATACTATTTTTGATGAGGTTAAAGACATGATTGCTAAAGCCCAGCAATTGTATACCAAACAAGCCAACAAGAAAAGACAAGCAATGAATTTCAAAGTTGATGACTATGTTTGGTTAAGAATAGAAAAACGTAGACTACAAAGTGTAGATAGACACCCAGTTGTGAAACTAGCCCCTAGATTCTATGGACCATTTAGGATCATTCATAAAATTAATGACAATGCATTCAAGTTAGAATTACCACCTCACTGGAAAATTCACAACACATTTCACATTAGTTTATTAAGACCATTTAGAGGCCAATTACCTATACACCCTGTTTATGAAAACCCACCTTTGTTAGAGGAAGAGACTGAAATACTTGAACATGAAGCTATCATAGACACTGACTTTATGACCACTAGAACTGGCCGAAGATATTCTAGATATCTAGTTAAATTTAAGAACCATCCTGTAGAGGAAGTACAATGGATGCACGCTAGAGACTTAAATGCTTTCCCCACTCTGTTAGCTCCACATTGAGCTAATAGCAATTGAGGTCAATTGCTATCCCATCCCGGGAGTATGATGCCAAGAGGCATATTTCACGGTGGATTCCGTGAGGTTTTACGGTAGATTCCGTAAACTTTGATGACCGGGGCTCATACACAAAGTGGATTCTTTGTGCGAGAAGTTGATGGGGACGCCTGTCCTTTTCGGGCGTTTCATTAATTTAGTGTGTATATGGGTGATTCCATAGCGGGTGATTCCGCAAAATGCATATTAAATTAATAAACGTTTATGAGTTTAGAGTGCGCACTCATAATAAATTAAGGTTAGGATTTATTTCTAACCAGATGATTTATTTATGTAGTTGAAGACTGCTAGGTATTCACTTTTGTCGGTTTAATTGTATTATTTTACTAACGATTCTGAATGCTTCAGTTGATGTGTAGAGATAGCAGCAGTGGCGGAGGAAAGCATTGGAGGATAGCGAGTATTCGATTTATGGATTATATTTTGATGGGCGCATACCTTAGGTATGACACCTATATTTTGTCACGCCTATTTATTAAGGCATCGGATATTTATTATTATTTTGTATGTGCATGGGCGCACAATTATGTTATTTCTATTTGGACATTGTATTGGGCGTGCCAGACTCTTTGGGCACCGTCCATTAGCTTTATTCCTATTTTTGTGTTAAAGCAAACTCAAAAGCTAAAAGCTTGCTATTTTGTAATTTGGGCTATTATTTGAGCTTGAAGATGAATAATACAAAAAAAATACATGCTTTGTGGAGCGCTCACACAAGGCATGGGGGGAGATTGCACCCAATTGGTCTCTTGCTCTTGTTGTTCATGCTTTTTACCTTGTAATTTGTGCAAAAAGTAGAGTTCTATTGTTCTTGGGGACCTTCTGGTATTCACTACACGAGCATACAGCATCCGATCTGCGCACTAGTCTTTTGGGTAGGCCATTCAACAATGGGTGATTCAGACTAGGTGAGTTTATGTTGTATTCCAATAGGGTTAGAGTTGATGTGTTGAGTCCAAGTCGAGGGATCAACAATTTTGCCTTGCTACGATCCAACAGAGCGACCTTGCAATTCAATGGTGCATATTGAGAGAGAGAGAGAGAGAGAGAGAGAGAGAGAGAGAGATGTAATATTGACCATTGTGGTATTTTAAAAAAAATCTCAAGGTAATGAGCCTAAGGTTGTTTTGTAAAGAAGGGTGCAACTTTTTATGAATTCCCTCCCCCATTGCCTCAAGGATGATTTTACTGGTGAGAGACTAAATTAACCATAACTTTTGCATGTCACTTTTGGCTTTGGTGTGATCTATTAGGTTCCTATGTCAAATGCGACACCATTCAACACAAGCGTGTCTATTGTAGTTGGTTCTCACATGTAATGCATAAGTTTTGGAAACAAAAGCATAACATAACACTCACATCCCATGCAAACAAGACAAATGAGTTTGAATAATCAATAGCTTATAAAAAACCATGAAAACGCAAATCCAAGTATAAAAGCATTAGAATACATAAAACACCTCAATCTAGTCTCCCCTAGGATAGGAATCAAAGAGCCTAGAGCTCTAACACCATGTTGGAAGTGCAATGGACTAATGAGAGGTTGGGAGAGAAAGAGAGAACATGTGTTTATGACATTTCAAGATTGTGTAGTTAGTTAGTAACAAGACAAGATAATGTAAACATAAACAAGAGCAATGCGGACAAATGAAAGCAACTCAATAATGATGAAGACCTTAAAAGAGTGACCCCCAAAGCAAGCTGCCATGGATACTCACAATAAGTGGATCTAACAGTAAAACACTAACCAAGTGCAAGTGAACAATGAGCATATCACACAACATATGGGGTACTAAATAGGTTTGCCATTAAATAGACTACAATTGGGATGAGACTTGAGAGAGTCACCTAGACAAGAGTTGAGAGAACTCACTATGGGTTCCTCATGAGGGGAACCCAATAACACTTTGGAAAGTAGCATTTATATTTCTAACACACCCTTGCACTTGGTGTTACTAGGGAGCCTTCTTGTGAAGGATGAAACAATCAATTGTTTTTAATCTATTTTGAGGTTTAAGGTTTCAAATTAGGCCATGTGAATAGAAAACCATGAATTGGTTTGAAATTAGTCTAGAAATGAGAAGAAAAGGGATGAGTACATTGAGTTGAAGTTGAGCTAGAAATAGAAGGTGGGTCATTTTTCTCTCTCTTTTGATTAATTGAGTGGGCGAATTTGGAGGAGGGGCTGGGTAGGGAAATTGGCTCTCTCTCATTAGTTCAGTTGTATCAAAAGATGACCTTTTAAAAAGTGAAATTCAATATATCACACACTACAATAGACCAATGTTTAGAGAAATTTGGTTTTTAAGTGTATTGGTACTAGATGGAATTCCAAAATACTAGCTGAAATTTTGTAATGCCCTTCAAAACAAGGACAACTTTTTGTGTAAGCTAGTTATAAAATCAATGTTTCATATTATATCTTGAATAAAACTGGCTACTTTAAGAACCTAGCTCTATTTTCACATGTTGGGGATTCCATTCTCTGGAATGACTTGAGATCCTTATGATCTTAGTAAAATTTGAGATACATGGAGCTATTCCCATGAAGGTTTTTGTGCGAGAATTGTTTTTTAGAAGGCTCACACTTAAAATGAGTTTCTAGAAACAAAATCAATCCACACGGGGTTTAAAAAACCCCCCTCAAATGTAAGATTAAAGAAAATAAGTCTTTTTGAAAAAGGGAATGGATTCTTCTTCTCTAATTTGGCAAGAAGGACCTTTAGAGCTAGGTTGCCGAAGTGTGAGTAGGGGAAATCATGCATTATTCACATTGAAGTCACACCAAACTTGGAAGGGTAGAAGGAAATGCCCTAGAGCATTAATTATACCATTATTGAACATCTTTGACAACTAAAAACAGAAAAAAAGCATTTCATCGACTCCATCAATGTGGGTGAAAAAGCGGCTTGTCAAGATGGCAGACGATGACCAATTGTAGAGTTCCAAAGCCCTTCACCTTGCTAGCATCACCCTAGTGTGACCTTGGTGACCAATTGTAGAGTTCCAAACCCCATTTTTTTAGAGGTGCTAGCAAGATGAGGCTAATCCTCCTCACCGTGGACCTTGGGTTGCTAGGGGAATGGGTTTTGAACCTCCCCCTCTAGCCCTAGTGCAACCTAATCCTTACCTTGTGGCTTTTTCCTCCAAAGTTATTGCTGTGAACAAATGAGAAGATATCTTACGTGTGAGGTCATGGGCCCACAGTTACTATGCGCCACGAGAACTTATCCAGCTGGCATTCTGAGAGAGTGTGTGTTATCGAGAGAGAGAGAGAGAGAGAGAGAGAGAGAGAGAGAGATGAGGATCGCAGGAGGATGAGCCATAGGTAACAGGTCGAAGCGACATCTGCAGTACCCGATTTGCGCGAGAGAGAAAGCCATGGCATCCCTCAACTTGCCTGCAGTGGGCTGCTGTTACTCCAATGTAACCGTCTTCCCTACCAGGTCATTTGCAAAGCTTATTCTCTGTGCTCGGTGCCTTCATTTGCACCCTAAACCTTTCTATTTAGGGGTTGTGTGAGTTCTTTTCGATAGTAGGTCTAATGTGGCACCTACATTGCAGGCCAGACTTGTCTACATTGACTGCTCTAGTGCGCAACTTTGTAAGCTCAGATGTTAGAAGATATCACTTATATTAATGGCACCTCAGTGATAATCACAATCACTAGTCAAATATCTCACTGTTCACTGTGGAACTGTTGGATTAATCAATGTTTGGGCAAATGCATAGTCAAAGAGTTTGTGCTTGGCTGGAAGGGCCTGCATTAAACATTTAGCAGTGGGTGGCGACAGTGGTTTTGTTCTGTGCTTTCCTCTCTTCCGGTAGTTGAGAGCAAGTCATCCAGTTCTCTTTTGCCAGCATTTTGCATGGTGTGACTCGAGTTGTTCATTAACTGTGTGGCTGGTTGCAAGTTTGGCAGGTCTGCCCTTGTTGGACATTGTTTAACTGTTTGGTAGGTGTGTCAAATGGTTTTTGATTTGTTCGACTGAGGGAACTTGGTTTCTTGTGCTTCAATGGTCATGTACTACAAGTTGCTCCATTTGGCCAATTGCTTGGAGATAAATTGTGCACATGTGGTTCTGGCATTGTGGTGGCATCGCATGCTAAAGCAGGAGCTAGGTCTGTTTAGGTCTCATCTTGGGACTTGGATTGGTGCCTTGCCTTCCTAGAATTGGAACTATGATCCAAGCATGCTCTCCACTTACAAGCTATGGGAGGAGCATTCTTCTATATATGTAGGGGGCTTGTCTTCTTCATGAAGTTTAGAGACAAAGGGGCCAGTTTCAGCGGACATGGAGTATCATGGCTTTAGGACCTAGGGGGACAATGGTGTTGTTAGGATCTAGGGGAACAACTTGCTTGTATCTTTGATTTATTGCAATTGCTTGTTGTTAGGTTTAGGATCTAGGGGCAAGCTTTAGATCAGATTTATCACCCATTTTGCTTGCTGTTGGATCTTGGAAAAGGTGAAACGATTGCATTATGAGATTCGAAGAGAAGAGAAAGATTTGTAGGCAAAACTGAAATCATAGTAATAGGTGTATCTACACACCTAACGATAGCTTGTCTACGCTATATAGCCCAGCTTTGAGTGTCCTCCCAACACATTTATGTACTTTGAATCCTCAAAGATGCACTTGGTGCCTTGTCTGGGACAAACCTCCAATTGGCTTTGGCATTCAATAATCCTTGAACCACAAACATTTTAGATCTACCACTAGTTTGACTAGGATGCCCGGTCCAATTGATGTTAGTTTGGTTCCTCTAACAAGCCCAACATGTTTGACTAGGCAACCTATCTAACTAGTCCGATTGGTTTGACTTGTCCCACCCTTTGTGCCTAGTTACATATCTATGTAGTGGCCAAGCTCACCTATAAAAGGAGATTGCCTTGCCCTAGCCTTGCACTAACCCTAGATACAACTTCTTGATGTGGTTAGGGTGTTTGATGTGAAGATATGCTAGGGTTTGTAGAGAAAACATAAGAGTGCATGATCATGACTAAAACATAGTGAGATCAAACAAGAATGCAAATTGCAAAAAGAGAAACTTTGATGAATGAATGAATGTTGAAAAGTAATGAATGAAGGTGACGAATCAAATATGGGTGCTCAAGAAGTAGAGATGTCAAACAACGAGTGACTCTCATGAGAGTGGGTTGAGGGTGAGCAATGTAGGGTGATGTCCTCCATCTATGGATCTCGAGCATAGTAATCAAAAAACCTGTTTTGCCCCTACAAAATGCGGAGCCTTGAAATACATGAAACATTTCATTGTTTCATGAGAAAAAAAACACCCATCTTGCTTGTTGTTAGGTTTTGGAAAAGGTGAAACATTTTTGAATTATGAGATTCACAGAGAACAATAGCTTGTCTACGTCATATAGCGCAGCCTTGGGTGTGCTGCAACACGTTTATGTACTTTAAATCCTTAGAAATGCAATTGTTGTCTTGTTTGAGACAAGTTTCCAATTGTCTTTGGCATCCAATAATCCTTGAACCACAAACTTTTTGGGATTTGCCACTAGTTTGACCAAGCTATCTAGTCCGATCAAGCTAGTTATGAATAATGCAAATGTGCTCGCTAAAAGTTTCTCAATGGAAGGGTATGCCTTCCTTAGGATGTTGATGGGCGTAGGATAAGATAACATCTTTTCTCATCTTGTTGTACTCTTTGTAGATGTTTTTTACTTTTTTCTTTTATTCCTCACCAAGACACATTTGCCTTGAAGTGGGAGGTTGTTGAGAGTTAAAGGGCCCTTGTGCTTAGGCACCTACATTTACTTGTATACAGTATCTGCACATCTATTTAGTGCAAGTGGAGGGCACCTATCATTGTCACTTTATTCTTTATTCTTTTAGTTGCAATAGAATAAGGGAAGGGATGTCTCACATTGTGACTGATGGAGTTTCTACATACCAGTCTCTCTCTTCTTGCTTGAACCTCCCTCTTACTTTCTTCTTGCTTTTGCTCGTGCTTCTACCTTCTGCTCATCTTTCAAATTGGTTCAAAGCAAAATCTGCATGTAAATGCCTTGAAAAGTGTGGCAAACTTTTCAGAATTGTGGCACATTGCTGTACCTTGAAATGCGTGCCTTAAAAAAAAAAAGTCAATTTCAGTAAATTGATGCTGTAAATCCCCAAATTTAGAGAATTTTTTCTGACAAATTGGATCTGAACAGCAATTGAATATTGTTGTTACACCTATTTGTTGGCTTGGGATGGGTGCCAAGAAAAATCCCTAAAATTTTGGAGAAATAGAACAGATTTTATACTTACAGTAATTTGGTATAATGTTGCCTTTGGATGGGTGCAGATAGCAACCATCAATTGGACTTCACCTCGGGATGCGTGTTGGATCCAAAAATCGAAAAAGCCCTATATTTCTTGCATCAATGTTGAAGAAATTGCTCAAGGTTGGCAATTTTAGTGGATATTCCTGCACACGAGTTCGAATTAGGCAAAAGCTCAAATTTTTCTTGAAGAAATATCAAGAAATTTTATTGGAAAAGTCGGTTGAAAACTCCCAAATATTTTGGTATGGAGTGTGAGACATCGAAAATTTCTTTGAATTTGGGGATGAGATTGGAAAGATAGATGAGAAATTGCAAAAAATTTAGAAAGTCCCCAAATTCAAAAAAGTATTGTTTTATTGTCTTTTTTTTCCAGATCTGTAGAAAATGGTGGGCAAGGTTGAGAAAGAGCAAGGCTAAGAAAGGCTGTGTGTGCAAGACTATGTATAGGATTGCGTGCAGCTGAAAACAACAACTCTCCAATAGAGAATGTAGGACTTGTGAATAGGACTCCCGAGTATGCATAAGAAGCCGCATACTCTTATCTCCTCCTGTCCATAGGTAAACATAGGTGCTGATCTCTTGACCCATTACGATGTCAACACCATAACCTTGGTTTTACCAAGTTATGTTGAAAGCTCATTGTCCAATGCATAAGAATATAGTGCATCCAAATATCTTTGGAGTTTGTTTGGGGAGTCAGCTATCAACACAATATCACTTGGCGGACACACAATGCATTTATTGTCGATTTGGCCTCAGGTATTCATGGTCATGTGGGTTGTGTTTGAGGATTGTTATTACAGCAAATTGCTTCCATGGCTTCGGCCGATGCGATCCTCGGAGAGGTGGCCACTCCATGGATGGATAGCATCCACACCACTCTAGTTGTGCCCACTACATGATCTTCTTCTATTCTTGTAGCCTTGTGTATTCATAGCCTTTTGGCTCCATGTGTTTGCTCCTTGCCTTACAGTGTGTTGAGCTAGAGTGTTGACTGAATGCGAGATTGGAATGAGCAGCGATAGAGTTGAGAGCTGAGAGAATCAAGTAAGAGTGTATCAGTGTGTTACACGGTACACAGAATAAAAATGTATTTATATGTTAGGGTACAAGTAAAGGGTGTGTTCACACCCACACTTGTAAGTTTATAGACATGGGATAAAAGGGAGTTTACACCCAAAGGGGCTTTACATCCAACAACCTTCCACTTAAAGACCCGAAGCGGTGCCTTTAAACTATCCAACTCCCACTAGTCAAATGCAATGCTCATGCTGAACCTTTGCAAGGCTTTTAGTGAGAACATCTCTAGGGTTATCTTGGGTTTTGACCTTAGTTAGTGTGAGAAGGCCATCATCCAAGACTTGTTGAATGAAATGATACCGAACATCTATAAGTTTGGTACGTGCATGAAACATTGCATTTTTAGCTAGACATACTGCACTGGCTATCACAACCAAGCACTGGAGTACATAAAGAAAGACGAAAATCCTTGACCAAACGGCCAAGCCAAATAGCTTCTTTAGAAGCTTCTGTGGCTGAAATATATTCAGCCTCTATAATACTTAGTGCTACAATTTTCTACAACCTTGAACACTAGGAAATAACTCCACCAGCTTAAGTAAAGACATACCCACTGGTAGACTTTCTAGTGTCAAGATCTCCTGCCATGTCGAATAACAAAATCCCTGCAGTTGTAGTGTACCCTTTCCATAGCATATACACTTGTCTTGTGTATCTTTAAGTATCTAAAGATACATTTCACTGCTTCCCAATGTGGTTTACTAGGGTTAGACATGAATCTACTAACAACTCCGAGTGCATGCTCCACCAACCAAAGTAAAGACATACCCGGTGGTAGACTTTCTAGTGTCAAGATCTCCTGCCATGCCCGAATCACAAAATCCCTGCAGTTGTAATGTATCCTTTCGATAGCATATACACTTGTCTTGTGTACCTTTTAAGTATCTAAATATACATTTCACTACTTCCCAATGTGGTTTGCCAGTGTTAGACATGAATGTACTAACAACTCCCACTGCATGAGCAATGTCTGGACGAGTTGCAGCTGCATCATCTTTTGGGCAATCAGCTTTGCTAAGCTTTGTATATGGTGGTAAAGGCACACCAAGAGGTTTAACATCAGCCATATTAAATCTGGCAAGTACTTAGTTGATGTACTTGTCTTGTGAGAGAAACAACAAGTGTTGCCCTCTATCTTTTTTAATGCACATACCCAAAATGTGTTGAGCTGCTCCCAAATCTTCCATTGAGAAGGTTGAACTCAGCTACTGTTTAAGAGCATGTAGAGTACTCTTATGCTTTTCTACAATCAGTATGTCATCCACATATAAGACTAGCACAATAAGGCTTTCATCATCCTCCTTTTTAGTGTACAAGCAATGATGTGCATGACTACGCTTGAATCCATGGCCGAGCATAAAAGTATCAAACTTTTTATATCATTGTCTAGGGGCTTGTTTCAGCCCCTATAAGCTGCGTTTCAGCTCACAAACTAAATGCTCTTTCCGTGGAATAGCAAAACCTTTGGGCTATTTCATGTATAGCTCTTTATCGAAGTTACCATAAAGAAAAGCAGTCTTCACATCCATCTGAGCCAATTCTAAATCCAAGGATGCAGTGAGAGCAATCAAAACACGGAGCGTAGTCATCTTCACCACTGGTGAAAAAACCTCCTGGAAGTCTATGCCTTCCTTTTGTATATAGCCCTTAGCAACCAAATGTGCCTTGTATTTGGGCTTCCCATCAATACATTTCACCTTAAAAACCCATTTATTAGGAATAGCCTTCCTATCCTTGGGAAAAGGTATAAGCTCTCTTGTGTTATTCGCATATAGAGAGTTCATTTCTTCCTGCATAGCAAATTTCCACTTTCTCTTGTTTTCACATGACAGTGTCTCTTTAAATGTCAAAGGCTCATCTTTATCAGCCAATAAAATGGAATCCAAAGATGGCTGAAACCTCTTTGGCTGCCTTCTGATGCGTGTAGACTTTCTTACCCAATGATTTGTATTGATAGGCAATGGGCCTATATCCTCAGGTATATGCACACCATCACCTGGTGGTTGGTTTTGAGCATTTTCTTGCAGCTGTAACCTGTTTTCAGCATGTTCTTGTTGCTGTCCTATTCCATCATGTGCATCAATTTGTTGTCCAATATCTTTTGGTTGTAGCACAATAGGTTGCTGATCATTTTCAGTATCAAAAGGGATAGAATCTTCTGCTAATGGTTACTGAATGGCTGGCTGTTCATACTGAAATTTGACCTTCTTTTTATCAAGTTCACCATATGTAGCATTTTTCAGCAACTTTACCTTATTAAATACTATGTCTCGGTTGCGTACTATCTCCCTATCGTGAGGAAGCCAAACTCTATATCCCATCTCTCCCTCATCTCCATATACCATGAAGATGCCCTTGATGGATTTCATGTCTAGTTTAGTCCTCTGATTTACAGGAGTATGCATAAAAGCATCACAACCAGAGATACGCAAATGGTTATATGAAGTAGGTTTGCCAGACCAAACCTCTTCAGGAATGCCATTTTCCAATGTACGATTGGGAGAGCGATTGCACACACGAACTGCAGTTTTAAGAGCCTTTCCCCAAAAGTGTTGCGGGAGATTAGTTGTGGATACCATGCATCTGACTCTCTGACAAAGTGTGCGATTATATCTTTCAACAATGCCATTTGATGGAGGATTGTAAGGGGCTGTCAACTCAGTCTTAATGCCGTGCATCTCACAAAACTTTTTGAACTCATTAGAAACATACTTGCCCCCATTATCCGTTCTTATAGCTTTTAACTTAAGCCCTTTCTGTGTGGTAACAAAAGCGTGAAACCTTTTAAAAGCATCCAACACTTCCTTTTTGCTCTTTAATACATACACCCATGACTTTCTACTGAAATCATCAATAAAAGTGACAAAGTACCGTGCATCCCCATATGAATGAACATGCATAGTGTACACATCAGAGTGTACTAAGTCAAGAGCATTGGACTTCTTAACGACATCAAAGTAATAAGGAGACTTCACATGTTTTCCATATGTGCAATCATTACAAAAGTCGAGACCAGAGCCTTTTATATCAAATCTCCCTGTAGAGGAGAGAACTTGAAGGCCTTTTTGGCTCATATGGCCAAGTCTTATGTGCCAAAGTTCCATTTGTGAATGAACTTCAACCACAACTAAATACTTGCCAGGTAATGCCTTACAATGCAAATAATACACGGTCCCCTTTTGATTGCCTTTAACAATCAGCATAGAGCCCTTGTGGACTTCCAAGATCCACCACCAAAGGTAGTAAAATAGCCTCTTGCATCAAGCTGCCCAATTTTTCTCTTTATGCTGGGTACATATCTGCATCATGTAAAATCAGCTCTTGGCCATTTTCAAGGGCCAAGTGAATGGTACCTAGACTCTCTATTTCACATGCATAATTGTTACCCAAGTAAACCTTGCCTAGGCAACCTGAAGTGTATTTAGAAAATGACTCCAAAGAGGGAGTGGCATGAAAAGAGGCGCTGCTGGTCACTATTCATGATCGAGATAGCCCATCATGAGCTGAAAGTAAGGCATCAATCACCTTCTTTTTAGTGATGTGCATATCACTTGCTGCTGCCGTAACATCTGCATCATTACATGAGGTTGCAACAAGCATCTCTCCAATGTCAGAGAGCTCTTCAATGACCACACTCGATGCAACATTTGCCTTTGCTACTTCTTTTGAGGGAGAATTGTCATAATCTTTCTTGTCATCCTTCTTTTTTTATTCCTTGTTGTTTCTTTCTTTCTTGCTCTTTCTTGTAGTAGCGACGACAATTGGGCTTTTTATGCCCTTTATGTCCACATTGATAGCAGGTGACATCTTGCTGTTTGCCCTTCCTTTTACTCTTGCTTTTGCCTTTATTTCTTGCATTACCCCTCTTTTTTGACCTACCTCTAAGATGAGAAGCTGAACCACTACTTTCTCCACTGGACTTTCTTCTAATCTCCTCATTGAGAATAGAGCCTCTAACACCATCGAAGGTTAAAGCAGCATTGTTGCTCAATGAGACAACCAAAGACTCCCAGATATAAGGCAAAGTCATCAACAAGAAAACGGCCTTCAATTTATCATTGAAGGGCTGCGAACCAAAGTCTCGCAACTGGCTCAAAATCCCTGTGAAAGCACTCAAATGCTTTGATTTCGGCTTAGACTCATCCAACTCCATGTTTACAAGCTTGCACATGAGATGCACTTGATTTACTGCAGTTGTATTTTCATAAGTGTTCATCAACTTTTTCCATATGGCATAAGCTGTATCAAGACGGTTAATGTTCATAAGTACATCATTAGATAGAGCCATTTTAATGTATGCAATGGCCTTCTTGTTGAGTCTAGCCCAATCCTTATCTGTCATAGTTGTAGGCTTGACTTCCAAAAGAGCATCATCACAATCCTTGAGAAACAAAATGCCTTGCATCCTATCCTTCCACAAGTTGAAACCAGTGCCATCAAATCTCTTGATTTCAAGAAGGGATTTAGTATCACTGCAGCTTGAAGCATTTGCAGCCATTTTTTAGCAATGTACCCAAAGAACAATATTGCAATTTATACCAACAAACAATGAGCTGAATATTCAGTTAATATCAGCCCTAATTTTTAGTCAATGAGAGCAAGGTTTAGACCAAGTACATGTACAACAGTAGAACTGATGACTTTCAGCAGTATAATTGAAATTTCAGCATATACTCAAAGCATACATCATTGCCAGGTGACTCCCACTTCAGCAGTATCACCATATGTACATATGCAATAATCCCAGATGTGCAAAATGATTGTTCATCAATACAACAACTCAATGGGAGCTGCCCAACATATGTACTGCATACATGTGTGACTAAGTACTTTTGATACATAGAAGAAACTAAGATTCTCTGCAATTTCTTCAATATTTCACAAGTGGGAGATGAATCTCATTGCTTATAGCACCAAGATCGCATCAGCAATGTTTGCAATGTACATTTTAGACATCTTTTTTTTTGCCAAAATTCTCAAATTTCAGCAAAAGCCCCAAATTTTTATTGACGAATCTGCACCAATTTCATTAAAACATAAGTCCAATACCATAAAATGGGTAAAATTAGCAAAATTTGCCAATATCTTGCAAAAGTCCAAAAAATTCTCAGGTCAATTGTGCACCAATGTCAACAAATTTGACTTTGCTAAGCAAAATTTCATTGATAATTTTGGAACCAATTTGTAAACTTTTTGCAATTTTTTGGTCAAATTATCCTTATATGTATGACCAACGTCAGATTTTGGAAAAATCCCCAAATTTCCAGGCATAAGGATGCACTGGTCTGAAGACCATGCTTGCACACGCGAACCATGGCTTAAAATAAGCCACTTCATAATAAAAAAATAAAGAATTATTGGTTGGTCGTTGCCCGTCTGCCCATGTTGACATGACATGTGACGCCTATGCCTCTGCCTCACTTTGTCAACTGTCAACCCGTATCGCGTGTGTCAAACTTGGTCACCCGCTGGTGCGCCTGATGCTTGATGGTATGCTTGATGCACGCTATCCTGATCTGCTACACGTGTCCTTTCTCGTGACCTGTGACACTCTTGGGAAGCACGAATGCTGTAGCCGACAGCTCTGATACCAGTTTGTTGAGTTAGAGTGTTGACTGAATGCGAGATTGGAATGAGTAACAATAGAGCTGAGAGCTGAGAGAATCGAGTAAGAGTGTACCAATGTGTTACAGAGTACACAAAGAATAAAAATGTATTTATATGTTAGGGTACAAGTAAAGGGTGTGTTTACACCTACACCTGTAAGTTTATACACACGAGATAAAAGGGAGTTTACACAACGTCGTCAGCTTTGGGATGACTTGCATTGCCTTGCCATGGATCATCAAGGCTTTGTAATGGGAGATTTTAATGCATGTACATCTCTGGATCAGACAACTTCACAACACTTGGTTATGGATGGTCTTGAGCGACAAGCTTGGGATGCTCTTGCAGCCGAGTCTTTGAAATAGGACATGTGGTCTTGGATACATCCCTCTCGGTTAGGATATACTTATCGTTCTCTTCAGCATCCAAACACATGGGCCACACTGGATATGATCTATATTTGTCAAAGTGATTCTTTTCTCCTTGCAGCCATTGATATGTGGATAGAGCGACAACATGTCTTGTCTGATCACTATCCTTTGATCTTGGAAATGACACACTGACCTATTTATACTTATAAGGCTCTCCTAGCTTGTTTACCTCTTCGTTTCAATCAATCCTTTCTCATGCAAAATCAGTTTCGAGAATGTATTCATCAAATAATTGATTCCTTTTGTTCTAGGGTCCTATTCGAAGGGACGAAAGCATGGCATGTTTTTAGGGATAATGTGCGTATATTATCCCGTCAATATGGAATTCAGCATGCTTCCATTTTGCCCATTGAATTGCTGCATGCACAATCTTTGTTGGCCCATTTGTTGTCTCAGTGTCAGTTGGGGGATACCAATGATGACTTGCTTATATGCATTGAATGGTTGAAAGCCCGAGTTAATCTTTACAGGAAGAGGAATATGCTAAGTACAAATTGTTGTCCCAGAGTAGAAGCTTTGCACGATAACTACTGTCAATCTCACCAATTCTTTGCTCGTTTACATCAGAAATATGCTCAGGAAAATATTGTGCGTTTGAAGAATGAGCAAGGTGCTATGGTGACAGATCTTGCATCCATAATTCAGATGTGTGTAGATTTTTACAAATCATTGCTGGGCCCTCAAGAGATTCTTTTTGACGTTGACACTCTATTCACAGATACATTTGTGATCTGTTTAGTAATTAGGTTCAGCCAGAATGGGTCGCCTTATGAAGGCAGATATTTCAGAGGATGAAGTGGAAGAGGTATTGTCCCATCTGCCTAAAAGGAAAAGCCCTGTTGGGATGGGCTTCCTAACGAGCTGTTTTCAACTAATGTTGAACAACTTAAGGATCCGTTGACTCGTCAGTGTTAGCAAGTTTGGAATTCCGGTGTCATGCCTCTGAACTGGAAGATTGCAGTTATCCGGTTATTGCCCAAGGTTCTCCTACTTCTTGGAACAATGGAGACCCATTTCTGTTATGGGCTCTTTATACAAAATTTTCTAAAAAATCATTGCCAACAGATTGCAAAAAGTATTTCTGCTTTTGGTTCATCCATACCAATACGGTTTTATTAAGGGTCGGAATATAATGCATAACATTTTGAATGTTCAATTGGGGATTGACTTTGCAAAAGCTTCAGCCAACAAGTGGTCATGGTTCAGCTTGATATTGAAAAGGCATTTGATCATGTAAGCTGGTCTTTTTTGAGGCAGCTAATGTTCACCATGGGTTTTGGGCCACTGATGGTTTCTCTTGTAGATGCTATTGGTCAGGGGGCAGTGGCCCGTATTGCACTTAATGGAGGGATCACTCATGAAATTACCTTATCTAGCTCTCTCCGGCAAGGCTGCCCTCTTAGTCCTTTGTTGTCTGCTTTGGTTACTTACCCGATGCTTTCTTTGTTGGATAGGTTGGCCAATGAAGGTGAGATTTGGTTTGTCTCTTCCCAGTGGGGCCCAACTTGTGAGTCAATCTTTGGCAGATGATTCCTTTACGTTTCTTAAGGCTGATCGCTTGAATGTTAATCGGGCAATGGTCGTGTGGAAACTTTTTGCTATGGCATCGGGACTCCATATTAATGTTCAGAAATCCACTCTGCTCTCTTGTACGGAAAATGATTTGCAAGCTTTGGGTTGGAATGGTATTGTGATTCCTAAGGGGAATATAACCAAACATTTGGGTTATCCTATCGATGTGGAGGTAGCTCCTCATGCCTTGTTGGATTGGATGGCACCCCATATTAATGATTGGTTTATGTACTGGAAGTCTCAAGGCTGGCCTCTGCATGTGAGACTTAAAGTTGCTCAATGCATTATGATTAGCATGATTTCGTTTTTCTTGCCATTGCTTCCTTGGACTAAGAAGTCCCTATTGAAATTGGACCTATCCAATTCATGTTATGGAAGAAGAAATGAAATCGTCTAGGTCAGGTGTGGATTTCATGGCAACGCGTGACTACTCCTAAAAGGATGGGGAAAGCTGCTCTCTTGGATGTTAATTTTCATATGGTTGCTTTGAGGTTAGCTCTTCTGCAGGCATTTGTGTACAGACTCATCCCTGGACAGATATAGTAAAATTTTTTATAGAAAAAACTGGCATTTCTCATGGTAGCACGGTTATTCATGCTTCTTGTGGCATGTGCTAAACTCCACAAGATCTATTAAGGTCTCCGAGTCTTTTCTCCTTTCCCGTATGATTACATCTTGGCAGGTGATGTTACGTTTTGCGGTTTGGCGCCCCTCGGATTTTTACTACGAGGAGAATTCCCTACTAGGTGAGGTACTAGCCTCCTCCAGGTTGTTGGATGCTCGCGACCTTTTGTCTCGGGGGAGTACCTTAGAGGATGAAGTTGCGCTACTCCTTGGTGGGGAGGTTGGCGAGGTGTGTTTACCCAATTGGGTGAGCACTCGTTCGCACTCGAGGAATGTTGTTCCGAGGCACTGCCTCGTAGCAGCATTTCTCGGCGAGGTAATGGCGATGCCGAGGTACTTGGGGAGCATTATATGTGTGATCCCTATCCTTAAATGGATAGAGAAATGACGATATCCTCCCTTTGCGAACTTGTGCGCAAGCTCGTACTCATACCAATGATGGCACCGCCTCGCCCAAGCAAGCGAATGCTGTCGGGAGGTAGTGTTGGCTTGGGTGCGCGACGGGACCCCACCTTTGAGCTGACGCCCAACCTTGGGGTATGGCATCCCTTTAAGGGAATCCGCCAAGATTGGCGGTTTTAGCTGGTGAGAGTCCAGCACTACTTGGGCCCTTGAACCGGGGTGCTAGGTGCCTACCCACGTTCCACCCTCTGGGCGGAATCTTCCAAGGATCTTGCTCTTGAAGGAAGTAGTGAAATCATAAGCTAGTGGTACAGGGTTCTGCCTTTGAGTCTGATTAGGCACCCGGCTCAATAAACAAAACAAAACAAATTGACCTGATCAAGATCTGCAGAGAGATAAGTTTAATTAGATTGCTCGTCTAGGGCTACAGATAGTCTAGGATGGTGTCATTCCCGAGCAAGGCCGTCTTTACTCCTTTTGGCATATTCATAAGCACTTTCGGGTGCCTAGAGGATATTATGTTATTTGGACGGCCATACAGGACAGAATTATGAGCTACTATCCTTTGCCTGCACTACACCTTTTGTCTCCTTGGCGCGATTGGATGTTTGTGATTCCTGACAATTTCGAGAAAAGGTAAGCCAACCAGATATATCATCAGATGGTAGAGGCCAAGAGATGGGTCATGGATAAGGCAAATAAAGTATGGCATTCTTGGGAAAGCAAAAAGAAGTGGTAGGACTAATTCATCCAACTATGGAAATCTAAGGTTCCGTATCAGGGAAAAGTGTTTATGTGGAGGCTACTTATTGGGGCTCTTCCTATTGGGAATTTACTGCGTGCTCGTAAGATCTTTGCTTGGCTATGTATATTTTGTACTACCTGCGATGAGACAATGCTTCATCTTTTTGTCTTTTGCCCTGTTGCAAGACAGATTTGGAGTTTTATTTTCCCTGTCTGGTCCTCGTTGACTCGACAGCGGATATCAGCTCGTTCATGGATCTTGGGGAAGATGACCTCCATGACCTCTTTGAGTTCAGATTATTTCTGCCTTTTCCATTTCCTTAGATGGACAGCCTTGTGGCATATTTGGCATACTCGGAATGCCTGCATTTTTGATTCAGTATCTGGTATTCATGGTCATGTGGCCCGAACTTGGGGTTTAGTGTTGTGGCAGATCACCTCTATGGTGTCTGCCGATCTGGTTCTTCCCAATATTGCTGCTCCCTGGCTGGATACTGTTCGCTCCACACCAGCTGTAGTTTCAGTTGACATTTGTGTGTTAGAGTCACTGTAGACTTTCCTTCATGTCTGTTATTTTCAATGTTGACCTGATGGTCTGATGTAATATTTATTACTTAATTCAATTATCTTCACGAAGAGAGAGAGAGAGAGAGAGAGAGAGAGAGAGAGAGAGAGAGGTGTGTCTATGATTATTACAGGTCAAGATCGAACAACTTCAGTAGAAGAGTCAGTATCGCGTGTTCATGGAGCACCTCTGAGATTCCACAGGCCAAGGATTTCTCACGTAAGGCAGTTGCCTGTACACTGGCTGTAGCTTGTCTTATAAACACAAGTCAGGTGACAATTATCATATTATATTTATATGCCTTTACTGCATAGCCTTAAGTCAGATGTACAGGCAAAAAGTCTGCCCTCAAAGCACCTCTAATGTGAGCTTAACTTCATATACTCTCAGCAGGCTTTAGCAGAGTCTCTGGTTCCTCATTCTACTGCTGATTTATGCCAAATAGCAGCAGTCCAAGCAGATGATATTCTAAAACTAGATAGTGCAACTGATGCCATGAATGGAGAAACACCTCCTTTTGTGATGGGAGGAATGACTGCCAAGAATTTCAATCCTACAAGATATGCTGGGAGATGGTTTGAAGTAGCCTCACTAAAACGTGGATTTGCAGGCTCGGGACAAGAAGACTGCCACTGCACGCAGGTCCGGTGGACAGGATGTTAGGAGTTCAAATGGAAAATGATTTTATCTATGATTGAACAATCTCGTCTGTGCTGGTCTAACCTTTACTCATAGTCATAAGCAAAATTCACATCTTTGCTTTTGAGCCTGCAGGGTGTGTACACCTTTGATGAACAGAACAAGAGCATACAGGTCGACACCTTTTGTGTTCATGGCAGTCCAGATGGTTATATCACAGGCATTAGAGGGGTTGTAAGGTGCGTTAGCGATGCAGATGTTTCCATGGCTGAGACAGAAGAAGAGAGGCAGGAAATGATTGCATCAAAATGCTATCTTAAATTTCCATTTCTTCCTTTCATTCCAAAGGAGCCATATGATGTGATAGACACTGACTATGACAATTTTGCCCTTGTATCAGGAGCAAAAGATAAAAGCTTTGTGCAGGTATATATCTTCTTTTGCATATGTGCTAAAAACTCATTTTCTCACCTCATGATTTATGTTCTTTAATGGTTCTTGTAGTTGCTAAAAGGGTTATATTGCTTGGTTGAACCGACTTCAAGGACCTCATTTGACAATTGTCTTGAGACTCTGAAAAATTCCAAAACTTGTAAGAATAAAAGTCCCAATCTGAGATACTGGAACCGGTTGTTAGAAAGCCTAATCTTACTTTAGCTCTTAACCTGTGAGCACAAGAGCCAAAACCCCCATTTTTGCAGGGCCCAATGGTTGTGTGCTCTGCTCCAGAGACATGCTAACTCCTGTAATGACTTGGAGCAGACCTTACTATAGCGTGGAATTTTGCACACATGAACATGAGATTGAGAGGCAAGTAGATTGATGGTGACCACCTTGAGTAGTTGCATCCACATACAATATCATGCTGGGAGCAAGTTTATTTTAGCACCTTACACCTGGGGGACACATGGCTGCTCCCTTTTGGTAGTAGGGTAGGATTAGATACAATTTACTTGTATGCATGCAGAACGATGGGAGATAGCTCTTACAACATATGCATGGAAAGGCATCTTCTTTCTCTGCTCTTTCTCCTCTGCTTATTGTCAAGAAGGCATGAGGACACATGGATGAGGTCTATTGGAGTAAGTTGCTTCAAAGAATCAATTGAGACCAAGGCACTTTGAACATCTTGGAAGAAGTGCTGCCCTGCTTGCCTGGTCAAAACGAGAAGGCAGTAGGCTAGAATACATATGGAAGAGGATGATCAGGTAAACAAGTCGCAATCTACTGATTGTATTAGAGCCGGGATGGTTGGTGACTGTATTTTTGAGGAGCACCCATCAGAAAAGAATATGGAAAATGAAAGAACCCAGAAGGTTGGTGTCAATGTTTACTGCATCTGATTTTTGAAGAACAGACAATGCAGATTGTTGTGTAGATCTTTTCTCATCCGGAACCTCACTGTGTGCACCACCAGCCTAGTTTCCTCAACCAATCTCTAGTGGAGTTCTATGGTCAGCTTGTTTTGGTGTTTTGGATGAGATGGAAAGGATCAATGAGTCAAAATAGATAAAGGCGCACATGGCCTGTTAAAAAGCAACCGAACTACCTCAAATGAAAAGATGACTAGAGAGTGCAGAGAATTACACTTAGAGACTCAAAATTGTGGATTTGTGCACAATATGCAAAATTATTACTCGAAATAGATTTTGGTAACCATTGGTGTGGCCAGCTTAGGCTGTACTAGCTTTTGACCTCTTAACTTTGATGTCCTCTCTGTTCTCACTAAGGGACTATGAAATTAAAAGATGGAGCATCACATTTTAAGTAGGAGATAGCTTAGAGTGGATGTTGTGTGTGGGCAAAGGAGGAGGCTGTTGTGTGCACATGGAATTTCAAATGCACGTGAGTCATCCCAAATCAAACATATCAATGCTTTTCAATCTTGCAGTGCAAGGGCTGACAGTAAAAAGTGCACGTTTATGGCAGGAAAAGCTATCTGTGTAATATCCATGTGAAAACTAGTGTTCAACCGAATGTGTACACTATGATGCACATCTATCAAGGCATTAGGAAGAATCGATTTGGTTACACAGTGCATGCTATATGAGCTAAGACTCAAGAGTGCCATAAATACACCTTTTGAGTCTGCACAGCATTTTTTTGAACTTCCAACTAAACACTTTGATTTATTTTGCAGATATATTCCCGCACTCCAAATCCTGGCCCAGAGTTTATATCCAAGTACAAGGATTACTTGGAAACAATAGGATATAATGCAAAACAGATCAAAGACACCCCTCAAGATTGTGAAGACATATCCATGGGACAACTTCAAGCAATGATGTCCATGCCAGGAATGCAAGAGGCTTTGATAAACAAGTTTCCAGATTTGAAATTGCAGCGGCCTGTGCAGCTCAACCCTTTCACTAGCATTTTTGATACCTTGAAAAAGCTTGTGGAGCTATATTTCAAGTAGTTATGCGATTTCATGTGTACAGTTTAAGGATCAATACCTCATCCTAAGCTGTAATTTATCATCATTATTACTGGAAGCTCAGTTTCTGCTCCACAAAATTCAACACTACATAGTGTGATTGGAAAGAGCCAGTTTGTATGTAGCTTTGAGACACCGGTATATTAAAATTAATTTTGGGTGTGTAGAAATGGAAACAGCTATTTGTCAAAACTATTTCTTGCAGTTTGGTTTTCTTATTTTTTTTAAGTGTTTCAGGATGTTTGGGGAATAGTGCTATAACCTGTATCAGTTATCACTCAACCACTGCTGGTTCCATTTGCGGCCTCACATTTTTAGTAGAGAAATACTTTCTGGTAACCCTAATCAAGAAGGACGTCTTATGTCTATGCTGCTAATTCTGCAAAGCATGCTGCATTTTCTCTTATTAAGTAATACAAAGTCATTTGAACTAACTGAGAGGCCACCATAAGCCAGTAGCTAGAAGCCATACGACTCTTGTAAGGTGCCAGTTGCTCCACAAGTTTGTCCAAAAGTGCCTTTTACAAATGGTCAATCTCCTGCACCTCCTAGCAGTTCTCCCTTGTGGGCCTCCATCTGTGCCTGTACCCTTGGACCCAATGGCCAAGCTTGGCTAAATTTCGAAACAAGTAAAGGTAGTGAGGGGTTTTAGCCTTGCACTGCTACGACTTCCACACTCCAGGATTCCACTTATCAAGTGGAAGGGGCCATTCTGCTAACTCCTGTAGAAATAAAGCATCTAAGGTGTGGCCCACTCTTTTGCACCAAGTCATGTATGTCCATAGACTCTTAAGAGCAATACCCCGACTTTGGCAGCACACACTTCACAGCAGGTTGCCACAGCAAACATCGGATGCTATCTAAGCCATGCTATGATGGATCTCACTAGTATAGACATTGAGAGGACATGGATATCACGAGGATAGACAGTGATGTCATGGATCTCACTAGCAACACCACTTAGGTACAAAAATGGCCGGTTATGAGAACCATTTCTCCAATTTTTTGAACCTCCCCCGAACATCTCTCCATCTTTATGAGGACAGCTTCAGTACCAGACCAGGATACATGACATGCATAAGGACGAGATGTGACATAGACTAGATATGGACTAACTTTGTTTTTAGCTTTGAGACCCAGAAATACTCTAGAGAGGCACTTAAGAATCTGCTACCACTACCTCTTCCACCGTAATTGTATGGTGGGTCTTGTAGGATGGTAGGGCAGAACAAAGGCCTTTGTATATGTGGACAGCATTAATTTTTAGTTTGGTTAGTTTTGCTTCCGAGGGCAAGGCTACTATGGACCGGTTCCCACCACGCCCTGATTGGCCATCAGATGGAGAACTCCGTGAATCTCAAAACCATGTGGCCTTAGATCATTCAGGGGTGTGCACCCTAGACCTGGTGTGAACAAGTCGTACAATGGTTAAAAGTTACTTCGAGATGGGTGCCGTAACAACATACATAGTACGGTGGTAGAACACGAGATGGGCACTTGCTCCTAAGGCTGCATTTGCACATGTCTAGGTGGACCTGTGTCAATTCGCTTTTTGTAATGCATTCTTATATGATTAAGTTTTATAACTTAAATGTCCAAAAATGGCTAGTTTTTTTCAAGACAAACTAATTTCATCCAGCTTTTCAAAAATCTAGCGAGTATTGCGCTCAAGGACGATTTTCTATGAAGTCTGCAGCATTCCATGTCTAAGAGTTTGAGGAGGCCTTACGAGTGTAAATTTGCTTGTGAGTTGAAAGATGAGCTTCTGGTACTTCAGACCCATTTGACTAGCTTGACAACTTAGTTGACCTACACTTTCTTATCGTTGATTGGCTAATTTGATTTGTTCAACAATACCATTTATAATATGGCACCCAATTTTCTAACTGTGTGGACAAATGTTGAGGGGGGTTTTCAAAAGGAAAATGAAAAACCTAGTTTTTCATTTTCCTTGAAAATCCCTTCTCCATTATGGGAGAAAGGCAAGGTGATGGGCATTTCTTCCCTAATAAAGGGAAAAATCACCCATTGCATAATTAAGGAAACCCTTTTTATATTTCCTTAGATGGTTGGCTCCCTTAGGTGCACATCATTGGTTCAATCTCTAATGGTTGTAGAATATGCCTAGCTTAAGACTTTGGCAAGGGTAGTAGACCATCTAAATTTTTGTGCTCGTGGACAAGTTTGACATCTTCCTTTATGATTGTGTCACACACCCCTATGTAATAGACCCATGAAAAGAACAATTTCTCTCTCAACTAGATCCATCTCATTTATGAATAGAGGGTGCATGTTCTAGAAGGTAATGGTAAAATGGCATTAGGGATTATGCCTCTCATCTTGGCTAGAATGGAGGTCACACATTTGTCGATGAGGCTTTCCCTCTTTGTCTCTCTTTCTCTGTCATATGTCACAACATGATTTTCTTTGGGCCTTTCTTCCACTTTGATACGTTAGAAACATGTGCTCTCTCTCTCTCTCTCTCTCTCTCTCTCTCTCTCTCTCTATGTGATTATGTTGGTTTGGTATGTAACTCAAGAACGTTGGTATGTAACCAACCTTTCTCTGTGGATGGGTGGTAAAACCTTGATTACAACTTAATTATATTAGCAAACAAATAGTAACTCAAGAACGTTGGTATGTAACCAACCTTTCTCTGTGGATGGGTGGTAAAACCTTGATTACAACTTAATTATATTAGCAAACAAATAGTGCAAATCTGAAAATACAAATTTACCTATTGATCTTGGACAATGTATATTAGATTGGTCCCAAAATTGGTGTCCCTTTCGGTATTTCTTTAGCTTTATTGAAGAATAAGTTTATTTACAATGGGATTCTTCCAATCCCTTTCGGTATTCCAACTCCCCTTGCTGTTTAAAATCACCAGTAAGTCTATAATCTCATTTGCTCCTTGATTTGGGCAATCAATTGACATTCACTCGCTTTGATGGAAATGAAAAATGCCCAAAATTCAATTATTTGTTGGTCTCTTTACTTGAATAGGCTAAAAAATATCTTCAGCCTTGTTGAATCCAAGTCTTGGAGCTTCTAATTTTTGGCACGCTTCTCGAGATTGTTGTTAAAACCTAATTTCTACTATTTATAGATTAGGGTTTATAGTAGAGAAATTTGAAATTTCTCAGCCTTGTTGAATCCAAGTCTTGAAGCTTCTAATTTTTGGCACGCTTCTCGAGACTGTTGTTAAAACCTAATTTCTACTATTTATAGATTAGGGTTTATAGTAGAGAAATTTGAAATTTCTCAGCCTCCAAGGTTCCAAATGCTGAGATCTTTGGAGCAAGGCTTTGAAATGGCTGGGAGATGAGAGGGAAAGCTGTAGAGAGAGAAATTTTAGAGTTTTGTCATGAAGAATGATTGAAAATCAGTCAAATGCAGTTGCTGCCTTGTCACAACATCATATAGATGCAAAGAATTGAAGAAAATCAGTCATTTACTAGTGTTGCCCTGTCTCAACAACTTGTAGATGTTGTCACTTGTTGTTGATTGGTCTTTTTTTGCCCTCGGCTGCCTAAGAAGACTCTCCAATGGCTGCAAATCAAACCAACAGCCTCTTCTCCCTCTCACTTATAGGTTGAATTTATAAAAATGCTTCTCTCCAACCTCTAAAGACGTTTTTCAGTCTTGCATGGGCATTTTTTACAAAAGTGACAGCCTTTCCAAATGGTTTTTTCAATATTTTTCATAATTAAACATTAATTTTTAGCTTTTAAATACTAAAAATTAATCTAATAATTATTATGGTGCCCTGAAAAATAATATGACCGGTCAATAATTAAATTGGTCGGGCAACTTCCATTCTTGAGTGTCTCTATGCCATCTTTGACCATTGGATTGACGTTAGGTACCATTAAACACCACTTATCTAGTGTCACCAATTGACACTTATGGCCAAATGAATGACCTAGGCCAACAATTAACACCAGATACCACCAAGTACGTGTGCGGCATAACTTACATAAACTTTTGCCTTTGACATCCTGTGATTTCTTCGCATCCCAAGCTCGTAAATTTACTTTAATCCCAATTGCACCTCACATGTGCAACATTTACTTAATCATGTGATTAATAATTAATCTATATGTTAAGTGAGGTTTCAAAAATACATGTCTTCATGACATGGTATGTGTTAATAAGCAAGGAATGGTACTAGGGAAAGTAAGATATCCATGGTACAATAACAAACTTGTCCACTGTGCTCGAGTTTATCAACTGAAACAACACATGGGAGTTGGTTTTATATCCCCCAAGGCAAAAGATTATTATTGTAAAGTGGGCTACAAATCCAAGTACTTGGTGGATGGTAACCTTTGACAAGCACAAGATGAGGCTTGTTGCCAAGGGTTTCACACAAAAGCGTAGCTTGGATTGTGCATGGACAACTTAGTTGGATGCAAAGAATAGTATCGGAGAAGGGAAGATCTCCATGATGTGACAATAGACTTGGTATCCACTATGTGAACTATGCCTTGAGATCATGAGCTGACCACTTTTTAGGAGGCTCTTGCAGAGGACACCTAACATTGTGTGTTGCAAGAAGAACTTAAGTGAAACAACACATGGGAGTTGGTTTCACATCCCCCAAGGCAAAAAATTACTATTATGAAGTGGGCTACAAATCCAAGTACTTGGTGGATGGTACCTTCAATAAGCACAAGATGAGAGGCTTGTTGTTAAGGGTTTCACACAAAAGCCTAGCTTGGTTTGTGCAAGACATTTTCTTTGACTATTCGGATGTCCAACATTCAGACCGTTTTAGCCCTTGCAACATCTCGTTTACAATCATCTCTCAAGCTCTTCCTAGGGTCCAGGGTACCATGGATTCCTTCATAGAGCAAGAGTTAGATGAGATGATTGAGCCTTCTTTAAAGCTAATAACCTTGCTCTTGATGCCATAAGAGAGGATGCCATCGCATCTCTCCACAAAGGCTCGAGGATGTTGATGTTAGAGGCTTGTCTCTCTATACTAAACTTACAACCAATTTATGGGTGGAATGACAAATGTCATAACTTTATAAAGGTAAAGTAAGTTGGTTTTTGGAATTGTCAATAATATCTTGCCTTTATCCTAACTCTAGGTGATTGTGAGTTGATTATAAGCTCTTTTGTGACAAATAGCTCACATATATATTTTATGAAGTGAGCATCCTTTTGTGGATGAGATACATGTATCAATAGCTTCTAAAAAGATTGTGCCTCTTGGATATGAAGTGACCACATTATTCAATGGCTTGCATTGGTTTGTTCACCTATCCAATGTAATTGTATATATATAGGAATGTAAAAAATCGTCTACTTGATGGTTTAGACATGTTCCCAACTTTGTTTTGATTCTATATAAGTACTCAGTAATGCATTTGTTAATAGTCTGGCGCAAAGTAGTCTTCATTTAGCTGTGGATATTAAATCATCTTGAAATATTGGGTTTGAGATGACATTGGAGGGGATGCCAAATGCAACAAAGTCTTGTGTCTACTTTTGGTGCAACTAGGTTATTTTACTTTTTAATACCTTCTTAATGGTGAAATGTTGTTAGGGATAATGACTCTCATCTTGGCTAGAATGGAGGTTAAGATTTGTCGATGAAGCTTTCCCTTGTTGTCTTTCTTTGACACATACAACACGATTTCCTCTAGGCCTTTCTCCCACTCTAATATGCAGGAAGCATGTGCTCTCTCTCTCTCTCTCTCTCTCTCTCTCTCTCTCTCTCTCTCTCTCTCTCTCTCTCTCTCTCTCTCTCTCTCTCTCTCTCTCTCTCTCTCTCTCTCTCTCTCTCTCTCTCTCTCTCATTGACTATGTTGTGAATAGAGGAGGGTGCAATATGTAACTCAGGAATGTTGGCATGTGTTTGTAATCAAGGAATAGCAACAGAGAATGGAAGATATCCATGACGCGACAAAAAGCTTGGTGTCCATAGCGTGAGAGCCCTAATCAGATCATGAGTTGATCACTCTTCAGGCAGCTCTTCCACAAGACACCTAGTGTTGTGTGTTGCAAGACGAGTTTATCAAGCAGAACAATGCATGGGAGTTAGTTTTACGTCCCCCAAGGCAAATGATTATTATTGTGAAGTGAGCTACAAGTCCAAGTACTTGGTGGATGGTACCTTTGACAAGCACAAGGTGAGGCTTCTTACCAAGGGTTTCACACAAAGCCTAGCTTGGATTGTGCAAGACATTTGCTTTGACTTCCCAGATGTCGAACATTCAAATTGTTTTAGCCCTTGCAATGTCTTGTTTGCAATCATCTCTCAAGCTCTTCATGGGGCTAAGGGTATCATGGATTCCATGATAGAGCCAGTGTTAGATGAGATGATTGAGCCTTCTTTAAACCTAATAACTGTGGTCTTGATGCCATAAGAGAGGATGCCATCACATTAATCCAGAAAGGCTCAACGATATTGATGTTGGAGGTTTGTCTCTCCATACCAAACTTACAATCGATTTATGGGTGGAGTGACACAACTGTCATAACTTCATCAAATTGAAGTAAGTTTTTTTTGGAATTGTTGATAAAAGCTTGCCTTTATCCTAGCTCTAGGTGATTGTGAGTTGATTATAATCTCTTTTGTAACGAATAGCCCATGTATATTTTCTATGAAGTGAGCATCCTTTTGTGGAAGAGATACATGTATCAATGGCTTCCAAAAAGATCGTACCTCTTGGATATAAAGTGACCACATTAATCAATGTCTCGCATTGGCTTATTCACCCATGCAATGTAATTGTACATCTGCACAAGTGTAGAAAATCATATACTTGGTGGTTTAGACATATTCTCAACTTTGTTTTGATTTTATACAAGAATTTAGTAATGCATTTGTTAATAGTTTGGCAAAGTGAATCTCAATTTAACTGTGGATATTAAATCATATTGAAATATTGGGTTTTAGATGACATTGGAGGGATGCCAAATGCAACAAAAGCTCGTGACTACTTTAGGTGCAATATGAGGTTGGTGAGCTTTCTTAGGCAAGGTTTTCAACCATGTGGGTAGATATGTGAGCTTTTAGGTCAAAAGACTCTTAAGGCAATGCCAATTTCATGTCATTCATGTCGATGCACTAAGCCCATGTGAGCCATCCAAGACATGTCCCACCGACACATTGGATTATGGAGGTCATACATCAAGACTACTTGAAAACGGGAACACACAAATATGATCAAGCAAAGTTCATGCTAGAGGGGGAGAATATGTGTAGTTTGTTTTTATGAGATGTATGCTTCCTTGTAAACTTAACTTATCATGTTTTATACTATGGTGTCTTAGAAACAACTTTATCCCCCTATGCTAAATTGAGACTATGAACCAATTGTAGTAAAACTATAAAAATACAGGATGATAAAAGATGGAAAAGGCCACTATATGAAAGGCTCTACATGTACAATAGGCTCTTTCATTGTCACCAAGCAAGACTTGTGATGTAGGCTATTCCTATCTTGAATCACAACCCATGATCCCATGAAGATTGCGTTGTCTTATTTGGCATTGTTAAGAGACTTCATATGTATGGCCAAAAGATGCTAGGTCTCAAGGAAGAAAGCTCAACTAAAAGCAAGATAGGTTCATGGTAATAAGAAGAGAAGAGAAGACATGATAGTTGTGAGACAAGTGTTCAAGAAGTAGGGCTCAAAATCGATTTCTATTTCATAGAAGCATCCAAGATTCATAAATTTGAATCATATTCATCATGCATATACATGAGTTATGGGATTCATATTTCATCATGGTCATGGCCAATATCAACTGGAATCCATGTACAACAATATGATTATGAGCAAACATGATGCACATGCAATGCTTTTATGCTTCGAGAACAATTCTGAGAACAACCTCATTCTACAAGATCCCATATATATACAAAAATCCCTACATAAGAGCAAGATCATCTCACCAATTCTTCACAAATCCTTGCTTTTATCTTCAGGATAGCATACATACAAGAAGACCACAAAGCAATTCACTTGACCTTCTCAAACCAAGGCATCCATGAGCACAATAAGAGAACATGTATAATAGCAGTGGTGTCATGTTTTTTGTGTATATAGCAATAAATCTTCATGATCATGAGCCTCCAAACACTCTAGGGTTTTCTCCCCTCAATCATGTATTAAGTATGCTTTCTTCTTTGCTTTTTCCACTAGTCCCAATCATGACTAGCCCTTTGAAATGTAAAATCTCTTCCAATAATCCACGTTTATTACTGTCTAGAAACAAGCACAAACTAAACTAGACAACAATGCACTTGGCCCTCTCTTTCACACAATTCCCCTCCACAAAAAGCGTGGTGATCCTACAAGTAAAGT
Organism: Lygodium microphyllum; assembly: GCF_053477565.2. Classification (NCBI taxonomy): domain Eukaryota; kingdom Viridiplantae; phylum Streptophyta; class Polypodiopsida; order Schizaeales; family Lygodiaceae; genus Lygodium; species Lygodium microphyllum. Next base: position 163,807,103 of record NC_141136.1, on the reverse strand, counting down.
GGTTCCTTTTGTCTAAGCATAGACAATATACATATTGGTTTATCCCACTAAGGTTTGAGGCATCTTAGACTAGAAGACCTCATGTTTTCTTTGCATGCTGGACAATCAGCAAAGACTATTTTTGAGATTATCTAATTGGCTTAACACTTCATGAAGGGATGCAACTAGTGTCCTATATGCATACAAGTGGAAGTCTGGTGTAGATGGACCTTTCCATTACTTTCCTCCATTGGACCCATGGTCACACGACAACGGGTGTTTTTAGGGAGCTATAGAAACCTTGAAACTTTTCTAACACATGATGTTATAATGATGCATACTAATATATTATTGCAATGATGTATGCCATCACAAAGTTGTGCTATCACAAATTGGGTGGAGTGGGAAGTAATAAAAACATATTTAAATAGCACGTTAACAAATTTGCTACATTTTGGGTATAGTCAAGTTATAAGCATCGAGAGTTTGAAACCAAAGGTTGTGTGTTCAATACTTGTTGAATGTGCAAACAATTCTTTTATATTTTTGCAATCTATCCTCACCTCTAATTTTGGAGAATGTCAATTGTGTACAATCCAAGTTCACCATTTTGTACTTTCTTGATTATGATACTCAAGTTTGGGTCTAGCCAATATTTTATGCGATCATCCCACACCCCAAAGTCATATGATATAGTTATACATACTCAAGTTACATAACTTAATATAGCTTGAAAAATTTCAGTTTCTCTTTAGAGATATATATAACACTCATGTAAGCATGCACTATCATGCAAGCTTAAGCAACTATGTCTCTTTAGAGAGAAAGAGATGTCAGATCTTGATAACAAAACTAGGTGCTATTGCACTAGCCCAATGCTTTGCAATGGGGGGTTGAATAGCCAAGGGGTCGAGCAACATACGAGTGGCAAAGTGTGTGGTGGACATGGGGTGGCTGAAAACTTATAAGGAGTGGGCATGTAGGTGGATATATGGGTGGGTGGACACCCGCAAGGGGTGGGCACATGCAAGTGGCAACAAGTGGGCGATGAGGCTTGACCTTGACAAGTGAACACATGGTCCCCTCAAAATCTTTTATAAGACGAGGGTGTGCAAGTGCACGTTATGTAACATCCTACCCAAAACTCTTAATAATGATATTAATAATTATTATATTAACCACTTTATTCATAATGATAAACTAATAATATATATTTATATAAGATAAAAAATATTTATAATATTATATTGATATGCTAATTATTCAACTTAATACAAAACTAAATTAATGTTATTATAAGAATAATATTCAACATTAATGTGTTAATAGCGTTACTAAAAATATTAATAATATCAATATATTAGTAATGCTAATGTATTTTATAGTATAAAACAGTATTATTGAATTCTATAGCATTATATGTTACACACAATTCTCTCTCTCTCTTTTTTTTTCCGTAAAACAATTCTCTCTCTCTCTCTCTCTCTCTCTCTGTGTCTCTCTGTCTCCGCATTATCTGCACCTCCCGCCGCTACCAATCGCGTGCGCCACTGGCTTCCGATTGTCACGCCTCCGTCACCTACTATGCATGCCGTCCACGTGTGATCGGCCGCATTATCTTCACCTCTGGCCGCTACCCATCGCCTACCACGCCTGCCGTTACGTACTACACCTGCCGTCCACGTGTGCTTGTCCAGGCAGTTGTCTACGCCTCTCACGCCAGTCGTGCTGCCTGCCTGCGATTGGCAGACTATACCTCTCTAATAGTGGCATTGCCCTTCTATTCTTTGCATCCATTCAAATATCCCAAATATCTTTCCAATCGATTTGGGAACTATCACGTACATCAATGGATAATAGCATCAATGCATCCAATGTATCAAGACATAAGCTGGATCTCAAGTTACTTTTTATTAGATTTTTCCTAGAAAACCCTAGCTCACAAGAAGCTGTACTTGCTGGAATGACTATGCATGTTTGCCATAAACGCATCATCCTTGGATATAAATCCCACCAAGTCTTTGTACCACTACAAAACTGCCAAGCATCATATATGCCCCTATTTCTTGCGACACGATATAGCATCCCAACAAATTTCTCTCGCTCATTCATGCATCTTCGAATATCAACTATTTGGCTATCAACATTAAGTTTGTTGATTAGGCTTTCTAGCCATTCTTGGCTCCTTTTGTCCCGATCAATATCATCCATGGGATATGAGGAAGGATTAAATATCTTGAATGCATTGAAAACTGGTAGATCCTCAAATCTACTAGTCAAAGCATTCAAAACATTTTGCACATATGCTCGTGCAACACCAATGCATTCTGAAAGAGAACCTGTCTCATTTCCATCACCTCCAGGAATTGTATTTAAGTCCAAGTCATCATCTTCTTTTTCTGAATAACTTATACTCTTAGCTCATTTCTTCTTCTTTTTTGACACTTTTTGAATTGCAACATACTTTAATACATGTGTATGTGATATGCCGTTAGCATCTACAAAAGCCAAGTTTCCATTTTTTGTCATATTATAAGGGCACCAATCATTGTTACATCCATCTCTTGCCTTTGAAATTCAGAGTTGAGTTTGTTTAACTCTCCAAGCATATCTGCTAAAAGGTGTATGATGAATTGCACCATAAATGTTGTAGCATATTCATACAATTTTTTCTCATGTCTTTTCCATTGCTCAAGAACAGTGGGCATAATTTGAACAAACCTCTCCATCACCTTGCCCCTTGAAAGCCACCGAACTGCATGCATTTGTAACATTTTCATGTCCATAATGTCATACTCATGCATTACTTTCCAAAGTTCCATATGACGGTTTGTTGATCTTCCTAGCCATGAATATACTTTGCTTGCAACCTTATCCACAAAGGCAAATATATGTGGATGTGTTACAAATCCATCTTTTACTGCAAGTGCTTGTCGATGGACAATACAATGAATCCCCATGACATGTGGCAATGATGCTTGAAAGCGTGCCACAACTCCTGTCCTATGCCCTGTCATAGCCGAAGCTCCATCAGTTTGCAATAGCAACTAATTTTTTCATGTTTAAACCACTTTCCAAGAAAAATGCATATATAGCATCATACATGGCCTTAGATGTTCCATTATCCATTGGCAACAACCGCACAAATCTACAAATTGCATCTCCTCTACCTCCATCATTGATATATGAAACATAGATAATTAGATGCTTTTCCATAGCGCGGTGAGTGCTCTCATCAATGACCAACGAAAAGAAAGGACTAGCACACATCTTTGCATACATTTGCTTTCGAACATGGTCCCTCATAGCTAACATCATTTCCCTTCCTAAAACTGGATTTACATAGGATCCATACTCATCTGATGGCGGCATATTTGGAGTACAAAGATCCCTTTGCAACCTACATAACTGCGGATATTTTTCCAATGGTATGTCCTCACACACACAAAAATATACCAATTTCATGCATGATATGATCCGCTTTTGTTCACTATGAACTATGGTATCTAATCCATGGTCCATAGGTCCTTTGCCATCACTGCCAATCTTTGCCTTGGCATTACGAGCACGTACTGCACTAATGTGATTAGAGGTCTTAGCATGATCATTCAATGCCGACAATTGGATGCTTCGAGTGCCTCCTTGTGTATAGGTATTTACTTTGCTAGCATCTTGACACCATTGGCATTTCACTCTTTCCTCGTTACCTCGTTACATAAATTTTTACATATGTATGCCCATGGATGCAAAAGAGTCCATTGATGTCGCCACTTTCGTTTCACCTTTTTAATAGAAGCATCAACATTGGAAGAACTCTCTGTTGCATTTTCCACATTCACATTCATATTATCTGTATCATTTGGCGTTGCTGAAGTCATTCCCTCTTGCATTCTTGAAGCATTTGCATTTAGTGCTGACATTTGACCCATAGTTTCATTAGCATCTCATGATACCAAACCCCCGGCCCGGGCCTTTCACCAGCACTTTGACCTCTTGATAGAAAAGAGGCTATAGAAGGATAAGCCTTTCTTTTCCTTGCCAAAGCCTTTTGAGATTTGGATGGATTCATGGTCGAGCTATCTACAATACATTAAAAAATAACATAAAGTAATGTACCTTATGTTATGAGTATAATATGCATGCTTTTCAAAGGTTGTTATGTGAAACAATAAAAGAAGGTTCTCAATGTGTACCTGCAAGTAATAACTCAAGTCGATATATGTTGGTGAATTGGAGAGAGATTTCCAAGTCCCAAGCCTCCCACTAAATCTCCAATAGTATCTATGTCACACAATAACTATCAAGGGTGCTTACATTCATCAAAGATTGAATCATAATGCATATTAAACTTTGAATATAGCATTATGTTTCAAGTATTGCATATTAAGCACCATTGGTAGATTGAATCATAATGCATATTATACTTTCAGTATAACATTATGTTTCAAGTATTGCATGAATTGTTGGCATGAATCTTCCTTTTTGGTTTAGCTTCATGTCATCCATTCTCTATATACTTTTTAGAGTAGGAAAATTAGTGTGCATGTTTGCATATGGTTCAAAAGTCCAAAAGAGGTTGTCTCCAATGGGTTAAAGGCATTAGGGGAGTTTTGAGGTCTCGAAAATGCCCTGTAAGAGATCTTAGAGAGAGAAAACAATTTAAGAAATAAAATCATTTTATATAATTTTTAAAAGGTTTATATTTTGGTAAGTTAAAATATCAAAATTCGTTAATAAGTAATTGTCGTGATATTCTCGTGGTCACATCAAACTTAGAAATCTAGGTCACCATAAAGTTGGCAAAGGTTGTCATAATGAAGATCTTACGTCTCCTCATTAAAGTGAAAACTAATATTCAATTTGAATTTTGGTGGATACTCGATTGCCTCCCTCCATCGTTTCTCTCGTGCTCACATCAAACCTAGAAATCTAGGTCACCATAAAGTTGGCAAAGGTTGTCATAATAAAGATCTTACCTCTCCTCATTAAAGTGAAAACTAATATTCAATTTGAATTTTGGTGGATACTTGATTGCCTCCCTCTATCGTTTCTCTCTCCTTTTTTTCTCCTCCTTAGTAGTCTCTTCTTTGTTTTCGTTCTTGCTTCTAATTATATCCTTAGCTATGGATCAATCACCCAATGATCTCTGTAACTCAGCTATGGATCAATCATCCAATGATCTCTGTAGCTCTCATAAAAGAACTCTCTATCATCTTCATATTGAGTTGGATAGTGAGTATGAACAAATAAGAAAGAGAACAAAATCTATCACGGTTACAGAGTCTATGAAACATATACTGAGGTTTGAAGGAAAGAAGAATATTGATATTTGGTTCGATGGAAAGTATATCCCAAAGATCCTAGCAGAAATAGCACTCATCCTTTCTATAATAGCTTATCATTAATGAGGTTTATTGGTGATGGCTACAATGGATTTTTAGGTTATACACTTAACCTTGTTGTAGAAAAGGATATCCTTGGACTAGAGAATCATCTTTTGATGAAACACAATATAGAGTTGTTGCAGAAGCTAGAGGATTGTCAACAAAAAATTCATTCATTGGAAAAGCATATCAAAGCTTATCAATGAAAGCAAGCTTTATTAGGCCTTCGAAATCGACAAAGAGCTCTTAAAAATATTGAGAATCTCAAACGAGGAGGAGGAGGCTGTGGTAAAAGAATCCAAGCAGTAAAGTATATATTTTTTCACTTAGAAAATCTTAAATATGGCTTTATTTAAATTACTTGCATTGATTTGTGATGTTAATTTTGCTTAGATCTCTTCTACAACCAAATGCAAGTGAAATAGATTATTTAAAAGCAGCTCAGTTTTATTATCATCTTATTCCTTCAGTAGTTTCAAAGGATATTTTGGAGAAGAAGAAATTTAAAAAGGCAAAGAAACAATGCTTGGAGTCATTTGTAAAGGATCATTCTTTGGATTCTGAGTTAGTACAGAAGACACTAGATAGTATTGGTATCAGTCGAGATGCTTATATGCAACTTTTCTAAATTTTACAATCAAATATGAAGCAAGGACATGTACACAATTGCATACTTCCGAAGCCATTTGTGGTTAGGACTATCAGATAGAGAGTTAATAACAAAGTGATGGGGATTCTAGGTGAGCCTTTTCATATCAAGGCTACCTTTAAGGGCAAGAAAAAGGAGGTTACATTCAATGAATTTCACAATATTTTTCTTGACTTGCCCACCCTACAATGCTTAATGATCAAATTTTATGACTTGTTAGCAGAGGCACAAGGAGTGGCTAGATTTGTGATTAAACTTGATGAAAGTGAGATTCTGAAATGTAAAAAATTGGAGAGAATCTCTATCACCTTGATGAATAGAGCACTTTCATCAGGTCATTGCAATCACTCAACATCATTTAGTGTTCAATCTGAATATAACATTTGGTGGCCAGGAGCATTTGAGATAGATACTGAGAATTTTGATATATTATATTGGGTTTTTCATCAAACATCAATACCTAATGTTATTCAAAGGCAACAAGCAGGAGAAGAGCTATTTGTTGAAGGATTTGGGAACTACAGGATTGAGTGGCACATAGCTGGTGACCTAAAGACACTCAAATGTATGTATAATGTATCAAAGGGGGACAACTCGAGATGTCCTTGCTTTTACTGCATGTCGCCAGCAGCTACAGAGTTAAACTCAAGCAATTGGAATAGAGCTCCCTCTAGGTACAATAAGGGTCCACAGTTTCAACCAGTCTTGGTTAGCGAATGCCCATATTTGTACACTTCATGCATTTTGTAGGATAATTGAAAAGCTTGTTCATCTCTATATAGGATTTGCATGGAAACTGAAGCCATTATAAACTAGAACAGATGCTATAACAAAGGTTGAAAAAGTTCTCTCTGCAATTGGTTTGCATGGTGGCAATGTTGTTATTGAACCAGATCTTCAGAAGTCTAAGGATGGTAATTGTGTCCCAAAAAAACCATCTATTGGTGGAGTGAAGGCTAGAAGGTTTTTAGGCTTTCATGGGAGACTTGGCAAGATAAACTCGAGAAATGGTGGCTCAACTATTAAATTTAATAAGTGGAAATCCCTACATAATGCAGTTAAGGATCACACTGATAATGGACAAGCTCGGAATAGAAAAGCTAAAGTTTAGGAAACACTAGACAAAGTGTTTTTTTATTGTGATAAGACTGAATGGAATGATGATGATCTCAAAGACTTTAAAAACCAATTGAACCTTTTCAAAAAGGCGATGACAGAAGCTTGGGGTGATCTACACTTTACTCACTATATGGTAAGAAGTTTGTATATGCTGTTTCTTCATTGTCAAACTCATATAATTTTTTAAATAACTTTCTTTATTTGTTGACTATGCAGCATATTTTATAAAACCATGGTGCATACTTTATTAAACAATATGGATCTCTATCTATCTGGTCAACCCAAGGTATGGAAAAATCACATTATCAAGCAAGAACAAAATATTTCAGGCACACAAGACATGGAGTTAGAAGACACAAAGCCAACAGTTTATTAGAGGTCTTTCAATGGTTCTATCGACAAATCTGGCATAAATTCAAGCTTAAAGATACAACCACATCAAGCAATATATCATCTTTAGCAAGGACTATACAAATTGTTACCCAAAGAAGAAAAGATAGATATTTAAATTCTTGCGCAAAGCAAAGATTTACAGAATGGTTACAAACCAAACAAAGAGTTAGGAAAATATGGGCTTCAAGAAACCCTTGATCTTTGGCATCTTCTAGTCTGATTGTGTTGCAGAAGAGTCCTTAGTTTTAGGCACCTCGACAGGGCCTCCAGAGGAGTCCTTAGTTTTAGGCACCTCAACAGGGCCTTCAGAGAGTCCTTGGTTTCAAGTAGCTCGACAGGGCCTCTAGAGGAATCTTTTGTTTCATCCCACTCAATAAGACCTCTGTATTTCAAAAACTCCTGTTTTCGATAGCCTGAAAGAAGCTTCAAATTCTTACTATCTCCTACATAAGAGAGCAAATAGGAGCCAAGAACTCCAAAATATCCAGCTCTAGATCCACTGTATCTAGGCATGAAGGCTAAAAACTCTTATGGCTTCTTTCTTCTCCACTAAAATGATATTTTCCAAACCTCTGTTGAAAACTTGAGATCCAATTACCTTTGAGATAGCTCTCAAAGCCATCATTGGTAGACTTGGAGAGCTTAACAATCTACTATGATATATTACAATTGTTTAATTGTTTAAGTTTCCAATATAATGGCAATGGCTTTGATTTTTCCCAAGCTTCATTGGCCTAGAGCCCTTGGCCCTTCCAAGAAAGTTGTCCAGATCTTCAATCTCAATCTACACAACAAACCACAAGAGTATAAGATATAAGATATTTATCTATAATGCATAATAAAGTCTATCATGAAATCAATGGGTAACTTCGAATTATATTTCATACCTTAGGGTGTTCGTCTTCTTCAAGAAGACTATCATCATAAAGATTTATTGAACTCTTGGGTTTCTCATCTGATGGAGAATTCAATCTCACTTCATACCCTACATCATCAATACGAAGTCTCTTCTGGACCTGCAAGAACTCTTCTTCTGTAGGTGGCCCCCCCTTTTCGTATTCTACAATTTGATTAATACATGTATATAAGGCTATGGAGCTGTCTTGGAAATTCTCTTCCTCAACATCAAGACTTGCTAGTGATTCTTGTTCATAACCTATAAAATTCATATCATTTTGGCCCAAACACTACAAGATATAGGCCTTATACCGACGTTTAAAGCGACGAAAATACAAACAATAAAATTTGCTCCCGTCGTCGCAAAAAGCGTTGTTATTAACGACGCCATAGAAACGTCGGTATTGGAGACATGCATAGCGATGTTGATAGCGTCGCACGACGCCAATCGCGATGCTATCAGCGTCAGCGTCGGTATTGGCACCGACGCTGATAGCGATTTGCGACGCTGATAGCGATGCCAATACCGATGCTGATAGTGACAGTTGGGGACGTGCATAGCGACGCGAGCAATACAATTTGCAATACTAATAGCGACGGTAACAGGGAATTTTTTTTTTGTGGCAAGGCAGCAAGCTGCCCTGCCACATATAGCACTGTGTGCTTTATGAGAGCCATACAAAATAGTTTCTACACTACTGTGTACAATGCGCTTGCAAACAAAAACAATGTATACTGAAATCATAAAACTGATACATGAAATAAATACATGATCGCATAAAAAGCAATTGGTACAATCGTGACAGGATATCACTAATACATAGAACATGTCCGTATAGGGTCGATGATGCTTGATTCTACTACTCTGTTTTTGTTTCCTAGAAATTAGTCCTATCTATAAAAAGTTATTTGTTCAAGAACGATCGTGCTGAGAGTATTTTGATTCATAATTTTTAGGTGAGTAGTGCTTTGTAAATGATTATGATGTATATCTTATATCTGCATATTAGTCCTAAAGAATTAATGATCAATATGTATGTAAATCAATTCAAGAAGTTATATGTAGTAGTAGGAATATTTTAGGCAAAACTAGTGTTTCTGTGTTTCTATTATGGTCTATTGAGGCCATAAAATAAACTAAAGAAAATAATCATCAATTAAAGAGAAATACAATAGGGAACATTCATACTCATCCCTCAAATGTTATATATATATCATAATATGCATTAATCATGCATGCGTGTGTGTGTGTGCATGTGCGTGTGCGTGTGCGTGTGTGTGAAGTAATATCATGAAGTAGCGATATGTGTCAGCGTACACCCTAGTTATGGGATATCAAGATGTCAAGTAAACTCTATATGCTTATGTACACTTATCCATATATTCATATATTCTTTCTAGCACAACATCAACATTGATGGTATAGAAAATTTATGAGTATCATTGAGGATCTCTTAGTCTAATAATAAACCAATCTATAAAAAAAAGCATCTTAGTAATGTGGTTTTTTTGTCCTAGGTCCATGTATAAAAATTAATGCCATCTATGAAATTTATCAACTTTTATTGTAATGATTGGAAGACATCAAATGCAACAATGTAATACAAGGTTACCATGTCAAAGACAATATCAAATAGTAAAAATGTTTGTGCCTGTGTGGGGGTGTGTGTGTGTGCCATAGTTATAAAATTTGTTCCAATCAATTATATTTATAGTCATAACCTTTGAAGAAAATATCCTATGCTCAATTTAAGGGATTCTTCTTCTATGGCAACACTTAGTTCATTTTGATGAAGTACCATAATGACCATTAGCTAGGGGATCATTTTCTTTTAGTCCTTCCGTTGACTAGTTGGCATGATTACTAATTTGTTATGCCTATAAAGTTAATACAAAAACAAGGAATTATGCATATCACAATTAGATCCCCTACTTGGACATTATGAAGGATATGACCAATTTTAAGCCATCTTAAAGAGTCACCAATGTACGTGGCCCATGGTAAAGCACATTGCATACCATTATCGATAAGTCCATTATCATGCAGCTTAAATCTCCTAATTAGACTTTATAAAGTGTATGACAAATTTTTAGCCCTCTTAGGGAGTCGTTGATGTAATGGTACCCATAAAAAAAGTAAAGTGCATACCATTACCATAATCATGGATATGTTATCGTTCCGATATATACACACACAGGTGGACTACATCTTGAGTAGACAAAAGCTATCCATTTGAGTACACATACATCTCCATAAAGCTATCCATTTGAGTATACATCTCTTTCTCTTTCTCTCCCTCTCTCATTTCCTCCCCCTCTCTCTCCCTCTCCCTCTCTTTCTCTCTCATTTCCTCTCCCTCTCACAATATATCCTAACACTCTCCAAAAGCAAAAGGGAGAGGGAGAGAGAGAATGCACTCTCCCTCTCCCTCTCCCTCTCCCTCTCCCTCTCCCTCTCCCTCTCCCTCTCTTTCTCTTTCTCTCCCTCTTTCATTTCCTCCCCCTCCCCCTCCCTCTCTTTCTCTTTCTCTCCCTCTCCCTCTCCCTCTCCCTCTCCCTCTCCCTCTCTTTCTCTCTCATTTCCTCTCCCCCTCTCCCTCTCTTTCTCTCTCATTTCCTCTCCTCAACAAGTAAAAGAGAGTGATTTAAACCCTAAACAAGCAAAAGAAGGAGAGAGGGAGACTCACCGATGAGATATGGCGACTGTGGGGCGGCTCCTCTTCGCAATGAAGGCTCCTTCTCTCCTTCGTGAACAATGGCGGCGGCGGCAAGCCTTCTTCCTCTCCCTCTCTCACGACGGTCGCTCTCTCTCTCTCACTCTCGCTCTCAAAACACAAAATGCAAAAATGTGAAATAAACCCGTGCTCGGTTTCGGCTTATTTTTTTTCCCTGTGGAGCGTCGCTATTTTGCGACGCAAATAGTGACGTCGGTACTCGCGTCGCTACCCGCCGTCGCTATAGGCTTAAATCCTTGTAGTGCAACCTACAAGGATTGCTAAGCAATAATCTTCTCTAAGATCAAAAAGATGTTGAATATCATTTAGCAACACATATCTCTTCTTGTTGATAAGACAAGTGGGAAAAGTTGGAACACATGTAAGAGGACCTTCTTCATCAACCTGTGCACTTGGCTCGATCTCCTTTTCTTCCACCATTGTGATATTGTCACTCTTAAACAAACCTACATCAAAACCTTGGACAAGTTGATTCTCAATATCTTCTTGGAACATCTCCTCCTTCTCTTCGACCTCCTTATCTATACTTGCAATATCCTCTAGCTTTCCTTGTTGGTCTATATCTGGAGAAGAATTTTCCATGTATTGAAGATACACAATAAATCCAACGTCCTTGTGGATCAGAAGGCATTGGTGTTGATACCTGTGGAAAGGGCAACATGTTTCTCTCTTCCTGAATTCCTTATCAATGAGGTTGAACTTGCCTAGCAAAGTTGACCTGGCTGTACTGGTGGCTCCCATGACATTACTATAATGAACAAACCCATTGACTTCTAAACCTTGCACATGTCTATCATAAAAATATTTGTACTCCTTAAGTTTATCTTCAAGGTCCTCCAATAACTCTTTCAAATCAAAAGGAACATTGAAAATTTCCCTGATATAGCTAAACTTAGAAGAATTTCCAGTTGTGTGTACGAAATCAAAGAGCCTATCATCAGAAGTCTCCATTAGCTCCTCCTCATCCATTCCTTCCAAAGATAGCTTTCTCTTTGTCATCTTGACCAACAAAAGATTTATCCCTAAAAACAAAGCAGAATGGCAACAATGTCCAATAAAACATGATAGAACCATGGAAAGAGGCCCCAAAATCGCTTTTTCCAAGATAAAAAATAAAAAAAGGAGAATTTTTTAAGTGACCGATGAAACGCGAAAACAAGTGTCCAAAGGTAAAAGCCGGTGAAGAAATCACGTTTCACCGGACACTACTTGAAAACGAGAGTTATTTCAAAATTTCACCGGTGAAATGCGACAGTTAGCAACACACCACTAACTAGAGACATACATTATTTCGCATTTTATCGGTCAAAAGATACAGAACAAGAAGAGAAACATGAACTATGAATTAATTCTATTAAAACACATAAATTTATGATAAAATCCTTTTTGGAAGTGCCATGCTCCTTTTGAAAGACACAAAGCACATGACATCTGTAATTTTTCAAGTGTTATTAAAAATTCTTTCTATACTAATCAATGAGATTTTGTTTAGATACTTGTAATAACAAAATTTTGTTACCTATCAGAAATTGTTGAACTGCTCTTCAAATAGGAAGCAAGGACCTTAAAGGAAAATCGAAACAAAAATTCGGGAGAAAGAAAGACAATATCGGAGAGGATGATTTCGAAAAGCTTTTATATTGATTGTCTAATGTGTGTTGATAGTTCAAACGAAAAAGTTTACGTAATGATGGCAAAATAAATGCGATTGCAAAATTGGACGAAATTTCCAATATTTTTGCACGCATGAAATACCTCAGAATATGTGTGTACGTGTCTCACTTAACACACCGTATCAAATATCTTAGAAGATGTGCGCACTCCCTTTTTTCGAGAATACGTCACATGTGTTTTACTTAACACTTTGCCAAGTAATGCATGTACCATCAATTTAAAAAAACTCCCCTAATAAAGGGAAACAATGGCCACATTCGTTTCACATTTTTATGGTCATGGAGCACATTTTCGTGGTCATGCAGCAGGGTCTTCGAGCTGTGGTTGTGAAGAATGTATTCGTGTTTCACCATATTTATTGACAAAATTGGTTTTAAACAGATTTTTCCGAGCAAAGCACCAAAGAAGGTATGGTTTTTTGCACTTTTCCTTAATGTTTTATAACATTATGAACCTATGAGCACTATAAACGAACTTTTTCCCTAGTGTGAGCCTATGAGCACTATAAAGAATTATTTTCCCTAATGTTTTATAACATTGCTTCTATGGCTTTGATGGTGTAGAGAATTTAGGTAATTGTTATGGCATTCCTTAGATTGATGTTTTGTTTTTCTTAGTTTTGTTGATTCTTTTGCTATTTATATGTTGTCTGGTGAAACGCGAAAATAACATGCTGTAAGGAGGTCTCTTATCTGAAACTCGCGTTTCATTGGACACACTGGACAAGAAGTAACATGTCTTTTTTTGGTAGATGGCTAGGACTAAAGCAACAACAAGAAATGAGAAGATTGATCCTAGGGGTTTAACATCAAAGATTTATCAATATTCAAAGCCTCGGAAGCTCTCTAGAAAGTCAAAGCCAAAGAGAAAGTTTTCTCAAAATGTCAGGTGCCTAAGGGAGATTAGAAAGGAAATAAAGGCTCTTAACAATGCAATTCCAAAGCTGTCTTTTCAAAGGCTTGTCAGGGAGATTTGTGACAAATATAGTTTGGATAGTTTCAGATGGACAAGAATAGCCCTTAATTGTATACAAGAAGCCACATAGGATTTTTAAGTTGAGTTTTTTCAAGATGCCTATATTTGTGCTGCTCATGCTCATAGGCTCACACTCATGGACAAGGATATGGTAATTCTTAGGAGGTTAAGATATAGATTTTCAAAGGTCCTTGAGCCAATTCCCCTCACTGATGTGAAGACATTTAATATCCTTTATTTGCCCCCAGCTAGGAGAAAGAAAGATGATTCTGGTCCCAAGGTTGAGGATGTCACCCATTAGAGGGATACAAGGCAACATGAAAAAGAGGAGAAAGCTAAAGAGGAAGATGCAGATAAATGGAGAGAGTATAGGAGGCAAAGGACTAAAGAAAGGGAAGTAGAGCAACTAGAGTCCTTTGAAAATGAGCTAGCCACCCTTCTTGAAGCAGCTAATCCAAAAGGATTCAATGTGTTTTGTTTCTTATCTGGTGACTTAGGCAAAAGAACTGAGATTATCTCCTTTAATGCTGTATGTGTTCAGATTCTTAAGTATAAAAGAAGAGAAATAAATGACAGTATTATTCTTGCTAGCCTAATGTATATCCACCCATAATTACTTCTACTTTTTCATATTTTTTAATAATAAGTTTTTTCTTGTTTATACTAACTATTTCTATGCCTTTCCTAGGTGTGTAATGCATGAGTTTCCTTTGAATATGCAACAAAAAATTGAGGTTCTTGATCCATCTATCTCATTCTTTATGAGGAACGAGCTTGATACAAGTTTTGTTGAGCAGTGGTTCAATTTGATTGACTTTGATACTTTGGAGCTCCTTATAATTCCATATAATGAAAAGTAAGCGATTCAATATTCTATTAGAGTTTTTGAGATTTTATCCTACTAATTTGTTGAGATATGATTGCTTTCAGTTTTCATTGGAGCTTGATTGCAATAGATTGTGTGGATAAGCAATGCTTTTCAATCAACTCTATGAAAGGAAGATATGGAAATGCTAAATTGTAAGTTATATTATCCAAGGGCTCCTTGATATTTTAGTTCTTTTTTTTTGTAAGTACTCTAAATTTCAATATATTTTATATATAGAGGTGCAAAAAGATTAATTGAAGAGCTAGAGAAAAGGCCCCCTATGCCGTCAGATTTGCTTATAACAATGCAATATAGACAAGTTGCGGTAAGTTATTGATTACAATAATTGAAACATAAGTTTATTCTATGAACTACCATCCATAAATTTCATAGTTTTACTTTGTGTTGGTGGTTGCAGTGTCCTCATCAGGATGATAGCCATTCTTGTGGCTGGAGGGTGATTGCAAATGCTAGAAGAATGGTTAACTTTGTTTATCTTAATGATGATAAACATGTAAAGGTAATATGAAAGATGCCAAACTTTAAGATAGATATTCATTGCAAATAGTCCATTGATGATAAAAATATAGTCTATTGTAAGAACAATAATAAAATAAAACTCTTTTTTCTATAAATGTGTGACAGTTTTCGAAGGATTGCTATGCATCTGAGCATGTTTGGTACGTCAGAGCAAAGCCCTTGAAGTATATAATGGTCAATTGTATACAACCAACAACAAATATTGGTGGGGATTTACAAAATGAAGGAGATGCGGTGCCTATAACCACGGAATGTGAAGCCACAGCTTCAACACCTTTACCCACACCTTCTATACCCAAGGTATCAAAGAAAGGCAAAAGGACTCCTAGAAAGGATAGTTCTCAAAAAAAGAAATAGCTTTGCCATATCGCCTTGTAAGCCTTCATATATAGAAATTTTCCCTTCAGCGCTTGTATATCTCATAGAGATGGCAGATAGACATCTGCTACAAAATTTGTACATATATTTTATATTGACAATAAAGATATCTTTTCTTGAATGTCCTTGCAGTGTATATTCTTTTCTCTCCTTTTCGATATCTGCAAAAAATAAATTACAAATGTTTGTTAGTTAGGAAGTGAGATCTTGATATACATCTAAGTAGATATAATATGATGTGAAACCTTACTCGTTTCTTGTCAAGTTGGAATACAAAGGAGCATGGTAGTTCAATGTCTTCATTTTGTAAATCCATCCTCACTTGATGTAGCGTACATGATTTTATGATATTTAAGATTGCAATAATATCCTCGTTGAACCAAATATCAAGATCCACTATAGGATCTTTGCTGAAATCATCAAGATTCTGGTCTAAAGCAACTAGACTACTACCAACAAAATGCCATTGACTATAGTAAAAGCTAAGGATAAAATTTTGAGTAGCAATCATATATTTACAAGCTATAGAGTCTTGATCTATCTTACATATAATTTTTCGTTCTGTCTTTGTATCCCATCCTTCATCAACAAATTGTATGACATGATCATATGTTAGTCTCTTCACTGAAAGCATGGTTTTTGTTATTCTTATCTCCATATTAGAGAAGAAATCAATAAATATATTAATAGGCATAAACAAAGTAACTTTGCTTATCCTACTTGAGATATTAGATTTTAATGCTTTTTGGATCTCAGAAAATATCTTACATCTATAGCCCTCATAAGTAGCTGGACTTAGCAAAGGCCACTCAAAGCTTGAAAAATCTGGCAAAGGAAGGAGGTTTATTGATCCCCATTGGCAATGCTGCATAGGAATAACATAAGAATGGTCATAAAAGAATATTCCATTCTCTACAAGCTTTATCTTCTTTCTGCCTCTATACATTTCTTCTCCAATTGAACCATGTATAACATCAATAACATCAATAATAGACTCCACTGGTTGCTATTCCTTAAGATTAGAGGGATAGACATCTACAAGACAAACGAATATTATAATGGAAAAACCTAAACCATGTTAAAAAAAAAAAACTTTAAGAATCAAATTCTTACAATTTGGACTATGCATTGGAAGCTTTGAAGATCCAGGTTCCAAACACAGCTCTCTATGCATGAACACATGTTGTACTAGTACCTCTTTGATGCTATTTTTATTTGCTCCAAGCTTAAAATCTCGGATTCTGCCCTTCCAAGCAGAGATAAACGAGCTCTCATGTCTTTGCCTTTTTCCACGTTTTGCTTGTTGCATGGTGATCCAACTACCTTTGCTAATGATAGTAGGAATCCATCTTCCATCAGTTTGGAATGAGTTAAACACTGATATGGATGTGATTTGGGAGCTTGGACGCCTTGTTGAAGGTCGAATTTCTGTATCCATGGTAGAAGAGAGAGAGAGAGAGAGAGAGAGAGAGAGAGAGAGAGAGAGAGAGAGAGAGAGAGAGAGAGAGAGGACTAGGCTACCATAACGGAGGGAAAAACAATAGAGGAATAAAAGAAAGGAGGGAAAAAACTGAGCGCCATGCTTTTCACTTATTTGAATTTTGATTACATCAGTCATTAACATTAATCTAGATATATCATTAAATAAAAGTAGCCGAGACTCTATTCCATTAATGCAAAAGATGTCATAATCACGAATATAAGAGACTAAAAATAGATAACAAAAATACAATTTGTAATATTATTATATTTATATATTTTTGTATAATAATTTTTTAATTTTTTAAAAATAGAAGTTCCGTTACGGATGCTTTGCTCTTATTGGTCTAGAGCACTCTCTCTCCACATCCTAAAAAGCATTTTCGAGACCTCAAAACTCCGCTAATGCTAATATTCCACAAGAGATTCTCTTTGGAAATGATGAAACAAAGTTTGAGATGATGTGTGTCCACCTAGCACCAATCACTCAAGTTGGCTAAGATATGGCTCTTAAGGACACATGTATGAAGTTACAAGGAGAATCTTAAAACAAATCTTCAATGAAAGGGATGGTTTCTATCTCTTTTACTACTTTTAAGTTGATTAAAGGAACCTACAAGCTACAACTCTTTTGTTTCTTTTCAAATGTATTAAAAGAACCTGCAACTTGCTAATTAACTAGATAACTTTCCCCTTAAATATAAGCTAGACTCCCCTAACCATCTTTATATCATGCCCTTATTGGCACTACTAACTAAGGAGAGCTTACGAGAATAAATACTATGCATAATTCCTTTAGAGACGAGCTTGAAGATGAGAGGTGTTAACCTATATAATGCTAAGGCCAATAGCTATAATGAATCATGATTCAACCTTAAACTCCTAGAATAAATCAATCAATTGATAGAAAAAAAAACCCATTGTATCATTACTAATAGTATGGGCCATGTAGGTACCTCTCATCTTCTTAAATCTTATTTCTTGCTAACCTATAGAATGCTAAAGCCAATAGCTATAATGAATCATGATTCAACCTTAAACTCCTAGAATAAATCAATCAATTGATAGGAAAAAAAACCCATTGTATCATTACTAATAGCATGGGCCATGTAGGTACCTCTTTGGTTGAACTCGACTCTCGGTGCCAGCCAATGGACTCTCGAGCCTCTGCCTATTAGGGTCACCTCAGTCCGATGCTGAGTAGGCTTGTTGCTTCACCTCCCTTGCCCTCCATTGAGTTGTGAGAGGCCCATTGCCCACAATTGTGGTCGTGAGTAGTGACTCTAGACTCTCACCTCCTGAGTCGTAACACTTGATTGGCCCGTGGGCCGTAGACGGGTCACGGTAGCTCCAGCCTCCAACCCTGCGAAGCTGCGAGTTGAGACTACTACCTAATAGCCAGGTGGCTCACTGGCTCAAGCCTTGCACCTGCAAGATGCCACTAAACAAATGCCCATTGCCAAAAGCCTCGTGGGTGTGATGTGTCATGCGGGTCCTTCAACCTCGGTATTTGGGGACGGAGGTGGTGGGTGGCAAGCCTGTAGCCACCCACAGTCAAGTGGCTCAAGGCTCAAGCCTCAAAGCCTGTCCAGTGTCTTGTGACTCTGTGAGTCGCTAGAACTTGGCACGCGTGACGCCGTTGCTCGCGAGTCGCTAGAACCTGTTGCAGGCCGGTTGCCACCTGGAGGCTGGAGCCTGGTACCCTGCGGCCTGCCTTTGACTCCTAACTCGAGTCCCAAGCCTTGTTCACAAATCGCGAACAAGCTACGGGGCACAAGCTACAGCAACTGTTGAAGTTGAACTACCCGCGGGCCGCAATCTAATGCCGTAACCCGTTTACCTAGCGACTCGCGAGTTGTGGGTTGTAGCCTGCAGATACCAACGTCAAGCTTGGAGCCTGGACGGTCGTCGGTTGGAGACTCGAGTCTTGGACCTACTCAGGAGTGAGGACTCAACATCACACAGTTGCAGCCTGCAGGTGCTAGGACTCTCACTCTCAGTGGTGTGCACTGTGCACTTTGTAGTCCGGACTCCGGACTGGAGACGAAAATATTATATTATGATGTATCATGTGTCTTCTTTGAAATTCGAGAAAGAAACCTAGATAATAGATATAGATTGATCATTGATCCTCACCGTCCATTCTAAAATCCTTGGTTTTAGTCTTAGATAAGGTAATTTGTAAATAAAATGTAGTAATAGTAAGAAATTAGAATCTTCCGTCTTACCACCTAGTTATTTAATGAGTCCCTATCACCAATACTTCTTCCTTTAATACCTTGGGCGTGCGCCCTGTTAGTGATGGTCGTGAACGCGCGCGCGCGTGATGGAGACCCAATGGCCGTCTGTGAGACTGTTGGGAGCAGGGGGTGTTGGGCGCTGATGCCAGCACGACGAGCTGTATTCAAATTTCAGCATTTTACAAGATTCGCACGATCATCGAGAGCCCGTCCCTGCTGGTGAGGTGCCTTGCCAAGGGAAGCTTTGAGAGCTCCGAAAGCTGGGCACCTTTTCTAGCTAACAACGATAGTAAGGTCTAGATTGTGGCTACAACGACTATACATGGTGTGCTGTGTGACCGATCGATCAGGCAGCTTCGACCAGATGATGGCGAGTGGAAGCTCCCCAAAAACCATTTCCAAATTGCAAATATTTCCCTTGATGGTCAATGCCAAACACGGCATAGCTCATGTGTGCCAATCTCATCCATGTCTCCTACATGAACATCCTACACTCCACGCCATAGCCTTTGCATAGAAACAAAACTCTTTGATAATGTCGATTGTACTACACGTAGCTAGTCCTTGGCAAGTAGTGGGCTTCAAGCCTAGCCTTCTTCACTTGAGCCTTGATACACTCTTTGCTCTAGCGTAGAGAGAGAGAGAGTGTGTGTGTGTGGAATCCCCCATTTTGAGGTGAGGTAAATGTACAATGGGCTATTTTAAATTTATATATCCATGCTTTAAGATTTACCAAAAGTATAGGGACTTTTGACCTTTGTGTGTGAAGAATATGTTTTTTTTTAAAAATTACAAAAAGAGAGAGCATGGAAGATAGAGATAAAGATTGCTTGTATATTCAAAATATCTACAGGGTCATGTTTTTGGTATGGACCTTGTGAATAGTATGAGGACTAGTAATGGAGATTTACATAGTGCATGGGTAAAATCCAATCACATCCACCAAGTCAATGGTTGGGTTACCATGGCTTGTCACATGTACGTACTGATGTGAGAGTCTTTATTAGCCAAAAGCATATCATGGGGGCCTCACTACTGGTTGAACTTTGCTCGTGCTAGATGATGGAAGATCACACTACTAAGTACATGTTGTTTTAGGAGTGGTTAAGCTATGAAATGTAGCAATGTAATATTTTTCTACTATTTTTTGTGGGTTCATGGCTAATGAGGTTGGGAAAAACTAGTTGTCCATGAGAATTGTGTTCAATGTGGGCCCTAAAAATATCATTGTAAAGGAGAGAGAGAGAGATCTTGCTTGTGTAACTAGGAGTAATGTTAGTACCACCATAAAGAAAGTATTTCAAGAAGGAAAAGTAACATGAGCAGTTTTTCATACATGAAAAATGGAGGTTGGCATAGATAAAGGCCAATGCCATGACACAAGCAACTTTTATAAGTAAGTAGTGGCAGAAAGGTAATGTGCAGGAAAATGGTACCCCATCCATGTACATTTGGATTACTAGGTGAAAATTTGTGTTTCTCATTAAGGCAACCGCACATCTGCTCATAATACATGTTATTCCATACATTTCTTTCTGTAATTTGTGTGAGGTGGACTTCCATAGATTCCAATACACTTCTAAGTTGCTTGGCTTGATGGTGAGGGCTTCAAGGACAATATCTCAATCTACAATTACGCATGTTCATCAAACACAGAGAAATATCATTCTTAGGAGTGCATTACAACATACAGGCCACATATCAACATTTAAAGTGATGCAAATACTCATTAAAAAAAGTACCCCCGTCGTCAGTGAAAGCATCGGCATGTGCGTCTCTACAAATTCGACGTTAATTGTATTGCTATTGTCGTCACTATCTGGGATACTAAAGCGATGACAATAGCGACGCTTTACGACGCATATACTAACTGGGATAGCGACATGTGCAAAAAATTAGTGACGCAAATAGCGATAGTTATAGAGATTTTTTTTTTTGTGGTAGGGCAGCAAGTTCCCTTGCCACCCACATCACCATGTGCTAAATAATATTATGTAAAGCAATCACATATTGAATACACAATCATCATCAAGACAGACACAAAATTTACTTAACATCACAAGACTAATAACTTATAAAATAAGTACAAGGATAGTGATGTCAACTTATAAAATTACATGGAACCATGGAGAGGAGAGTCCAAAACAAACATAGAAATCTATCTATAAATATCACAAAGTGTGATTTTATACAAATGATGATAAATATATCTAAGAAATGCTACTGGAAGAAGCTTGCATGGATCACATGACCAAAAAAGAAAATGATGTGTGCTCCACGAATCCAATCGCATGCTATAGATCCTTGCCATCTAAAAGCTCGTCCCACCACAAAGGAGCGTCGAACGGACTCTGCAAAATAAACAACCAAACATTACTCCACCATACATAATGCACCACAAAAAAACTAATGACTATAGACAAGAAATAGGATTGACTTACTAGGCCATTGCGTGAATACAATCTATTGATAATTATAGTGAGATCGTGTCTCTCTGCATATTGAGTCTCCAAACCTATGGAATTGTAGTTTGTGATGGAGTGTTGCAAAGAAAACATAACAATATTGTTAGAAACAAGGTTGTTAGTACAAGTGACATTCCAAATAAGAAAGCGAGAAGAACCAAAAGAAACTAATAAAGTCCTCCAAATAAGTCCTGTGGCCACCACTTTTCAGATGATGCATGATCATTGCCTCCAATCATGCCCTCACTACCTCTTGCTTTACTGTCGCCATCATCCTGGAGAGTCTGTGGCCTTCTCTCTAAGTATCTACCAATCATGTGCATCCAACCACCACACAGGCTTTGAGGCACCATTCTCGATTACCTTGGTACATTTGATAATCTATGTGACATGTATGAACACATACATTTCATCATCCACCTAGTAAAAAACTCTCTATCACCGTAGGTACCGAAAACTCCTCATGCAAAGATGCCACTACATAGTCCTTGCTTCCCTCTAGTATATTCTTCTAATGTTTTAGAATGTTATGCCTAAATACTTGTTGGTATAACTCTCTTATGCGAGACATCACCCTCCTCCCCTCATCATTCTAGATCACAGCATTTGTCTTGTCATTTATGAGATATCCATACCCTATTGGGGTATGTCTAAGGTGTGGCATCTCCCATATGTGACCACGCTCTTGAATTTAACTAGGAGACCCTTGAACATTTGCTGGCATACTTGCTGAGGTAGTATCTCTCGGAGTAGCACCCATAGGGGTGCCACCTGTGGACGATTGAGCGAAACCAGAAGTCACGGGAGTAGATATCCCTATAGGTGTGACAAATCTTGGAAGTGGCAAGTGTCCACCAGACCAACGAGTTGAAGATATTGCATCGGTGCAACCATGCTACCCACGTGAGCCACCCTCTCTGGAATCAATAGTATGAGAGCAAGAAGTAGCAACCCTCTCTAGAATTGATCGTGGACTCATAGTATCTACATCTACGCAATATCTCCCAAAACCACTCCCTCCATCCGGGGCTAGTTTAGAGTGTCGACCTCATCTACTAGTCGAAGCATCAGAGCATGTTGAAGTAGACCTCATAGAACGACTAATCATGCATCATCACGAGACTCATGCATCGTGTTTTCAAGTGGTAATATATGATAATTTAACAACTTGAAAAAAAAAATAAAGCACATTTGAAGAGCATAAAAAGTCTTTTTTATGATGGAGTCAAAATCAATAGATCGTAGAATGTACCTGAGAACAACTCGGTCACACTCGCATCGCTCCACCCATACTTTTCCTATACAATTAGGAGTACAAGCAGTGTTCTTAAGTGAGATACTCAACACCTATCATACAATGCTATGAACGCTTTCTCTCTCAGTGAATCAGATGACTTGGCATCCATGGGCAGTAATACTTCGATCATTGCCTCTATTTTAGGCTCCACTATCTTCTCTAGTATCGAGGGTGTAGTTTGTAGCGTACCCTCTAATGGGTGCCGCCGCTCGCACACTCCATCCATTGTATGTCCATGAGGTCTTCTGACGGGCCGCAATAGATGCATTCCTTGGGATGGAATGTCACCTCTTTGTAGACATTTTCAAGGTACATCTAATATTTTTATATGTGATATTCAATTACTTTACAAATATAAAGCATGATTGATACATATTTTTCTTACCATTCACTCAAAGTCTGGGATTGCCTAGTCAATGATCTCTAATTAAAATTCATCGAAGCATCACACATAGTCTATGGATAAGTAACACTTTTGTGTGATTGCCAGCTTGCACTGAGTGCAAGGACACCTGACACACTAGTTGAGATACGCCTTGTGATCTTGGATGTTATGACTATCATCGTTCTCCATTTGATCTATGTTACGATAAACAATATGTTTTTGTTTCCCTCCTTGATGATCTTCCCCCATTTTACTCTCCACTTATCTTTCTCGCTCTCCATTCTTATATTTTCCTCTATTTCTTTTTTTCTCTTCTCTTTATTTCTCTTTTCACCCCTCTTTCTCTCCCTTTTTCTTTCTTTGTTTGCCTCCTTTTATTTCTTTGTTTCTCTCCCCCCCTCTCACTCTCATTGTTTCTCTCTCTCTCCCCCATCTCTTTACTTCTCTCCATTCTTTTTCTCTCCCCTTCTCTTTACCTTTATCTATTTTTATCTATCCCTCTTGCTATTTCTATCCCCACCCCTCTTTCTCTCTCTCTTTTCCTTTCTTTGTTTCCCTCCCTCCATCTCTCTTTGTCCATTCCTTTTCTCTCCCCCTCTCTCTACCTTTATCTATCCCCCTCTCTATTTCTCTCCTCGCCCCTCTTTCTCTCTCTCTCTCTCTCTCTCTCCTCCATCTCTGTACTTCTCTCTGTTCCTTTTCTCTCCCCTCTTACTATCTTTATCTATCCCCTTCTCTATTTTTCTCCCCACTTCTCTTTCTCTCTTTAGCTTTCCCTTTCTTTGTTTGCCTCCTTTATCTCCCATTTTTATTTATCTCTGTCTCTCTTCCTTTCCCTCCCTTCTTCTCTCTATTTCTTCTCTCCTTCCCTCCCCACTCTCACTCAACGCATCTTGTTATAATCAAAATCAAATATAGAAAATAAAAATGTTAAAAGACAAGGATATTGAAAGATCCTCTCTCCCCACCTCTCTTTGTCATTCTCTTCCCCTTGCCCCTTTATTTTTCTATCATTCCCTTCTCTCTGGCTCTCTCTTTGTCTTTCCTTTCTCCCTCCCCCTTTATTTTTCTATATTTTTCTTCTCTCTAATTTTCTCTTTGTTTTCCTATTTCTCTCCCCCCTCTCTCTCTTTATTTTTTCTCACTATCTCTCTTTTTCTCTCTCTTTCCATCTCTTTTTCTCCCCCCTCTCTCCCCCTCTCTTCTTTTCACTCTCCTTCCTCTCTTTATCTCGCCCTTCTTTTCTACCTCATTCTTCTCTCTCCCTCTCTTTCTTTGTTTCCTCTCTCTTTGTTTCTATCCCCCTCTTTCCCTCAGTGCTTCTCTCACTCATTCTCCTCTCTTCGTTCCTTCATATCTCATTTCTCTTCACCTCTTTCTCTTTGTTACTTTTTTCCCCTTTACCTTCCTTTTTCTCTCTTCCTCTCCCTTCCTTATTCTCTCCCCCTCCTTTCCTTAACCTCCCTCCCTTTCTCCCTCTCTTTCAATGCATTTCGTTTTACAAAGAAAAAAAAAACACAAAAACAAAGCAAGAAGAAGCAATGTATCTACCTCAAAATCCTAAAGATGAATTCTTTTGTTTGTGCCTCCTTTGCGTACGATGGGGGCAGCAGTGAAAGCGGTGATGAGCTCTCCCACACACACACACACACACACACACACACACACACACACACACACACACACACACACACACACACACACACACACACACACACACACACACACACACACACACACACACACACACACACACACACACACACACACACACACACACACACACACACACTCATAGACACACACACACCCACTCTCAAAACAGTGACCTCTATTTCTCTTTTGCTCTCTCTTGCAAATATGTGGCAAATGCTGTACTCGGGTTTTTAGTGTGTTTTTTTTCTCAAAGCCGCATCGCTATTTGTGTTGAGATTAGCATCACTATATGCATCGGTATTAGTGTCATGAATAAAAATTTGCAACACTAATAGAAACATTGATAGCATCACTTATAGTGACACAGATAGAGAGACCGCTATTTTGCATCACAAATCACCGTTGGTAACATGACATTCCCTTGTAATGGTGCAAGAAATCATGTGTTTGTCCTCGACATACATCTTGGTCATGGCCCAAGCATGGTGCACTTTCTACAGTGGCTTGTAAAAAGGAATGTCTCAAGCCCACCACAAGGAACATTCGAAGCCCATAACAAGTTTTCCACAGTAAATTGCATGTATGGTGCATGAGTCACTAGTAGACACTCTTATGTTTGACACAACAAACTTGGAAGAGAACAAGGAGATTAAGCAATACAAAATGAGAAAATATGTTTAGGTATAAAAATATGGATTTGTTCTTACTATCCAAAATTTGTCATCAAAACAAGGGATCAAATAAAAAGGTTTTCCTTGCAAGATTTCATTTGTTAATGTTGAAAAAACTAACACATGTGCAATGGTGGATGGTCCATCAATTCTTTCAACCACAATATCATCTTGAGGGGGTCACTATATGCAAACCCTTTATATTATATACCTTCAAAGGGTATTAGAAATTACCCTTTCCTTATATGTTACAAGGTAATAAAATGAGTCATTTTCCATTCAAAAACTTATAGATTTTTTTTCAAATTATAATTAGGAAACCTCTTCTGTAAATGTAATCTTGTAAATTTTACTAAATAAAATAACCCTTCTATTGATGATACGTGGTACACTTACATTTTTTGAGGTGACCCACCTAAGAATATCATCAAGATCTACAAAGTGGCGGCAAAGAGTAGGGAGAGAAAGAGAGTTAAGAAATTTTCTGAATCACATCAAAGAAAACTCCAATGTTAAAGCCAAAATGTGTTAAAAATGGCACTTTTGTTAATCATTGGATTAAGGAAAGAGTCAATGAGAGTTTGCCACGTTTGTTAATCATTGGATTAAGGAAAGAGTCAATGAGAGTTTGCCACGTGTGCAAAAAATATGGCATTCTTGTCTTCTCTACTTTGGAGATAGTAGAGACCATTTCATGGATTTTTCCTCTTTTTTGGCCAAAATCTCTAAGATATGACATCTTTTGGTAGTTCCAAAGCTCATAAAGCTAATAAAAGCTAACAAGAGATGAAATAAAAATAAGATGCAACCATATAGAGAATATATGCTCTTTGAAGGAGATGCATGAAAGATGAAAGAAAGATGAAGAAGCGAGCTTCAAAGAGTGTCAGCTCAAGGTTATCAAGGTATGAGATTTTTGTGCAATTGGTTTTGTCTTCGGAGTTTGTGTTTTCAAGTTTTGTGTTGGGTTGTGTGATGCTCTACCAGGAATTAAGTTTTTAGTTGTTTTTGAGCTATGAGAGGCATTGTGTGTTGTTTGGTTTGATGTGTGGCTTGTGGTGTTTTGTCGAATATTTAAATTTTTGTGTTGTGTTGTGCATTTGACAAAGTCAATTATTCTCGTCGGCACTCCTTAACATCTCGTTATCGGGTTGTGAGTGAGGCTTACTCTCGATCACCGCTCATATAACAATGCGTAACTGAATCCAAATGTTCCCTTGAAGGTGAGCATCACAAAAAATGTCGATTATCATCACTACTTCTCAAGCTCTCGTTCAAAATTGTGATCTCCTTAGAAATTGGTCGATTAAACACTTCACAGTTATCTTTACGCTTCACAATTATCTTCACGCTTTGTTTTTCCTTTTCATGTCAACTTCTCTAAAATCGTCTCCCTCATAATCTAAATCATTATTTGTTAGCTTAAAAACAAGTCTTCAACCTTTTGAAAACTAATTGAAATTGCTTGATTCTCTTGTTGGCTTAAATTATTATTTGTAGGTGACATGTGGAATATCAGCTACATCCTAATCCATATCTGCATTAAGCCTCCTTTAATCTCTAAATTATCTTCCCTCCAAAAGGTTCACTAATGATTGTTTGGGGTAGATAGTCCAGTAGCATGTGCCACAGCCAAATGTGAAACCCCTCCAATTCATAGTCTTTCCAAAGACACAAACAAGCTTTGTGATCCTCAAATGAAGATATTAGTAGCCCTTCATTTATTACATTTTGGTACTCACACCTATTTTAAAAAAAAAGACACTTGCTTTCCCTTTGGTATATCCATTATTTTCATGTTTTTTCACATCCATTTTTGGAAGAGAGTGATAAAAAAAAACCTCTGCTCATTCCATAGCATCTTCGTCATCACATTCTTCTTCTTTTTCCTTGCCATAATAATCATCATCCACCTCCAAAATAACTGTCCAAAGATTACACAGTCCAACTTCAAATAAGTTATGCTAGCCACTATCGACCTGCCATTTTTGGACGAAGAAGCTGATTATAAGCAAGTAGCCAGGATGACAAGTGAGTCCCATGAAGCCACCACATCCCAGCTACTACCGAAGGGTGAGACCCCACCTTCAGTGCCACTTTTCATGATGGCTAGAAGCCCCAATAGATGACAAACTCATGTCCCTTTCATTATTCCTACTAATCGACTTGAGCTCTAAGGGATTCTTGAGTACTTGATGAGAAAGCTAGCTGGTAACCCAGCCACCAATCTCAAGCCACTGCAAGACCTCATGGAGGCGCCAAAATGGCAATGGACCAAGGTGCATGGCCTAAACCTCAGGTGTAGTTGGGCATTGATCATCATGGATGAAAAAAGAACTAAGAATAGAAACCTAGACAACAACAAGCAGTCAGAATGTAGTGATTCAGACGACGAGTACGAGGATTGCTACTTTGCAAATAAGGAAAGTGAAGAAGAGGCTGAGATGACAGAGTCAAGCCGCAGAGAGCCAATGCTTTTAGGATTGAAAGAGGAGTCTTCAGAATTAAATGTAATCGCACTCGGTTGGATCACTTAGGCATGATGGACAATGATCAAGTAGGGCTAAGTGTTGTACGTCTCCTTTAGAACAAAATCAGCCTCAGAGCTGCGTTTGCTAGAGACTCCCTCCTCTAGCAAGGGTTATGAGTTTAACTCGGAATCAAAAGTAAGCTCCAAGAGTGATCCACAAATAACTCGACCACCTAAAATCAAACACACCAAGGGGGACTTGCCAGTCCATTTGAGGCGTAGATGGTTGAAGGAGGAAAGGAGAGGACAACCAAAGGAGTTGGAAGCCAAACAACAAAGGAAGCGCCAAGACCTACCAAAGCACTTCACTAAATTCAAGAAGGGAGATAGGGTAGTGATCTTATTGGGGGCGAAGAAGAGGTAGGATAGGCAAATGAACCGATAGAAGGGCCTACCAAGGTCAAGGAAGTCAACTTGGTCAGGGGAAGGGGAGAAGCCTTGACACATGTTTATAGCCGATGACTTGACCCCAAGCTAGAGGAGGTTGATCTTGTTGCTTCCTTACGAGAGTATATAGACATGTTCCCCTGGTCCTTAAATAAAATTAAAGAACTCATCCAAGAGTTACAACACATAATATTCCAATGAATCTTGATGCAACATTAGTAAAGCGGCGACCTTACCCGATGAATCCAAAGCATACTCACGCTGTCAAGGAAGAGATCGATAAACTATTGAAGTCCGGATTCATCTATGAGATTGAGCACATGGACTCGGTATCACCCATCGTGACTATCTTGAAAAAGAACAGAAAAATTTGAGTGTGTGTAAACTACAAAAAAGTCAATGCCGTGACTAGAAGAGACAATTATCCGTTGCCCTACATAAAGCACATGCTCAAGAGAGTAGTGGGATTTGACGTCTACAGTTTCCTTGATGGCTTCTTGGGCTATAACTAAGTTTAGGTGCACCTTGATGATGGACACAAAATGGGATTCGTCATGGAATGGGGCGTATTTGACTACATGGTCATGCCATTTGGACTGACTAATGCACCTACCACCTTCTAGGGTCTCATGTGTGCCATCTTGAAGGATATGCTTAGGCAAGAACTAGAGGTATTTGTGGATAACCTATGCATACACCCTAGTTGGGTGGAATACCTAGAAAAGCTTCGTGTAGTCTTTGAATGGTGTAGATTATATAGTCTCTCTTTAGACCTCTTCAAGTGCTAGTTAACATGGATATATCCTAGGGCACGTGGTGTCTAAGAATGGCATTGCCACTAACTTCTCCAAAATTAGGGTTATTGTCCACTTATCACCACTAACAAATTATAAGGGAGTTTAGTGCTACTTGGGACACATAGGGTACTATCGGTGCTTCATCTTGAATTATGCATTGATTGCTAGACCACTTTATTAGTTGCTAATTATATTCGAGTGGACTCGGGAGTGCCAACACACTGATGAAGAATTGAAAAAGGCTCTCACTATCACACCAAATCTATGAGCCCTAGATTGGAGCATAACATTCCACATGCACATTGATGCATCAAAGTTTTCCATGGAAGCTGATTTGTGCCAACCTTGTGAACACAATCTTGACTATCTGGTGAGCTTTGCTACAAGACAACTCATAGAAACATAGATGAACTTCTCCACGACAGAGAGGGAAGGCCTAGCCATGGTATTTGCTGTAAAGAAGTTTGGACATTATCTTTTGGCTACTCCTTTCACCTTCTTTGTGGACCATCAAGCTTTGCTTTATCCTGTAAATAAACCATGCGCTACGGGACACATAGCTAGATGGTTCCTTATGCTCTTAGAGTTTTACTTCTCTGTGGTAGTGCGCAAGGGTAAGTAGCATTACATTGCTGATCACATGTCCCATATATCCACAAGAGAAGCCACTGGACAAGGGATTGTATACGACCTACCCGATGCACACCTGTTTAGCATGGACAGTAAAGAAGACTTGTTTAGGGCAGATTTAATGCTATATTGGATAGATGACATAGTGCAAATATTACAGCATGGATTACCTAAGAGAGCTATCGAAAAGGCTAGGCTAACTCTGATTCCAGGAGGTATATTTCATGGTGGATTTCGTGAGGTTTTATGGTGGATTTCGTACACTTTGATGACCGGGGCTCATACACAAAGTGGATTCTTTGTGCGAGAAGTTGATGGGGACGCCTATCCTTTTCGGGCATTTCATTAATTTAGTGTGTACATGGGTGATTCCATAGCGGGTGATTTCGCAAAATGCATATTAAATTAATAAATGTTTATGAGTTTAGAGTGCGCACTCGTAATAAATTAAGGTTAGGATTGATTTCTAACCAGTTGATTTATTTATGTAGCTGAAGACTAGTAGGTATTCACTTTTGTCGGTTTAATTGTATTATTTTACTAACGATTGTGAATGCTTCAGTTGATGTGTAGAGATAGCAGCAGTGGCGGAGGAAAGCATTGGAGGATAGCGAGTATTCGAATTATCATTTATATTTTGATGGGCGCATACCTTAGGCATGGAGCCTATATTTTGTCGCGCCTATTTATTAAGGCGTTGGATATTTGTTTATTATTTTGTATGTGCATGGACGCACGATTATGTTATTTGTACTTGGACATTGTATTGGGTACGTTTGACTCTTTGGGCACCGCCCATTAGCTTTATTTCTATTTTGTGCTAAAGCAAACTCAAAAGCTAAAAGCTTGCTATTTTGTAATTTGGGCTATTATTTGAGCTTGAAGATGATTAATACATAAAATACATGCTTTGTGGAGCGCTCACACAAGGCATGGGGGGAGATTGCACCCAATTGGTCTCTTGCTTTTTACCTTGAGTTTTGTGCAAAAAGTAGAGTTCTTTTGTTCTTGGGGACCTTTTGGCATTCACTACGTGAGCGTACAGCATCCAATCTGCGCACCAGTGGTATCAGAGCGAAGCAGAGATCGAGAGCTTTCAATCGCTACCCATCTTGTGCGAAGGCAGAGCTCCTGGAATGACCGAGCTCTACGGTCAATCTCATCGCGAACAGTCGATACAGGTGGATTCCTAGCGATTAAGAACCTCTGTTTCCATCATCAGATCGCGAAGGACCGGCTTGCAGTAGCGGAGGACCACTCCTACATCCTCTTCTCCAAAACGTTTTTCCACAGTCATACAGAGATAAGTCTCAAACAATTTCATAATCTTCATAAGCTTAATAAGCTTAGCTTAAAAAGCTTAAATCTTCAAAATCGTCAACGATTGGTATCAGAATATGTCCACAGAATTTTCGGCGTCAGAACCCCCTCCCCCCCCCCCCCCCCACGATTCGACGTTTTTATTTACTAAGCTTAAAAGCTTAGTTACTTAAGTTCTAAATCATATTCAGCTTCACAAACTCTGCAAGTACTGCAAGTCTACAAAGTCTAAATCCTGCAAGTCTGATAAATCAACCAAGTTCTGCAAGTCCTGGTACTCTGCAAGCCACATAAGTCTGCAACTCTGCAAGTCAGACAAGTCATCTGAAGTCAAAATTGACTTCTGTTCAAAACTCATAGAAGGGCTGTTTCTGCGCAGAAACTCCAAACTGCAAAATTGTTCATTGGAAGGTACTGTTCGCATACGCAGGATTGCTGAACCATTTTCAGCACACGCAGAAGGTCAAAACATAGATTTTCAAAGATTACAAATTCCGTAATAGCCAAAGACGAAGATTGTGAAAGCCACACACAAAAATATATAAGCCTTGTACATCCGATCTTGAGCTACGCTCATCCCGCTAATTGGATTTTGAGAGTGTGAGGTTTTTTTTGAAGTTTTGCAGGATGACAGAATCACATATGGATGATTTCATGGCTGAAGGCGATCTATCTGAACCTATGATGGAGCAAAAGCTGGATTTAATTATGATGCAGTTGGATGAAGAACGATGAGCTAGGCAAGCATTGCAAGTTCAATTGGCTAATCTATAAAGATCGACTACCGACAAAGAGGAACCTCAATCTGAAGACCTTATTCGACGTACCATCGACGGGACTCTCGAAGCTCAATCCATCCGCAAGGAAACAAAGATAACTAAAAGAAATTTCAAATTCCCTACTTTCAATGGCACTCGAGAGGGAAAAACTGTTCTTGCATTCATCAGTTAGTTTGATGACTACTTTCATGAGGAAACATATGCAGAAAAAGATAAAATCAAGTGTGTCACTAATCATTTAGTGGATAGAGTATCTCTTTGGTGGACCGTGGTTCGTAAAAGTATAGATTGTCCCACTACCTGGGAGAATTTCAAGAAGAAGTTTATGCAGAATTTCCTTCCTCCACAATTTCATGAAAAAGCCATAAAGCAATGGGACCTTCTTCAGCAAAACGAGATCGTGAGTCTATTCCTCAGTACACTGAACGCTTTTGGAATGCATTACTCCAGTTACGCATGCTTGAAGACGTACCTGAAGCGACACATAAGCGCAAGTATATGTCTGGATTACTTGGGCACTACTACGCTGAAGTTAATATGTTCAAGCCTGCAACTCTTGAAGACGCAATTTCATTAGCTCATGACATTGAAGACAAGCTGCGAGGAAGAGACAAGCGTCCACAACAATTCCAAGCCAATGGTAACTATGGATCTAAGCAATTCAACTCAAATTTTAGAAGATTTAATCAATGTCATTTTCCTTCATCATCTTTCCGTAAGAATTGGGCAAAATCACCTACTTTACCATCCAATACCAACCAAAACCCTAAGCCTATTCCACAGCCAAATCCTAATATCCCTAGACTTCCTACCATTGCAAACAATGTAACCAAAGCCAAATCTATAGTGTGTTATAAATGCCACCAACCTGGACATCTAGTAGCTAATTGCCATTCGAAGAAGCCACCTGTCCATATCAACTACCTTGGAGCAATGGAAGATGACGAATATGAAGAAATGCCTGATTTCACGGAAGATGAAGATGACATTACCACTCCTTCAGATACTTTATCAGGTATGCCAACTCCACATTCTTTATTGACAATGAAATGTTTAGTGCATGGAAAGGAAAAGATTATTTTGCATGATGATGATGACATTGACTCTCTGGATTCATAAGAAAGTCAAATGATGATGCACTCGAAGTTTTTTCACATTGTGTTCATGACACAACAACGTAGCTATTAGAAGAAACTCTAGAAAAAAAAAGTAAATGACGAATGTAACACAAAGATTTAAGAATCAATTATTCTGTTGTCATTAAAAAAAAGATAATTTTAGGTTGTTCATGCTAGCTCCATTCAAGCACCCAATTAGTAGGTCACTAATTTATGCATTGCAAGATAAGATAATAAAATTGCATAACCACTCGATGCCTTTAGAGAGCATTTTCTTCAAGATCTCACAATTGGAAGATTTTACATCAAACTAAGTAGAGGTGTCACCACTGAAAAATTTTACATTAACCTAAGTAGCCTGGTGCTATTTTGACTAAAGTTAAGATAACCACTTTCTATAGTTAATCATGTAAGGCAAATATCCTATATCCTTCCCTCATAGTACTTGATGACCTCATGCACAATAAGGAATTTAAAAGATTGGAAATTACATCAACAAAATCATAATGTTGAGATTACATCTAGAACTTATTTACATGGATGCCATGTTGATTTGTGCATGTGCCTTATATTATTCGTGACATGCTTCCCTACTAGTACATAAGCATGTATGTGTTGCTACACTTGTGCCTAAGTGCATGTGTATGCTTGTATGCTAGCACCTAAGAGCATGTGTAGTCATGTAATTGTTACAAAGTGTGTGTATTTGTTCTATATGTGTGCATGAGGGTGCTCATGTGTTTAAATTGTTATAACTAAAGAGTGACTTGTGTTTACATGCTTGTGACTAATTTTGTGTGGTGTTGATGGCCCCTAAAAGCCTCTCAAATATGTAGGCAAGATGACCATATGATGTGAAGCCATTGTATTAATTAAGGATGAAAACTAAACTAATAAATCTTTTGAACCCCGATTTAACTATACAAATGGTATCCTTATAACATGTAGTCTAAGTTTATTGTTTCCACATATCTCAATTAAAAGGTGCTAAATCTTGCTAAGTGGCTCTCCAATTTACACTAAAACTACTAGTATCCTAATTCTGATTCTTTCATTCAACCAGAGATGGATGATTTGAAAATCTTATTTCATCTTTGAATTTTTCTAATGCTCCAACTTAACTCTTAATGATAATTAATTAGCACTTCAAATTGAAATCCCACTTAAGAAACAAACTACTTTAAAATGATCTCTCATTAGGGCCAAAAACGCTTCAAAAATGGCACTTGTAAGAAAGTGATTAAGTTGCTAATTAGTTGAGGTTTAGGAAGAATAAAACCTCTAAATTTGGTTGTCCAAATGTGATTAATGAGAGAATATTTGGTTCATTGAAGAGGTCGGCCATTAATTGCCCTAATCTTTTAATCCAGGTTAGGGGTCACCTTTTCGGCCGTTTATTGTCTTGGAACTCGAGAGATTTTGTATTTTTGAGATTTTCGTACGAACTTCGCATTTGTTTGCTCCCGCGTTTTCTTTCTACACACTATTCTCTTTTACCATTCCTTTTGTTGCACTTGCTTCCTATCACTATGAGATTCTTGCTCGGTTCATTTGCTAGAATGTCTAGCAATACTACTTCAAATAACACAGGCGCAAGCACACGTAAATACAAGCTATCTATTCAGCTAGATCCGATTTACACATCTTGGAGAAGTATACATCATCGAGTATTGATAGATGAGATTGAAGCCAACAGGTTGCGAACACAAGGAATGAAGCATATAGATTTGTGGATGGATGGAAATATTTATCCCAGGGATCCTTCTACAGGTAAACCACCTCCTTTGTCCATGACTATATAAGTTATGCTGGAGAAGGTTACAATGGAATGCTTGGCTACTGTATGAGGTTATACTCTGCATCTTACACATATATAGCTCAAATGCATGAAATGAAAAAAGCACTAGAAACTACACAAACAAATATTTTAGAGTTGACAAGTCAGATTGATATTTTGAAAAATGTTAACAAGTCATTGCAGGATAAGCTAACACGCTTGAGAGAAACTCCAATAGGATTTAGAGAGAGGAAGAGACCATTAAAAAATATAACCAGCTTGTGTGAGAGAGCAAAGAAAAGGAGACTAAATCTTACAAAGAAATATGTCTCTAACATACTAGGCATAAATATTCGAGAGAATGAGGAAAGAATCAAACTTTTGAAGGAAACCATGAATAAGGAAGATATTTTGAGGATTCTTAAGTCACCCAAAAATGTGGATTTGAGAGGTCCAACTCTCAAAGAGTTAGTGAAGAATTTAAAAGGCACAGTGAAAGCAAATGAAATCGTAGAGACATGTGATACTGTGGGTATAAGTCGAAAAGGTTATCGTGCTATCTCTGGATTATGGTTTAAAAATCTTAAACGCAATAGGGTAACTATATTTGGATTGCCCCGAGCCCTTACAGTTTCAACTGCAAGAATTGCCATGAATCGCAAGATTCCACATGTTTTTGGAGATTACATTCACATCGAAAGGTCTATGTCCTATGAAAAACAAAAAAAACAGGCAGTTTTTGATTAGAATGAGTTTAACAATATATGGGTTGATCTAAAAAAGGTGCAAATTGCAATGGTTCACATGTATAAAATCACAGCAGAAGAAAGTTATGGTGTTCTAAAGTTTGCCTTGAAGTTGGATGAAGCACAGATTCAAAAGGGACAAAAGATGGAAAGAATTAGCATTTGCCTCATGAACATGGCATTGGACCATGGCAATGGTGAGGGCCAAGCTCCATTGCATAAGATCCAATCCGAGATGGAGATTTGGTGGATTGGTGCAGCCCAGGTACCAATTGAAAATTATCAAACGTTGAAATGGTTGTTCAACCATACAGGTATTCCAAATATCATTAAGTCTCAGAGTGAAGGCAAAATGTTGGTAGTTGATGGGGTTGGTAAATTTAATGTGGAATGGCATATGAGTGCTGATTTGAAAACTATCAAATATATGCTTGGAATATGTAATGGTGCAAATGCAAAATATCCTTGCATTTATTGCATGGAAAGTATTGGATCCAAAGATTGGAGTAGTTTGCGACCAGTAAGAAGAGCCCCAAATAGAGACTCTATAGATTTGAGTAAATTTAAAAACATAGAAGACATCTGGGATCCCATTCTTTCCATCTCTCTTAAGAATGTTCATATTTGTACTTTGCATGCAGAGATTAGAATAATCGATAAGCTTCTCAGGTTGCATCTTGACTACGCATATTCCATTAAGCCATTATCTTTATCAGATGAGTGTATTGATAAATGCGAGGCATTGCTATAGAAAATGGGATTTCATGGGGGCCAAGTTCACTTGAGAAAGGATCCAATACTTTCAGGAAAAATAAGAGATATCTTGGTAGATGTCTCTATGGGAGGCTCAAAAGCTAGACGATTCTTAGGAAACCATTCAGGAAGGTAGGTGAATGCAGCTTGGGAGTGTTGGAGAGAGCTATGTGAGATCACAACAAATGTTGCAAGCACGCCGAGGCTTGTGTTTCTTAGAATGGAGGTCTGGATATACCTTGATGTTTTTCTGAAACTCCTCAGGCAACATATGACAACATATACATATGCGGAAGAGTTCAAAAGATCAATTACAAAGCTTGTTCAGGCGATAAAAGAGGCATGGGGAGAAAAAGATATCACTTTTTATCTGGTAAAGTAATAATTATTTAATATGGGCTTATTTTGATAGGTTTTTCAATTGGTATAAAATTAGTGTTACTTTGTATTGCAGCATATTCTTCATATTCATGGACCTTACTTTGTGGAGGAGCATGGCCCCTTAGCAACTTATAGTAACCAAGGCATGGAAAAATCCCACTATCAAGCACGCACAAGTTATTTTCGAAGCACAAGGCATGGGGGAGGAGTTACAAAAAGCAATGCTTTGGAGGAGCTATTCAATTGGTTTTTTCGACGACAACTTCAAAGAATGTAGATAAAAGACGGCAATGGCACATGAGCAATCACACTTTTATATATAAGAAAGAATATATAGAAAGCTAGTTTTCCAAAACTCTCACATTCTCTTCCTCCTCAGGAATCTTTCCTCTATAACGTAGAAATTTTTTTCTCTTGTAGCCAGCTATAGATTTTACATCAGTTCGGTTTGCAGCCAAGGCGTAGGATGAAAACGCCAAAAAGTATCCTACTCTAGAAGCAGAGTAACCTGGAACGTAGCCAAAAATCCTAATTGCTGCAGTCTTTTCCAAAAACATTACTTTGTGGGCATTATATTGTAATCCTGAGAAACCTAGAAGCCTTGTAAGAGCTTTAATACAAAGTATGGGCCATGCTGCATCCTCTGAGAAACTACTATGAAGTACTAAAAAGGAATGAGGGTCAATCCTAGCCAAGTAGTGGCCGAGTGCAATGTCTTTGAATGTGTTACTAGCAGCTCTCGATCCTTTGCCATGCTACAAGAAGTTATCTGTATCAGCAATCTCCAACTGCAAATAAAACCCATACTGAATGAGCATGAAATGTAAACCTACCAATGTGTAAAAGCAAATTCAAAATTATCTTACCGCTTGATTTTCATCGTACTCCAATTTAAATGGATTCCATAAATTTATTGATGATGCTGTCTCATTGGTGTTAATCAATTCTTTAACATATTCAGACTCCTCTCTTCCAAAATTGGAAATCCCAAGTTCGCTTTGAATGCGATCGCTTTGAATGCGATCGAAGTCCTCATCAGTAATACTCAACTCTTTCTCAACTTCTTTGGCCTTTTCAAAACAAAGAGAGAGGGCCTCACCAGCGTCAATAAACTTATCGTCTAGAGTTTCTTTATCAAGTTTGAGTATCTCTTCCTTTGATTCATTCTATGTGTCAATTATCCCATTTGCAGCATCAGAAGCCTCTGCAATAATTGCTAGACAATAATCTTCCCTAAGATTAAAAAGTTTTTGAATATCTGACAGTAAAATGTACTCCTTGTCCTTGAAAGGTATAGATGGTAGAGAAGGAACAATATGGTGAGAACTCTCATCAGTTGGAGGGTTTGTATCTCCTTGGCTCTCTTCAATGATAGTCTCAGCTTTGAAGTGAGCAACATCCAAATTCTCAGCAATAGAAGCCTCAAAATTTGCATCTACAACCTCCTCTGTTTCCTTTTCATCTACCAGATCATCTAACATGCAAAAGCTGGCAGACTTTGCTCCTTCCAATTGTTGCTCCTCAGCTTTCACAGGATATTTGACAAGGATGAAAACAATAAAAGCAGCAGATTTTCTCATCATCTTGCAGTTTTTGGAATGAGTGGAGCACAATATGTCTCTTGAATAAAACCTCTCTAGAGAGTGGGCACCACAATTCTTAGTAAATACTGACTTTTCATTTCCTGTTGACCCAATGGGAACATGGACATATTCAATTGTGCCAACTTCAACAAAAGGACCTGCAAGATTTTCAAACTCCAAAAAGTTTTCCAAAATATATTTTTTACAAGATTTCAAAACACTGTCAAGGTCCCAATCAGGATTAAAGACATTTTTCACAACTCCATAGAATGAGAGATCCATTCCATTCTGAAGGATAAAATCAAGTAGCCTCTCTGATGGAGTGATATCAGTAAGCTTTGATACTCCTTGACCTCTCATTACCGACGTTCGCTTCCCTGGAGATGTACTTGGCATTCTCACACTGGCGGCAGAGCATGGAGAAGAAACAGAATGCACAGGCTCATCACATGTTGATGCCCTTGAGCCTTTTGAAAGCCTTCTTCTTTTACCAGTTCCTAGAAAAACCTTGGAGCCTAGGAATTCTGTGGGTTCAGACATGTTTATAGCTTGTGCTGATACGGCGCGATAAGAGTGAAACGATTCAAATGGATGTGCCCCCTCGCGCCATATCCGTGATTCCAGCAAGAACCTTAACGAAAGAGCCACAACGGTGGTCACACGAGCTTGGGCACTATGAGCTTGGGAGGAAAGCTGAAGGAAGACTCTGCAGAACCTCTAAAATGACGCGAACATACGAAAGCAAAGAAGGCAAACACTCGCTCTTGCGCCGTATTAGGATAAGAGACAAAGGTCCAGAAAAAACCAAAAAAAGCCGTACCGATTAGGGACACACCCTTATGTAGGCGCGGAATTATGCCACCTGGCACTATCCGTTGGTCTTCGACACGTGGCAGTAGCCATTGGCCAACACGTGGCCGATAACCACGTGGCAAACACGTGGACCGGTCATTAGTTCACACGTAGCATATGCACGATATGTGTAGACACATGGCACAATCAGCGTCCCGACATGTGTCATGATTGACGTGGGTATATAAGGGGTTATTTTTCCTACGTGTACACTTTACATTTCTTGAGCTCTCCCGCCTTGCTTGCCGAT
This sequence comes from Lygodium microphyllum, assembly GCF_053477565.2. Lineage (NCBI taxonomy): Eukaryota > Viridiplantae > Streptophyta > Polypodiopsida > Schizaeales > Lygodiaceae > Lygodium > Lygodium microphyllum. The sequence goes on along the minus strand of NC_141136.1, from coordinate 163,767,416 downwards.
ACGGTGCGATCCAAGTCTTGCGTCTTCTGCGTTTCTAATCTCTCGCGTTGTATCGGTGGTCTTTTTGCTGAGTCCTTTGCTTCGTTGGTCAAAACAAGGTGTGCCGATACGGAGCGAGTACGTTTGTTGGAGGCTTTCGTAACCTCTCCCTCGCGTCATATCGGCCTTATGCCATTGCCAATACAGAGCGAGGGCGTCTCTACGCTGTCTTCGTTTCCTCCATATCGCGCCGTATCAGGATTGTCGTCTCCAATACGGAGCGAGGGAGTGGTTCCGCCGTCTACGCATTCCTCCTATCGTGCCATTTCGGGATTTCTCCTCTTGTAATCTCCACTACGGAGCAAGGGCGCGGTTCCATTCTCATCATTTTGTTCATATCGCGCCGTATCGGAATTTCTCATTTCGTCCCTTCTCGCGCCGATTAGCTTGTTGGGTTTACAGATTTTTGCTATTTCAGTTATTGTCCTTCTGGTTGCTGTATTTACTTTTCTGGATGGCAAGGACAAAGCAAACTGCAAGAAGAGTGTATCTAGATGGGAAGGACAGTGGGGGTAGAAGAAAGTTACAATTTGATGAATCTCAGGAGGAGCCCTCTTCAAAGTTTGCTGAAGCTGGGCCATCACAGGCCCCAGAGCATTTTACCATAGAAATCCCCCCTACACCAGGTGTTGGCCTAACATCTTCCATGGAGTTAAAGAATTTGAGTGTAGTGAATGTTTCTTCTCCTAAAGTTGAGGAAGCAAAGGGTGAGGCTTGCCCTGTGAAAGATTCATCCCCTACAATTGCACCTGAGCCTACATCTGCTGAAGCCACTGAACCTCCCAAGCCACAAAAGAGAAAGAGGAAGTCCAGGTTCTTCTATATGCAGAGATGTTTCAGTGAGATCATGAAAGCCCAGAGAGCTACACAACATGTCATTCCAAAGGTTGCTTTTATAAGAGTTGTTAAAGAGATCTCTGATAGATTGTCTCAAGTGGCAACTGTCTCTGGTCTAAATAAGAAGTGGCAACTCTCAGCCATTCTTGCCCTGCAAGAGGCCGCAGAAGATTTTGTTATTGATTTCATGAATGATGCTTACATTGCTGCCGCCCATGCTCATAGAATCACCCTTATGAATAAAGATTTCAACATCATCAACAGAATCAGGTATAGGTTTGACAAAGTGCTGAGGCCCTTGCCTTCCAACGATCAAAAAGCCCTTGAAATTCTTAACATTCCCCCAAAATTGTCCAGGAAAGAGAAAAAGCTAAAGGTTGAGGATGTAACTCACCTTTACTCTACAAGGGGTGCCACCCAACAGGAGTCTTTCTTGAGTGAAAAAAATCAGGAGGTTTTGGAAACTGAAGACGAAGTTTACAAGAGGAAAGCCGCATCACTTGCTCCCGTCAACAGCGAGAGGATGGGCAAAGTGTATGGGCAGATTCTTGTGAATGTTTCTGCGGAACCTGAGGAGGAATATCTTAGTATATCTCCCAAGGACAAGCCCATGTTGGAAAAAAGGGATGTCCAACTATCTGACTCTGTTGTTTTTTGTTGCATAAGGTAAGGCTTATATTTTTTGTTTTTTTTTGCGTAAGTAAAGTCTTATAGGTTCAAGTATATTTTGGATGTAATTTGTATTGAATAGCTTTTGCTATTGACTGCAGGGCATTGGTCTCCTCTCTCACTCTCGATATCTGTAGAACCATATATATTGTTGATCCACTTCTCTCTGTGGAACTATTTGCAAAATCTGGTTCTAATATTTCACCGTTTTTTCATAGCTTCAATAGTGTGACAAATTACCACATCTTTTTCCCTTATGTAGAAAGGTATTTTTCTTTTTCTGTAGAGGAAAATTTATATTCATTTGCTTTCACCCTTCTACTCACCTCTTTTATGAATTTGCAGAGGGCATTGGAGTCTCATCTTCATTAATTGTCTTTCAAGAGAAATTATCTTTATGAACTCTCTCAGCGGTGTTCATGGTCAAGCACGAATGCATGTTGAAAGAAAATTACTTACTTTGATTTTATTTACAAAAAATATTTTGAACTTACAAAGCTTCCTTTTGCAGTGCTGGTAGACTCCTTTCTACATTTTTGGATACAACATACGAGGATCTTGTTGATCCTCAAAGGCCTTATACGTTTCTTCTACAAGAAGTTCCATTGCAAAGCGATGCGCATTCTTGTGGATGGAGAGTTATCTCAAATATTTGCAGAACAGTGGATTCAAAGTTGTTACAAATAGAAGGAGTGAATGTAAGTTAATTTCATTTGATGTTTGTGTAACCCTTATCATGATTTCTTTTCACTAACTTATAACATTTATTCTTACAGTGTAGAGATTATCTTGATTCATATGTTTGGTGGATAAGGGAGAGATGCATTGAGCTGATTTTGGACAAGGCAATCACACCATATGATCCTGACTCCCCTCTTCCTCCCAAAACTTCAATGGCCAAGGGCACAAGCAAGGGAAAGGGCAAGGGAAAGGGTAAGGACAATGGCAATGGTAAAGGCAAGGGAAAGGGCAAAGGCAATGGGACCACTGCTGCAGAGTCTTAAAAAAAAGGAATGCCAATGCTTTCTCCTCTGAAATTTGATCCATCCCCTCTTATGCCCCAAGAAAAGAGACTACCTGTAAATGTGAAATTTTTTCAACAATCAAAGAAAGGCCCTGTGAGAAAAAATATCTTTGAAGAAATCGATAAAGAATCAAAATAGCAAACATAAGCATACACGAGCCTTATTATTTTGGCTTTGTACATTTATATGAAATTTTTGTACCTCATGGTGTAATGAAAATTTTCACTTATAAATCGAATGTAAAGTATATTTTATTTATATACATTCGAAAGGCAACTTGCTTCATGATAGCTTATGAGTTCCTACTAAAAAATATCTTAAGGATAGTTTATTAAGATAAATTCCTGCAAAGTTTTCATTCTCAAGGCTCAAAACTCACAATTGTGGGAGACAAACAACTCGTACAAGAGAAAGAGCGCTCGGCTCTTTTACCAATTGTTACGCCATTCACTTTGAACTTATATCTAGGGGATGTATTGTCTAGCAATTCCAAGGTATCCCTCACATCTTTCAGACTCCAATTGGAAGTAACATTCACCTTCTTTACTTCTTCATGTGGCAAAACGTGCACCGCAAGTTTATATGGTGTGGAATCTGTATCGGAATCCAAGGGAACCCAAATACCCAATCTTAGTTTGTATCTCCTGTAATCAAAGCCCAAAGCAAGAGTTTGGCGAGGGATACTGTAAGCCAAAGCCAAGGATTGAGGGCATGCACTGCACCTCAAGATATCACCCTTATGGTCGCACTCTCTAGATTTCCAATGCGTCCCTATAGTGTTGTCCAAATCCTCTTCCGAAAAGTTTCTACTTAGCCAGGATACCTTCGTTCTTTGTAAATTTGCTGTTTTGAAGCAAGCCACAAAGATATGGAGGGGTACAAACCATGATAAACGTATTCTTCTTGAGACCCTTCCAGCTGTCATGGACTTTTTAATATCCTGAGATATTTTGAATTTGAAACTCTGCACCGTTACCTTGTCAGGAATCTCCCAGTTTAGAGATGAAAGACTTGGCAATGGCAAATCTTCAATATTCCCATATCTATCCGCTTTAGAGGGAACCACATACTGTGCATAATATATAAAAACCTTGCATTCACTAAAAAAAGACACAGTTTGATCAGCATAAATAATGTCTGCCAATACCTTATGAATGGCATGGAAAGTCCCACTTAGGCTTTCCAAGGTTTCCATTCAATACTTGTTGACGGAAAGATATCTACAATGATGAACCGTTTGTTAGAACTTGCATAAATGGAAAAGAAGTATATACGTTATTCAACTAATAACTTACAATGTGTTTGTTGGGGAACACGTTCGTTTGGAGGCAAGTGCATATCCTTGACCATGTAAACATGTTGCACCTTGACAAACCAGCCTTCGGGCATAATTTTGAAGGCAATGATACGCCCCTTCCAGTGATGTTTTATATCATCTCGTTTTCTTCTTTTCACCTTATGGAAGCCCTTGCAAGATGGCAGCATGGCAACCCAATCGTTTACAGCAAAGGTTTTGGGCTCAAAATTTCCATCTGCTCCCTGGCTATAGACTGTGCAAGAGTGTATTAAACGAGAAGGGCGCTTGGAGGAAGCCATGAAAAGAATGAAAGCGCAGAGAAAGAAGCTCAAAGAGGGGTGAATGAACTAGAAAGTAGCGCCAAGAACACAAATGAGTATGTATTGGGCGCCAAAAACAATATTGAAAGATCTCCCAACTTTCAAAAAACTCATTATTAATTTCATCACATCTCTATCATGTATTTTGTCAAATTTGTAAGTAAATAACGTCTTTGGGACTCCAAAACATGTCAGACTTTAGGGGTTTTGGCTAAAAAAGAAGAGAGAATCACAAAATGGACTCCACTATCTCTAAAAAAGAGGAGACAAGAATACCATATTCTTGCACACGTGGCAAACTCTCTTTGGCCCTTTCCTTAATCCCGTGATTAACAAAAGTGCATTTTTTGAAGCGTTTTTGGTCCTATTGTAACATTATGAAATTTCATGCAAACATTTTGATCTATAAATAAAGCGTAGTCTCTTTTTAAACTTTCTTAAAATTTAGTCCCCATTTGAGTTATTAATTTTCCAAGTTTCCTTATAGAAAATTAAAAAAGTTGACAAGAAGGACTCAAGAAAGGAAAGAGAAGAGTGTAGAAGAGAGAGAAAGGAGGAGAGAGAAAGATTGGAGAAGAGAGAAAGACTAGAAAGACAAGAAAGAGACAAGAGATGAGAGGTGCCATGAAATCTTGGAGAAGGAAAGAGGTGAGAGATGCCATGAAAGCTTGGAAAAAGACTAAAAATTATAGGAAAAAGGTGAGAGACACCATGAAAGCTTAGACAAGGAGGTGAGATAAATAAAATTTTATTGTGTATAAATGATAAAATTTTTAAAAGTCTCAACATCTCAATACCTATGTCAATGTGACATAGCATTATTTCTCAAACTCACTAAAAGCATAACTCTTACCACTCTCTTACATTCTATCCCTGTCTTGAGGTTCTTTCCCATAAAAATAAAATTGGGAAGTTATTTACAATGGCTAAAAATATAGACATAATAGAGTTCTACTTTATTTTATAGCCTTAGAAATGATAGAAAATAGCCTTAGAAATGATAGAAAACAGATGAGAAAAATGAAGTCTTTCAGTGAGATGAGGACTAGGATAGAAGAATCTGTAATCTATAACATCTAGATATCTTCAAGAATGATTTTGAGCTATAGAATCATCATGGAAAGATGTTTGCAATAGTCAATATATAGCTTGTTGTAATAACAGACCCTGCTAGACAAAAAATTTTGTGACTTTCAATATTGACTTTCAATATGAAGCTCTTAAAGAGTACTTTCAGCCTATGTAGTATGTGGCACTTTTGCTGAAAATAAGACAAAATCAAATTGTTAGGATCAAACAGAGGATGTGATTGGTGACTTCGACTTGGACATTGACTTTAGGGTAGTAGGGTGTGGACCTACAATGGTAGATCTTGTAGATCTCTGTTAGCTCGTCCATGATCTTATTGAGAGAGTGAGTGCCACAAAAAATCAATTATCAACTCCAAGGGACTACCAAAGTGGGTGATAATGTCCTTATATAGGAACACAATCACAGTGTTGCTATCATCTTGCTTGAGAGCTTTGGATTCACACCACTTCATCACATAGTCTGTATAGACTCAGATGTATGTATTCTACTTCCTTCTAGTTAGAGGGTCAATTGGCCCTACAAAATGGATGTCCCATTTCTCAAATGTCTTTAGGGGAGGGATCGGCTATAATAGTTGTTGAGATGACAAGCTCAACACATGCGGACATTGATGATGGACCGCCTGGTTAGATGGATCCACACGTCTACACTTAGCACGTCAGCCATTTCAGGCCCCTTTTTAGAGCCGCAAGGTTGTGGACAGCAGTTTCAGGGTACACTGTGACTTTAGCTGTATTGACCGAAAGTGGGTGCACAGGTTACAGATTTCAGATCTGTAAGTTCAAAGGTGTTTACCAGCAAATAAACACAAGGTTTATCTGCAAACTGGTTTTGCTGATTGCATGTATTGTTGAGCAGACAATGAAAAAGGCTGTCTGGTGTATTGCTGTGCACTACATGTCGAGGGTTGCAGAAGATTTGCTTGCTGTTTGGTATTAGTTTTGTGATAATGGCAGAAAACAGTGGAAACCCCATCATTGAGAAGCTCGACAAGAACAACTACCCTTCATGGAAGTTTCGTGTCACGAACTTCCTTATTGGAAAAGGCCTCTATGAGTTTGTTTCAAGTGAAGAAAAGGAGCCAGAGGTAAGTGATCCTCCAACTGCAGAAGAGACAAAGGCACGAAAGGAATGGAATGCAAAGACAAAAAGGTCATGTGTTGGCTATCTGCAGTAATTGACAATAATATGCTGGGACATATTAGAAATGAAGAGAATTCATATGCAACTTGGACCATACTTGAAAGTATGTTTTTCGTAAATACAAAGGCACGAAAGATTCAACTCAAGCAAGAGTTGAATACATTGAAGAAAGGGAAGATGTCTATCAATGAGTATGCGCTGAAGGTAAGGAGCATTGCAGATGCCTTAGTAGTGATTGATGCAATGCCCGATGATGATGATTTGGTGTCATCTACCTTGGGTGGACTTAACAATGAAAAGGCTTGGAAGTCTTTTGTACCTTCCGTATATGTCAGAAAGCCATTTCCATATTTCGATGAGTTGGTCTCCCTTATGATCACTGAAGAGATCAACATGTAGAGTGAGACATCTAAAAGAAGTGGTGAACAGGTCCAAGCTTTCTACTCCACTTCAGGAAGGGGACGTGGCAGGTTCTCTTCAAGAGGCCGTGGTACAGGACGTGGTAGTGACAACCAGCAAAACAGATTGAATCAGCAATTTGGCGATATGCAGGTTTCAAGAGGTCGTGGTAACTTTAGAGGCAGAGGGAGCTTTAGAGGAAGAGGTGGATGGCAGAATAGAGGTTCTAACAACTCTGGTATTGTGTGTCACTACTGTGGCAAAATAGGTCATATTGCAGCCCAATGTTATGCTAAGAAAGATTATATTCGTAGTGGTAAGTTGCAGCAAGGAAACTCTGCATCGTCTTCACGACAGAATGAAGAAAAAAATGAACGTCTGTTTGTTATGCAACATATGTTGAATGTTGTTACAGGAAAAGGAACACATGATGATGTTTGGTATGTTGATTCAGGTGCATCCAATCATATGACCAGCCATGCAAAATGGTTTGGAGAGATGCAGGATTTGCAAAATGCAGGTTATGTGCAGACGTGTGATGATTCATGCCACCCAATTTCACACATTAGAAAAGTTCCCTTGTCCTTGCATGATGGTAAGACAAAGAGTCTTTCAGATCTATTACATGTGCCATCTATTACAAAGAACTTGGTGTCAGTTGGTCAAATGGTAGAGCAAGGGCTACAAGTCAGATTTAATGCAAAGGGCTGCTTTGTAGAAGACTTCAATGACAAGTGCAAGTTGGTTGCAAAGGGAAGTATAGTTGGGTGTATGTTTACTCTGGATGCTGTAATTCCTACTATGAATGTTGGTATGTGTGCTAAAGGAAAAGATATTGTTGTAGATATTTAAATTTGGCTTTTTGAGTTGTAGAATTTCATAAGGTATGCGAAGCATGTCAGTTTGGTAAGTAGGCAAGACAACCCTTTTCACATGACAGAGACGTAAGCAGAAATATCCTTGATGTTGTGCATACAGATATTTGGGGGCCTACACAAAATGTATCTCTTGTAGGCAGTTCATACTTTGTCACATTCATTGATGATTGTTCTAGAAAGCTATGGGTATATTTTATGAAGGAAAAGAGTGAAGCGTTTGAGCACTTTAGAACTTTCAAGGCTACAGTTGAAAGAGAAACATGCTTGAAAGTAAAGTGCTTGAGGTCAGATGGAGGGGGAGAGTACCTCTCGAATGAGTTCAATGATTTTCTGAGGTCTCATGGGATAAAGAGACAGTTCACATGTAGGTATATCCCACAGCAAAATGGGGTTGCAGAAAGGAAAAACAGACATATTGTAGAAGTTGCACGCGCCTTGATGGCTGAAAAGAATATGCCTAAGCATTTTTTGTTTGAGGCTGTTCATAATGCTGTTTATATTATAAACAGAACTCCCACAGCTGCAGTTAATGGGATGACTCTTGAAGAATGCTTTACTGGCAAGAAACCTGATGTATCGCACTTGAAGGTATTTGGCTGTGTTGCATATGTTCATGTGCCAGATGAGCTACGGAAGAAGCTTGATCCAAAGGCAAAAAAATGTATCTTTATTGGATACTCTTTAGAGCAGAAAGGGTATCACTGTTATAATCCTGTCACATGTAAGTTCAGAGTGAGCAGGGATGTCATCTTTGATGAAATGAGCAGTTGGTATGCATCTAGTGCTGATGCATTGGATGATGATGATGATCATGATACTCATGTGCAGGCTGAAAAGCAAGAATCACTGACTCTTAGTGGACCACAGACATCATCTGGTAGTCCTTGGTCTGGGAGACTAAGGAGTAGCTCTACATCTTCAGGTGCATCTAGTAGCACTACAGGTAAAGACAAAGAAAAGAATAAAGTGTCAAATGGCATTGATGCAGTTCTTGATGGAGACTCCAGTGGCTCAAAGAGCTTGGATGATGAGCTTGATATTCCTTTTGTCAGGACACCAGGTGTATAGAGAGCTCATAATAATGTAAAAGCTCCATTAAGTGATCCAGTGGTACGCAGATCTAGCAGGGTCAGATACCCTATTAAAAGATTTGGTTTTGAAGGTTATGCAGCTCACCATTATGCTTATATGGTGAAACTAGTTGAGGATATTGAGCCCACTTGTTTTAAGGATGCTGTTGGCCATACTCATTGGGATGCAGCAATGGATGAGGAGATGGCTGCATTAGAGGCCAATAAGACTTGGGATCTAGTATCATTGTTAAAGGGCAAGAAAGCTATTGGATATAAGTGGGTTTATAAGATTAAGCACAATGCAGATGGTTCTATTAGTAGGTACAAAGCTAGGCTGGTTGCAAAAGGCTATGCCCAGACATATGGCATAGATTATGAAGAAACCTTCAATACAGTTGCTAGGATGGCAACTGTCAGATGTGTGATTGCTTTGGCAGCAACCAAAGGTTGGAGGTTGTAGCAAATGGATGTGAAGAATGCCTTCTTGCATGGTGATTTGCAGGAAGAAGTGTATATGGATCAGCCAGCAGGTTATGAAGATTTAGAGCATCCCATGTATGTGTGCAGGTTGAAGAAGGCGCTCTATGGGCTCAAGCAAGCACCTAGAGCATGGTCTGACAAGATCAGAGAGTATCTTATCAATATTGGCTTTTATGTTTCTGATGTTGATTACTCACTTTATGTGAGAAAGGGAGATGTAGGTTTGGTCATCATAGTCATCTATGTGGATGACTTGATTATTGCAGGTGATAATAATAGTGGGATTGCTGAAGTCAAGGACTTTTTGAAGAAGAAGTTTGAGATGAAGGATTTAGGTGAGCTAAGGTACTTCCTTGGCATTGAGGTGATCAGATGTGATGATGGTATATGGCTGTCCCAAAGACAGTATGGCTTGGATATGTTGTCCAAGTATGGTATGACAACATGCAAACCACTTTCAGTCCCATTGGAGCAGAATGTAAAGTTGAGTGTTGATGTTGGGGATGAGATAGAAGACCCTACTATGTTCAGGAGAATAGTGGGGAGTTTGATCTACATGACCATTACAAGGCCAGACTTGAGCTACGCTGTTGGTCTTGTGAGTCAGTTTATGCAAGTACCTAGAAAGCCCCATTTGGATGCAGTCAGACACATATTGAGATATGTGAAGTCCACATTACATTATGGAATTTTCTATGAGGCAGGTACAGATGTATAGGTGTTTGGATACATAGATGCAGATTGGGCTGGTAGTATGTATGATAGAAGATCTACCAGCGGATACATGTTCTCTCTTGGTAGTGCATCAATTACTTGGAGCAGCAAAAAGCAATCTATAGTTGTTTTGTCGAGTATAGAGGCTGAGTATAGAGGTGTTGCTGTTGCAGCATGTGAGGTAGTATGGCTGCAAAAGTTATTGGCTGATTTAGATGTGCAGGTGGAAGGTCCAGTTGTCATTTATTGTGACAACATGAGTAGTATATAGTTGGCTAGGAACCCTATGTTCCATGCCAGGACAAAACATATTGAGGTACACTACCACTTTGTGAGAGAGAAGGTACTAGCAGGTGAGATTGACTTGGTGTATGTCAGCACACATGATCAAATAGCTGACATCTTCACGAAGGCATTGGGTACAGAGAAGCTTCAAAAGTTTCGAAGCTTACTTGGAGTTGCAAAGATGCAGTTGAGCTTGAGGGGGAGTGTTGAGATGACAAGCTCAACACATGCGGACATTGATGATGGATTGCCTGGTTAGATGGGTCCACACGTCTACACTTAGCACGTCGGTGGTCATAATGACTCTCATATGGCCATTGACTCATTATTTATTATATTCAAGTTGTTACACCTATTTACAGCTGGCATAGTTATAGCGCCAGTCGACTAGGGTAGTCAGTTATGCATTGTTTGACTTAGTAGGCCACTTTCCTTTATGTTGTATCTTATCTATAGTTTGTGTACATTGTAAAGTGTGTGGAAGAAGAAGAAGAAACCAGCAAGAAAACGTTTTGGCATGCATCTCTCTTCTTGTCTCTTGAGTGAGCTTCTCCTTGTACATTTTGTGTGTGTTCGGCGCAGCATCTTGAGCAAGTCTCCCCACCACGCAATTCTTGACAATAGCATGGCACTAGTTTTTGTGGGCTTTCCCATTTGTTGGCAAGTATCACAATGCTTATAATAACCATAGGCATCCTTGTGGACGTAGACCACCAGTATCCTTCGAGTAGAGATTTCTTAGCTATGGCTTCTCTTGCAAAATTTTCATCACATGGCTCATCATGGCATGCCTTCAGGATGATTGCAATCTCATCTCTTGCAACACATCACCACAATATTTCCTCATTGTCTTTCTTGCATAGAGTGCAATCTAGCAGGGGGTGTAGGGAGTTGATTCCAACAAAAGCTTCTTCTTATCTTTGCTAGAGAATGCCACAATGGTACTATTGTGTGGCCAAGAGATTGGAAATGTTGGCATACCATGGGGTTACAATGTCCACTAGAGATAGAGCATCATTAGGAAGGTTTGAATCATCTTGTATCTCTTCTTCACTTTGAGCGATCCGCGATAGATGATCAGCCAAGACATGGAAATGATTGGGTTTTGTAACCACTTCAAAGTCAAACTCCTAGAATAGAAGAAGCCATCTTCCTCCTTTCACATCAACCTTATTCATCAAGAAGAATAGAGTCTTATGGTCCACATAAAACTAAAATTGTATTGATAGAAGGTAATGCCAAAACTTCTTGAGGGCAAACACCATCACCAAGCACTCTAGCTCTATTAGTATATAGCTTCTCTCCTTATTAGTGAGCTTTTTTCTTGTGTAATAAAATAAGTTAGTCTAGCTTTGAAGCACCTTTCTGGTAGAGGAGTGCACCTAGCCCTTCAACTGATGGATTTGTGTACACATGGAATCCCTTCATCCAATCAGGAGGTTGCAAGATAGGTACTTTAATCAAGCATGACTTCATGGTATTAAAAGCTTCTTCACAATCATATATCCAAATAAAATCTACATCTTTCCTTAGAGGAGCTTGTGTAGGGTGGCTACCTTAGTTACATAAGGAAAGTGTACAATGAACCTCTTGTAGTAGCCCACATGGCCAAGAAATCCTCTAAGATATTTAAGATTAGATGGTATAGTTAGATTTACAATCTTCTCAAACTTCATTGGTCTTTTGCTATTCCTTGTACAAAGACAATGTGTCCAAATGGATGAGACTCCAAAGATGCATTTATCGCAGTTGAGGGAGATCCTATACTCTCGACATTAATCAAAACACTTCTCCAAGTATCCCCAATGCTAGAAAAGCAAACTAAAGATATGGAAACAATCTATATATACCTCAATGAAATCATATAGGTGGTCTTGGAATATGGCCATCATGACTCACTCAAAAGTACCAAGGTTGGTATAGAGCCCAAAGGGCATCACCCTATAGGCATAAGTACCCCATTCTGTTGTGAAGGTTGAGTCTTGTTCTGCAATGTACACTTGATTGTATCCACTATATCCATCTAGCAAGGAATAGCATTCATGTCCTGCCACTGAGTCTAACAATTGATCAATGAAGGGGATAGGAAAATGATATTTATTTTCATTGTTGGCCACTAGATAGATGAACTCAACTTTTAAGAGCTTTAGAAACTCTATCTTCACCAAGGTAGAAGAATTGTTGTATCATTGGGACTACTCTGAAGAGTGCCACAATCGCATCAAATGCGGATTCTTATTTTAGCTGGTTCTTAGCTTTGATTTTTTCCTTCCCTCTTCTCATGTACCTCTACATTCATTGTAGTGCTTGTCTCTTTATCACGTCATTCATCAGGGAGTTGGCTCCAGTGTGAGGTGTCGACTAGGCTCATTCCAAGGTGCACCTTCTTGTAGTTCATCAATAGGTTTTCCAAATGACACTGCCTGGCGCTCCCTTGGAACATCATGGGGGTTTGTCACTTAGACCTCATCGAGTCTACATGTGCAACAGAAGTGTTCCGGCCGAACCCACTAGAATCGATCTGAATTTCTGGGTTCCTAAAATGAGAGGGTCTTCTAGCAACTAGCAACGTCAATAATTTTGAGTTTCCACTTCTATAAGATTACTCGATCTGAAGCAAACTTGCCATTGCACTTGGTTCAAAGAGAATGGGAGACGGAGGGGAGTATAGTACGACAACCCTCCTACCCATAAGGAAAAATCCCATTCCGACCCCCTAAAACAATGCAAGTTTTAGAAAAGCTCCTAGCTAACTGGGACCACCCTACCGTTAGAAGGACCCATCGCAGGTTATGCCCACCCGCTTTCCTTTTGATAACGGAATCATCTTTAGTTTTTTAATTACCTACAACACATTTATTTGAACATGTATAACCATCTTCCTTAATTAGTCCATTAAATCACAGGTTCCTGCACATAATTTATCTCATGAACACACATACAATTCAAACAATCTTTGAATAAAATAAAATTTTTTATTATATTAGAAGCTTATTACAATTTCCATATTTCGGACAATGTGGAAGATATACAGAATTCTAGGAGGGTATTCTGCCCACCAAGATTCTACCCTTGTGATTAGTATTTAGGGTTTTCAAGATCCCATCTTGGGGCACGAAGAAGCTCGTCAGATTCTAGGGATAATGCAGGATTTACAGCGAGAGCCCCCCTGGAACCCACATTTCCTACTGCCCAAGACTATCCCTATGGACAGACCTTTCGCTACGAAGCTGATCTAAGCCTCTTTAAGTGATAACCATGACCCCCTTGTTGGAGTAGGGTCTCACAGCTAGCTTGGGGGTAGCCTAGCGTGATCTTTCCTTTTATCCTATTTGTCAATGTTTTCAATGAGAGATCTAGATTCTAGCAAATACAAAAAATCCTTTCAACAATGACAATCACACCATCGTGCAGTTCATAGCTTCCATAGCCAAGGTAGACCTTATTCTAAGGTAACCTTAAATTCTAATGAGGATTCTCCTCCTATAAAGAAGTGTTGAGTACATCTCTTACAACATGTTAAGCAAGGAGTGGATTTCCCGTTTGGGCTATCTTACCCAACATAAGTGAAATTCCTTAAAGAAATATATTGTGCCAATTACTCAATGAGATGACTTATAGATCCTTCAAATAGCGTTTCACTTTTTAAGAATTAATCAACACTTAACCTTGTCGCATTTGACCATAGCTATATTGAATGCGCATAAAGGCATATGCGTAATAACCTCTGGCAATTATTTCCAACATGATTCTACGATTTAGAATCTCAACTAGTCTAGCTACAATTCATAGTGATTAATCATTTATACTTGTACTAGTATGCTTTCTAGATGAAGTTGTTAATTTGTGTAAATATAGAATATATAACTAATATTTTACATAATTAATTCTTATATGGATGCTGTCTGTGCAACCTAACAAGTAGCTCTTGTAACGTTTGATACAAGGGCTAACATTTATTTTTTTGTAGAAATTTGACATAAACCTTATTATTTTATGTGGCGAAACAATAATTTAGTAGTGAATAACTTGGTTTGGCACGATGACATTGGGAATTTCACCTTTTCTCGTGCTCGCGTTCGCCACACCCGATATTCCGTTGGTAGTGGCAACTTTGAAAACCTCCTTGGGTACTCCTGTATCTCTGGTAATACTCATTCTTTGATTGGTCATAGTAGTTCTCATGGTCTTTCCACCTCTTGCTTTGGAGCTATCGTTCGCAAGTGGATTCGAGAGATAAAGAAGAATGAATGAATTTAGGATGGGAGAGCATAAGAGAAGATGGCTTAGTCAATGACCGAGACATGAGGTATTGAGCTAACTCTCTTCCTCGCAGCCTCTCAGGGTAACTCCTCTCTCTCTCTCTCTCTCTCTCTTAATAACTCCATCTCACAACCTCTTGGATGGGTATCCTTCTACCTCCCTCTCTCTATCTTCCTCTCGCAGCCTCTCTAGGTCTCCTCGTGCTTTTCTAAACTACTTCCCATGCCTCTTATTTATATAGACGAATTAGAGAAGAAGGGTTGTGGTTGAGAAGAATAGCTCTTTATGGAGGGGATCTTGGCAAAATCAATAATCTGATGCTCAAATCACAAATCTCATGGTTCCCTTGGCTTCGAAAGGGGGGTAAAAGTCCAAGACACATGCTTAGAAATCTTCCAGATTACTCCTTCTTCTCCTTGTTTGAAGTGTTGTTTGCTGCTTGTAAACTGCGATCGCAATACGCACGATTTTGCCAATTTTTTTCTGCTAGGTTAAACTCTACATGGGCAGTTTGTTGTATAGAAAGTACTTTCTTTCCATTTGCTAATTTCATAAGTAGTTTTGATGCATTTACTGTATCTATTTCTAACTTCTTAGCACACTTGGGTGAAATAAATGAGTGTGTACTTCCACAGTCAATCAAAACTTTAAATGATTTACCTTGATGACTAGCTGGTGTCTGTATTACTGAATATTGATGATTTGGACCTTTCATGTGGAATACAGCATGAACAATTGCTATTTCAATATCTTCTTCCATAGTAGGGTCTTCCTCCCTATTAGTCTCTTTTAGGGTAATATTTGACGTTCTTCATCTTGCCATAGCTACTTGACCACAGCCTTGGGTAGCTCTGCCTTGACCTCAAAATTGGCCTTGGTGATGGTTTCCACCAAGCTTTGGACAATCTCTCCTGAAATGTCTTGGTTCATTACAGTGAAAGCACCTAAGACCATCCATGTTTCCCTGGGTAGGAACAAAATTTCCAATTGCATTGGATTTTTCTTTTTCTTCTGACCTTGGTGAAATTGGCCTTGGGCTCTTTTTGCTTGACCTTTGAATCCTCCGTTTCTCTTGTTATTGTAGCTCCAAAACTTATTATTTTTAGGCTTTGATTGTACTTCATGCATAATAGGAGTATCTTGAATCAAAGCATCTTCTTGGAGGTCTATTGGGCGCATTGATTCCAAACGAGTGTTCAAAGGAGAATTTAGCCCATTGCAAAACTTGGACAATTGTTGAGAAGTATCCATGGAGGGTGCATATTTAAGAAGAGAAACAAACTTGGAGTAATACGCCTCGAGGGTCAATCTCATTTGCTTCAAATTAAAGAACTCGTTCATCTTTTGGATGTGATAAGTTGGAGGTAAATATCTTTCTCTTACAACTTCTTTCAACAAATTCTAAGTAACGGTATGTTCAGGGACACCTTGATCTTGACACCATTGCTTCCACCAGAGTCGAGCTTCACCAATTAATTTGACCTTAGCTATCATGGCTTGGTTGGCTCGGACAGTTCCAACAATAGTAAGATAATCTTCCATGGATTCGATTTAAATTTTTGCATCGGCTTTCACATTCCCACATTTTCTGTCAAATTTCGGAGGTTTGATTTGCTTCAAAAGGTTCCTTTTCTCTTGGGCTTTGTTGGAAATTATTATGGGAGAGAAATTTTGGAAACTTTTCAACAATTTCCAAGTTAAATTTTACAAAATTTATATAACATTAATATTAGAGTTTGATACTCAAATGATTTCTTAAACTTACATTGTATTCTATACTGATGTGCGCTCTGATACAAATTGTGAGGTGTCCACCAGGCTCATTCCAAGGTGCACCTTTTTGTAGTCCGTCAATAGGTTTTTCAAATGATGCCGCCCGGCACTCCCTTGGAACATCACGGGGTTTATCACTTAGACCCCACTTAGTCTATATTTGAATGGAAGTGTTCCGACTGAACCCACTAGGATCACTTTGAATTTTCGGGTTCCTAAAATCAGACAGGTCTTCTAGAAGCGAGTAGGGCAAGTAATTTCAAGTTTCCACTTCTACAGGATTACTCTATTTGAAGCAGACTTGGCATTGCACTTGGTTCAAAGAGAATGGGAGACGGAGGGGAGTGTAGTACATCAACCCTCCTACCCCATAAGGCAAAATCTCATTCTGGCCCCCTAAAACATTGCAAGTTGCTTCTACCTAACGACTAGTTGGTTCGTCTTCCTATTTCTATTGTCGATTTAGAAAAGCTCCTAGCTAACCAGGACCACCCTACCATTGGACAAACCCACCATCGGGGGTTACGCCCACCCTCTTTCCTTTGAACGGAATCATCTTTAGTTTTTTAATTACCTACAACACATTTATTGGAACATATACAACTAGTTTCCTTAATTGGTCCATTAAATCACATGTTCCTTCACGTCATTTATCTCGAGGACATGCATACAATTTAAACAATGCTTGAATAAAACAAACTTCTTTATTAAATTGGAAGCTTATTACAATTTCCATATTTCTGACACCCTATGAAAGATAAACAAAATTCCATGAGGGTATTCTGCCCATTGAGATTCCACCCTTGTGACTAGTATTTAGGGTTCCAAGGTCCCATCCTGGGTCGCAAAGGGGCTCATCATATTCTAGGAACAATGCAGGATTTCTAGTGAGAGCCCCCCTGGCATCCACATTTCCTACTGCCTAAGACTATCCCTACAAACAAATCTTTTGATATGGAGCCGGTCTAGGCCTCTCGTAGCGATAACCATGACCCCCTTGGAGTAGGGTCTTGTAGCTAGCTTGGGAGTAGCTTAGCGTGATCTTTCCTTTTATCTTGTTTGTCAATGTTTTCAATCAGAGATCTAGATTCTAGCAAACACAAACAATCCTTTCAACAATGACAATCACACCATCGTGCAATTTGCAGCTTCCATAGCCAAGGTAGACCTTATCCTAAGGTAACCTTACATTCTAATGAGGATTCTCCTCCCTATAAAGAAGTGTTGAGTACATCTCTTACAACATGTTAAGAAATACATGAATTTCCCCTTTGGGCTATCTTACCCAACATAAGTGAAATTCCTTAAGAAATATATTGTGCGAATAACTCAATGAGATGACTTACAGATGCTTTAAATAGAGTTTCACTTTTTAAGCGTTAGTCAACACTTAACCTTGTCACGTTTGACCATAACTATATCAAATGTGCATAAAGGCATATGTGTAATAACCTTTGGCAATTATTTCCAACATGATTCTACGATTTAGAATCTCAATTAATCTAGCTACAATTCATAGTGATTAATCATTTATGCTTGTACTAGTATGCTTTCTAGATGAAGCTATTAATTCGTGTAAGTATAGAATATAGAACTAATATTTTACATAATCAATTCTTATATGGATGCTATCCGTGCAACCTAACAAGTAGCTTTTGTAATGTTTGATGCAAGGGCTAACATTTATTTTTTTGTAGAAATTCGGCATAAACCTTATTATTTTATGTGGCAAAATAATAACCTAGTAGTGAATAACCTGGTTTGGCACGACGACAATGGAAATTTTTTCTTTGCTTGCACTCGTGTTTGCCACACCCGATGTTCCGTTTTGATAGTGGCAACTTTGGCAATCTCCTCGGGCACTCCTGTATCTCTGGCAATACCCGTTCTTTGACGTCGCGGTAGTTCTCATGGTCTTTCCACCTCTCGTTTTGGAGCCATTGTTCATAAGTGGATTCGAGAGATAAAGGAGGAATGAATTTGGGATGGGAGAGCGTGAGAGAAGATGGCTTAGTCGATGACCGAGACAGGAGGGATCGAGCTTACTCTCTTCATTGCATCCTCTCAGGGTAACTCCTCTCTCTCTCTCTCTCTCTCTCTCTCTCTCTCTCTCTCTCTCTCTCTCTCTCTCTCTCTCTCTCTCTCTCTCTCTCTCTCTCTATAGCTCCGTCTCGCAGCCTCTTGGAGGGGTATCCTTCTACCTCCCTCTCTCTACCTTCCTCTCGTAGCCTCTCGGGGTCTCCTTATGCTTTTCTTAAATGCTCCCCCCATACCTCTTATTTATTAGCTGAATTAGAGAGAAAGGGTTGTGGTTGAGAAGAAGAGCTATTTATGGAGGGGATCTTGGCAAAATCAGCAATCTAATGTTCAACTGGCTTCGAAAGGGGGCTAAAACCCCAAGAGACTTGCTTAGAAATCTTCCAGATTACTCCTTCTTCTTCTCCCTGTTCAAAGTACTATTTGCTGCTTGTAAATTGCGATCGCGACGCGTGCAATTTCTCCAATCCTTCTTTTTTGTATTAAATCTCCAAAATTGACTGAAAAAAGGGACTTGTTTTTTTTATATGACATCTTATTCTAGAAATTTTAATAGCTTTTAAGGATATTTACAATAAATAATATCCA
The DNA here is from genome assembly GCF_053477565.2 of Lygodium microphyllum. NCBI lineage: Eukaryota > Viridiplantae > Streptophyta > Polypodiopsida > Schizaeales > Lygodiaceae > Lygodium > Lygodium microphyllum. The sequence goes on along the minus strand of NC_141136.1, from coordinate 163,748,504 downwards.
AAATATAAAAAATATTCTAGTTTTTGTAAAAAAATCTAATATTTTTGGACCATCCATACTATACACATTGACACTAATGACTAATATGACTCATAACTCTCATTCACGTGGTAACTTCGGTGATGGGTGGCTACAGTCCTTGTAAATCCAATTACAATTCTCATTTTTTTAAAAATTAAATTAAAATTTTAGTTAGTTAGTTATTAACGTTAGTTAGTTTTTTAAAACACTTTAGTTAGTGAGCTTACTAACTTACTAATTAACTAACTAACTTTCGAACTAACCAACTAACTTTTAATTGTGTGGAAGCATTACATCCACCCAGTTTAGTTATGCTTCATAGAAGGGAAATAAAGGGGCTTTAGTCTTGGAAAGACTCTCTTACCTACATTTCTTCTACTTCTTTCTTTTCACTGTCTCTGAATTTTGCTTTCATGCCACTGTGGAGGGAAAGGTATTCTATTTTGAAGGTATCAAAACTCCTCCTTCTTCTGAGAATTGCCATAGTGCCATAAATTTGTTAGTACCAACTTTGGAGGATTTCAATGGCATAGGTTGTGAAGAACACTCTATCTACTAGCTTCCAGTGGGTTGCCAATTGGCCAAATAGAAGGTTGCCAATGCACCAAGCATCCCACGTATCCTACTATTGTGTGTCCACGAACAAGTTCCAACTCTTTTCCTTCTTATTCATGTGGAACTTCACAGTGACCACCACGATTCAAGGAACTTCTTCATAATCTCCCACTTAGCAATGTTTGGAAACTCCTCAATGAAAGCCACATCTTCCATTGATGATGATTCTCTCTATTTCTACTTCTTCAATTTTCTGAAAGATAGACAGCTAAAATGATACATCTCTTTATAGCTTCAAAAGAGAGTGCAAATAGTCTATCACAAAGAGTCTACATCAAGATCACTAGGGAAAAATATTTGAAAAATGACACCCATAAGAAAACGATTAACTTGCTAAGTAGAAAAGGTTTTAGAGTAGTAAACCCTCCAAATTTGGCCATTTAGATGCAAGTAAAGAGATCAGTAAAGATATCAGCCATTAAAATGCCTCCATTCTTTAATCCATGTCAAGGGTCTGCTTTTTAATCATTTTTCTCTTGGAACTTGTGAAATTTTGTATAGTTGAGATTTTCACGCCAAAATGTTTATTCATTCTTCCATGCTCATTTCTTGTGCCATTCTTTGTTTTGGGCTTGCTTTTCTTCTTTGTGATATTATTACTTGTTGATTTTATTTGGCTAAAATGTCTAAAAATATCTCAATTTTAGGTAACACATGCTCAAGTGCATGCAAATATAAACCTATAATTCAATTAGATCTGGTTTATTCATCATGATGAAGTATACATCGTCGAGCATTATTTGACAAGGATGCAGCTAACAAGATATGATTGGAAGGAAAGAAACACATAGATTTGAGGGTGGATGGAAATATCTATCCTAAAGATCCTTCAATAGGTAAGTCTCCTCTTTTTCTCAATCTTCATGACTTCGTAAGGTATGTTGGAGGTGGTTGTGATGGAATGCTTGGGTATTGCATGCAATTATATTTTTCATCTTTTGTATGCACACGACAGATGCTTGAAATGAAAGAAGCATTAACAACTGCTCAAACAACTATTTCTAGGTTAATGAACAATGTTGACATTCTAGAAAATACTAACAATTCCTTGCAAGAAAAAATATTACGCTTAAAGAAAACTCCAATAGGATCTAGAGAAAGAAAAAGGCCACTAAAAAGTGTAACTAGCTTATATAAATGAGTTTAAAAAAGGAGACTAAATCTTGTAATAAGATTTTTCTCTAGTATACCAGGCATTGATATCAGAGAGAATGAGAAGACAATTAGTCTTTTAAATGAAAACTATGAAAAGAAAGATATCTTAAGGATTCTTCGATCACTAGAAAATGTAGATTTGAGAGATCAAACTTTGGAAGAGTTGGTGAAAGACTTGACAAGGACTCTAAAACCAAATGAAGTAGTTGAGACATATGACATTGTGGATACTCTCCCTAAATTGTGGTTCAAAAACCTTAGATATCATAGAATAAGTGTATTTGGTTTGCCTTGACCTCTTATAGTTTCAATTGCTAGGATACAGATGAATAGTCAAAATTTTAAATGTAATTGGGGAGTATATTCATATAAAGCGTCTATATCCTACAAAAAATAGAAAAAAAAAGCTATCTTTGGATACAACACATTTAATAATATTTGGATTGATCTTAAAAGAGTGCAAATTGCAATGGTCCATATGTATAAATTTACAGTGCAAGAATGTGTTGGCATTTTAAAGTTTGTGCTAACGCTTGATGAGGTGCAAATTCAAAAAGGACAAAAGATCAAATGAGTTAGCATGTGTGTCATGAACAGGGCACTAGAATATAGTAACACTAAGGGAGATGAACAACATCTTAAAATTCAAACCGAGATGGATCTCTTGTGGATTGGTGCAACTAAAGTACCAGTTGAAAGTCATCAAACCTTGAAATGGTTGTTCTCTCATACATGTATTCCTGATATTATCAAGTCTCATGGTGAAGGGGAAACATTACTAGTTGATGGGTTTGGTAGTTTCAACATACAATAGCATATCAGTGTTGACTTAAAGACTAATAAATGTATGCTTGGGATATGAAATGGGGCCAATACAAAATACCCTTGCATTAAGCATGGGATCTAAAGATTGGATTAATTTATGATTGGTAAGAAGAGTCCCAACTAGAGAATTTGTAGATTTAAGAAAATTTAGATAAGAAGGGCATATGGGATCCTATTCTTTCAATCTCTCTTAGGAAAGTTCATATTTGTAACTTGCATGTAGAGATTAAAATAATTGATAAGCTTCTTAGATTGTATCTTGACTATGCATATTCAATCAGGCCAATATCTTTATTAGATGAGTGCATTGATAAATGTGAGACATTACTCTCAAGAATGGGGTTTCATGGGAGACAAGTTCAATTGAGAAAGAACCCAATAGCTTTAGGGAAAATGAGAGATATCTTAGCAAATGTCTCTATGGGAGGTGCAAAGACCATAAGATTTCTTGAAAATCATCATGGAAAACAAGTAAATGTAGTATGAGAGTGTTGATTGAAGAGAGTTATGTGAGATCACAAAAACTATAACCATCATGCCCCGAGTTGCACTTTTGCTAATGGAGATTTAGAGACATATCGACATCTTTTTGAAAGTGCTCAGGCAACAACAAAAGTCATTCATGTATCCAGAAGAGTACAAATCTTGAATTACAAATCTTATTTAAGAAATGCATGAAGCATGGGAAAAAGAGGATTTTACTTTCTATTTGGTAAGATAGATAAAGAGCTCAATCATACATTTTTAAAAATAAAAAAACAAGTGATAGAAACTAACTCTTGCTTCTTATATTGTGTAGCATATTCTTCTAATTCATGGGCCTTATTTTATGGAGGAGCATGAGCCATTAGCAAGTTTAGATAGCTAAGGAATGGAAAAATCCCTCATGTATGTTACTTTTCTAACACAAGACATGGTGGAGGACTAACAAAAAGCAATGCTCTTGAAGAGTAATTCAGTTGGTTTTTTCAAATACAACTTCAAATATTAAAGTTTGAATAGCCAAATACACAAAGGGTGAGCTAGCTTGAAATAGCCTTTTTATCCTCTTTATCCTTGGGCATTTTTCCTCTATAATGCACAAATTTCTAGCAATGGATTTGATATCTACTTGTTGTGCTGCCAAAGCATAAGAGGAGAATGTTAGAACGTACGCGACTTTGGAGGTAGAGTAGCTAGGTGTAGAGTCAAAAATTTGAATGCCCATTGTCTTTTCAAGAAAGATAACTTTAAGGGCATTGTTTTGCAATCCTAAGTAGCCAAGAACCCTTATATGAGATTTTATACAATAAATGGGCCATGATGCCTTCGCTGAGAAAGTGTTATGTACGATCAAAAAGATATAAGGATTAATTTTGGCAAGATAGGATCCAAGTGTAATGTCCGCAAAGTCTCTAGGAAGTAGCTAGCGTCGAGCTCCAGATGAACCACTTTGCATAGGAACAACAGAGTCGAAGCGGATTTATGCTGCACTTAGTTCATGGAGAATGGGAAACGAGAGGGATGCGAAGCTCAACCTCTCTACCCATAAGGCATAGTCCCATTCCGCTCCCCTAAAACAACATAAATCGGGATTCTAACTCTACCGACTCTAGGTCCTCACAGTTTTGTTATCACGTCTTTTGAGAAAAGTTCCTGACTAATCGGGACCACCCTTCCATAGGACAGCCGGACCCAAGTCACGTCCACCGCACTTTCCTCGGTTTGCTTAGTTATCTAATTACCTACCACATTATTATTGACATACAAAAGCAGCTTCCTTAATTAATCAATTTAAACACAGGTTCCTTCATGTAACTTCGGCACTGACACAAAAACCATGTCAAGCAAGTTCCTTTTTCAAATTTCTGATCTTTATTTATCATAATCCTGGAGTATACCAAGTATCATGCCTAAAGGCTATCCCAGCAATCAACAGGATTGCTGCTCCAAGTTCCGCCCGTAGACTAGTACACGGGCCTCAAGATCCCATCTCAAGTCATGTCGGCCTCTTGTGCGGGATCCAGAGGCAAGGAATTTATAGCCAGAGCCTCCCCTGGCACCCAAGCGTTCTCCCGCTCCAAGCAGCACCCATGGAGAGACCTCTCGTGACGGTTTGGTCCATATACCCGACACGGCTAACAACCCCCTTGGATAGGGCCAGGCAGGTAGTCGGAGGTAACTGAACCTACCACTCCCTCTAGGCCTTTAACCTGAAGCATTAAGTATTTTGCCTTAACATTAGGGCCAAAAACGCTTCAAAAAATGCACTTTTATTAATCACGGGATTAAGGAAAGGGCCAAAGAGAGTTCGCCACGTGTGCAAGAATATGGTATTCTTGTCTCCTCTTTTTTAGAGATAGTGGAGTCCGTTTCATGATTCTCTCTTCTTTTTTAGCCAAAACCCCTACAGTCTGACATGTTTTGGAGTCCCAAAGACGTTATTTACTTACAAATCTGACAAAATACATGACAGAGATGTGATGAAATTAATAATGAGTTTTTTGAAAGTCGGGAGATCTTTCAATATTGTTTTTGGCGCCCAATACATACTCATTTGGGTTCTTGGCGCTACTTTTTAGTTCATTCACCCCTCTTTGAGCTTCTTACTTTGCGCTTTCATTCTTTTCATGGCTTCCTCCAGGCGCCCTTCTCGTTTAATACACTCTTGCACAGTCTATAGCCAGGGAGTAGATGAAAATTTTGAGCCCAAAACCTTTGCTGTAAACGATTGGGTTACCATGCTGCCATCTTGCAAGGGCTCCCATAAGGTGAAAAGAAGAAAACGAGAAGATATAAAAAATCACTGGAAGGGGCGTATCATTGCCTTCAAAATTATGCCCGAAGGCTGGTTTGTCAAGGTGCAACATGTTTACATGGCCAAGGATATGCATTTGCCTCCAAACGAACGTGTTCCCCAACAAACACATTATAAGTTATAAGTTGAATAACGTATATAATTCTTTTCCATTTATGCAAGTTCTAACAAACGGTTCGTCATTGTAGATATCTTTCCGTCAACAAGTATTGAATGGCAACCTGTGGAAAGCCTAAGTGGGACTTTCCATGCCATTCATAAGGTATTGGCAGACATTATTTATGCCGATCAAACTGTGTCTTTTTATAGTGAATGCAAGGTTTTTATATATTATGCACAGTATGTGGTTCCCTCTAAAGCGGATAGGTATGGGAATATCGAAGATTTGCCATTGCCAAGTCTTTCATCTCTAAATTGGGAGATTCCTGACAAGGTAACAGTGCAGAGTTTCAAATTCAAAATATCTCAGGATATTAAAAAGTCCATGACAGCTGGAAGGATCTCAAGAAGAATACGTTTATCATGGTTTGTACCCCTCCATATCTTCGTGGCTTGCTTCAAAACAGCAAATTTACAAAGAATGAAGGTATCCTGGTTAAGTAGAAACTTTTCGGAAGAGGATTTGGACAACACTATAGGGACGCATTGGAAATCTAGAGAGTGCGATCATAAAGGTGATATCTTGAGGTGCAGTGCATGCCCTCAATCCTTGGCTTTGGCTTACAGTATCCCTCGCCAAAATCTTGCTTTGGGCTTTGATTACAGGCGATACAAACTAAGATTGGGTATTTGGGTTCCCTTGGATTCTAATACAGATAACACACCATATAAACTTGTGGTGCACGTTTTTCCGCATGAAGAAGTAAAGAAGGTGAATGTTACTTCCAATTGGAGTCTGAAAGATGTGAGGGATACCTTGGAATTGCTAGACAATACATCCCCTAGATATAAGTTCAAAGTGAATGGTGTAACAATTGGTAAAAGAGCCGAGCGCTCTTTCTTTTGTACGAGTTGTTTGTCTCCCACAATTGTGAGTTTGGGGCCTTGAGAATGAAAACTTGGCAGGAATTTATCTTAATAGACTGTTCTCAAGATATTTTTTAATGGGAACTTCATAAGCTATCGTGAAGCAAGTGGCCTTTCGAATGTGTATAAATAAAATGTACATTGCATCCGATTTACAAGAGAAAATTTTCATTACACAATGAGGTACAAAAATTGCATAAAAATGTACAAAGCCAAAATAATAAGGCTCGTGTATAAAATGTACATTACATTCGATTTACAAGTGAAAATTTTCATTACACAATGAGGTACAAAAATTGCATAAAAATGTACAAAGCCAAAATAAAAAGGCTCGTGTATGCTTATGTTTGCTATTTTGATTCTTTATCGATTTCTTCAAAGATATTTTTTCTCACAGGGCCTTTCTTTGATTGTTGAAAAAATTTGACCTTTACAGGTAGTCTCTTTTCTTGGGGCTTAAGAGGGGATGGATCAAATTTACGAGGAGAGAGCACTGGCATTCCTTTTTTCTTAGACTCTGCAGCAGTGGTCCCATTGCCTTTTCCCTTGCCCTTGTCTTTACCATTGCCATTGTCCTTACCCTTTCCCTTGACCTTTCCCTTGCTTGTGCCCTTGGCCATTGAAGTTTTGGGAGGAAGAGGGGAGTCAGGATCATACGGTGTGATTGCTTTGTCTAGAATCAGCTCGATGCATCTCTCCCTTATCCACCAAACATATGATTCAGGATAGTCTCTACACTGTAAGAATAAATGTTATAAGTTAGTGAAAAGACATCATGATAAGGGTTACACAAACATCAAATGAAATAAACTTACATTCACTCCTTCTATTTGTAACAGCTTTGAATCCACTGTTCTGCAAATATTTGAGATAACTCTCCATCCACAAGAATGCGCATTGCTTTGCAATGGAACTTCTTGTAGAAGAAAAGTATACGGCCTTTGAGGATCAGCAAGATCCTCGTATGTTGTATCCAAAAATGTAGAAAATAGTCTACCAGCACTGCAAAAGGAAGCTTTGTAAGTTCAAAATATTATTTATAAAAGAAATCAAAGTAAGTAATTTTCTTCCAACATACATTCGTGCTTGACCGTGAACACCGCTGAGAGAATTCATAAAGATAATTTCCCTTGAAAGACAATTAATGTAGATGAGACTCCAATGCCCTCTGCAAATTCATAAAAGAAGTGAGTAGAAGGGTGAAAGCAAATGAACATAAATTTTCCTCTACAGAAAAAGAAAAATACCTTTCTACATAAGGGAAAAAGATGTGGTAATTTCTCACACTATTGAAGCTACGAAAAAATGGTGAAATATTAGAACCAGATTTTGCAAAAAGTCCCAAGTCCCACAGAGAGAAGTGGATCAACAATGTATATGGTTCTTCGGATATCGAGAGTGAGAGAGTAGACCAATGCCCTGCAGATAATGGCAAAAGCTATTCAATACCAATTTCATCCAAAATATAATTGAACCTATAAGACTTAACTTATGCAACAAAAAACCTTACCTTATGCAACAAAATACCACGGAGTCAGATAGTTGGACATCCCTTTTTTCCAACATGGGCTTGTCCTCGGGAGATATACTAAGATATTCCTCCTCAGGTTCCCCAGCAACATTCACAAGAATCTGCCCATACACTTTGCCCATCCTCTTGCTGTTGACGGGAGCAAGTGATGCGGCTTTCCTCTTGTAAACATCGTCTTCAGTTTCAAACACCTCCTGATTTTCTTCACTCAAGAAAGCCTCCTGCTGGGTGGCACCCCTTGTAGGGTAAAGGTCACTAACATCCTCAACATTTAGCTTTTTCTCTTTCCTGGACAATTTTGGGGGAATGTTAAGGATTTCAAAGGCTTTTTGATCATTGGAAGGCAAGGGCCTCAGGACTTTGTCAAACCTGTACCTCACTCTGCTAATGATGCTGAAATCTTTATTCACAAGGGTGATCCTATGAGCATAGGCGGCATCAATGTAAGCATCGTTCATGAAATCAATAACAAAATCTTCTGCGGCCTCTTGCAGGGCAAGAATGGCTGAGAGTTGCCACTTCTTATTTAGACCAGAGACAGTTGCCACTTGAGACAATCTATCAGAGATCTCTTTAACCACCCTTATAAAAGCAGCTTTTGGAATGACATGCTGTATAGCTCTCTGGGATTTCCTGATCTCACTAAAACATCTCTGCATATAGAAGAACCTGGACTTCCTCTTTCTCTTTTGTGGCTTGGGGTGTTCAGTGGCTTCAGCAGATGTGGGCTCAGGTACCATTGTAGGGAATGAATCTTTCACAGGGTAAGCCTCATCCTTTGCTTCCTCAACTTCAGGTGAAGAAACATTTATAGAAGATGTAAGGACAACACCTGGTGTAGGGGGATTTCTGTTGTAAAATGCTCTGGAGCCTGTGATGGACCAGCTTCTTCTACCCCCTTAGATTCATCAAATTTTAACTTTCTTCTACCCCCACTGTCCTTTCCATCTAGATACACTCTTCTTGCAGTTTGCTTTGTCCTTGCCATCTAGAAAAGCAAAAATAACAACCAGAAGGACAATAACTGAAAGACAAATTGGCGAAGAAAGTGACGAAATGAGCAATTCCGATATGGCGCGATATGAACAAAGCGAGCAGAATGGAATAGTGCCTTCACTCCGTATTGGAGATCAGATGTCGATACGGCGCGATATGGAGGAAACCAACACTACGTAAGGAAGCCCTCGCTCCGTATTGGCACGATATGGAGCAAACTGTTGATACGATGCGATATGGAGGAAACGAGCACACTGTTTGGACGCCCTCGCTCCGTATTGGAGATCAGATTCCGATACGGCGCGATACGGAGAAAACGAGCACACCGTTTGGACGCCCTCGCTCCGTATCGGCACACCTCTTTTTGCTAGTGAAAAAAGGACTTGTATCGCACCGTATCGGCAAGCAAGGCGGGAAGAGCTCGAGAAATGAAAAGTGTACACGTCAAAAAAATGACCACTTATATACCCAGGTAAATCATGACACGTGTCAGACACGTGTCCGATACTGATTGTGCCACGTATCTGCATTTATGGTCTGTATGCTACGTGTCAAGTAATGACCGGCGGTCCACTTGTTCGCCACGTGTTGCCCAACGGCTATTGCCATGTGTATGAGACTAACGGATACTGCCAGGTGGCATAATCCGCGCCTACATAAGGGTGTGTTTCTTATCTGTACGGCTTTTTTCGGTTTTCGACCTCTGTTTGTATTGCTGATACGACGCGAGAGCGACTGTTGGTTTTCTTCTCTTTCCTCTCTTCGCTTCGTTTTGGAGGTTCTGTAGATCTAGTCTTCTTTCAGCATTCCTCAAGCTCGTGTGACCACCTTTGTTGTGGCTCTAGCGCTTCTTACTGGGATCACCGATACGGCGCGAGGGGGCCTTTCCGACTGAATCATTTCTCTCTTATCGCGCCGTATCGTCAGAAGTTGGAAACATGTCTGAACCCATAGAATCCAAGGTTTCTTCAGGAAGTGGTAAAAGAAGAAGGCTTTCAAAAGGCTCAAGTGCATCAACATCTGATCAGCCTGTGCATTCTTTTTCCTCTCCATCCTCTACCACCAGTGTGAGAAAGCCAAGTACATCTCCAGGGAAGCGAACGTCAGTAGTGAGAGGTCAAGGAGTATCAGAGCTCATTGATATCACTCCATCAGAGAGGCTGCTTGATTTTATGCTTCAGAATGGAATGGATCTCTCATTCTATGGAGTTGTGAAAAATATTTTTAATCCTGATTGGGAACTTGACAAAGTTCTGAAATCTTGTGAAAAATATATTGTGGAGGACTTTTTGGAGTTTGAAACTCTTGCAGGTCCTTTTGTTGAAGTTGGCACAATTGAATATGTCCATGTTCCCATTGGGTCAACAGGAAATGAAAAGGCAGTATTTACTAGAAAGTGCAGGGCCCACTCTCTGGAGAGGTTTCATTCAACAGACATATTTTGCTGCACTCATTCCAAAAACTGCAAGATGATGAGAAAATCTGCTGCTTTTATTATTTTCAGCCTTGTCAAATACCCTGTGAAAGCTGAGGAGCAACAGTTGGAAGGAGCAAAGACTGCCAGCTTTTGCATGTTGGATGATATGGCAGATGAAAGGGAAACAGAGGAGGTTGTAGATACAGATTTTGAGGCTTCCATTGCTGAGAATTTGGATGTTGCTCACTTCAAAGCTGAGACTATCATTGAGGAGAGCCAAGGAGATACAAACCCTCAACCTGATGAGAGTTCTCACCATATTGTTCCTTCCCTGCCATGTATACCTTTCAAGGACAAGGAGTACATTTTACTATCAGATATTCAAAAACTTTTTAATCTCAGGGAAGATTATTGTCTTGCAATTATTGCAGAGGCTTCTGATGCTGCAAATGGGATAATTGACACAGAAAATGAATCAAAGGAAGAGATTCTGAAACTTGATAAAGAAACTCTAGATGATAAGTTTATTGATGCTGGTGAGGCATTCTCTCTTTGTTTTGAAAAGGCCAAAGAAGCTGAGAAAGAGTTGAGTATTACTGATGAGGACTTCGATCGCATTCAAAGTGAGCTCGGCATTTCCAATTTTGGAAGAGAGGAGTCTGAATATGTTAAAGAATTGACTAACACCAATGAGACAGCATCATCAATTAATTTATGGAATCCGTTTAAATTGGAGTACGATAAAAATCAAGTGGTAAGATAATTTTGAATTTGCTTTTACACATTGGTAGGTTTACATTTCATGCTCATTCAGTATGGGTTTTATTTGCAGTTGGAGATTGCCGATACAGATAACTTCTTGGGGCGTGGCAAAGGATCGAGAGCTGCTAGTAACACCACCAAAGACATTGCACTCGGCCACTACTTGGCTAGGATTGACCCTGAATCCTTTTTTGTACTTCATAGTAGTTTCTCAGAGGACGCAGCATGGCCGATACTTTGTATTAAAGCTCTTACAAGGCTTCTAGGTTTCTCAGGATTACAATATAATGCCCACAAAATAATGTTTTTGGAAAAGACTGCAGCAATTAGGATTTTTGGCTACGGTCCAGGTTACTCTGCTTCTAGAGCAGGATACTTTTTGGCGTTTTCATCCTACGCCTTAGCTGCAGACAGAACTGATGTAAAATCTATAGCTAGCTACAAGAGAAAAAAATTTCTACGTTATAGAGGAAAGATTCCTGAGGAGGAAGAGAATGTGAGAGTTTTGGAAAACTAGCTTTGTATATATTCTTTCTTATATATAAAAGTGCGATTGCTCATGTGTCATTGCCGTCTTTTATTTGCATTCTTTGAAGTTGTCGTCGAAAAAACCAGTTGAATAGCTCCTCCAAAGCATTACTTTTTGTAACTCCTCCCCCATGCCTTGTGCTTCGAAAATAACTTGTGCGTGCTTGATAGTGGGATTTTTCCATGCCTTGGTTGCTATAAGTTGCTAAGGGGCCATGCTCCTCCACAAATAAAGGTCCATGAATATGAAGAATATGCTGCAATACAAAGTAACACAAATTTTATACCAATTGAAAAACCTATCAAAATAAGCCGATATTAAATAATTATTACTTTACCAGATAAAAAGTGATATCTTTTTCTCCCCATGCCTCTTTTATCGCCTGAACAAGCTTTGTGATTGATCTTTTGAACTCTTCCGCATATGTATATGTTGTCTTATGTTGCCTGAGGAGTTTCAGAAAAACATCAAGGTGTATCCAGACCTCCATTCTAAGAAACGCAAGCCTTGACGTGCTTGCAACATTTGTTGTGATCTCACATAGCTCTCTCCAACACTCCCAAGCCGCATTCACCTGCTTTCCTGAATGGTTTCCTAAGAATCGTCTAGCTTTTGAGCCTCCCATAGAGACATCGGCCAAGATATCTCTTGTTTTTCCTGAAAGTATTGGATCCTTTCTCAAGTGAACTTGGCCCCCATGAAATCCCATTTTCGATAGCAATGCCTCGCATTTATCAATACACTCATCTGATAAAGATAATGGCTTAATGGAATATGCGTAGTCAAGATGCAACCTGAGAAGCTTATCGATTATTCTAATCTCTGCATGCAAAGTACAAATATGAACATTCTTAAGAGAGATGGAAAGAATGGGATCCCAGATGTCTTCTATGTTTTTAAATTTACTCAAATCTATAGAGTCTCTATTTGGGGCTCTTCTTACTGGTCGCAAACTACTCCAATCTTTGGATCCAATACTTTCCATGCAATAAATGCAAGGATATTTTGCATTTGCACCATTACATATTCCAAGCATACATTTGATAGTTTTCAAATCAGCACTCATATGCCATTCCACATTAAATTTACCAACCCCATCAACTACCAACATTTCGCCTTCACTTTGAGACTTAATGATATTTGGAATACCTGTATGGTTGAACAACCATTTCAACGTTTGATGATTTTCAATTGGTACCTGGGCTGCACCAATCCACCAAATCTCCATCTCGGATTGGATCTTATGCAATGGAGCTTTGCCCTCACCATTGCCATGGTCCAATGCCATGTTCATGAGGCAAATGCTAATTCTTTCCATCTTCTGTCCCTTTTGAATCTGTGCTTCATCCAACTTCAAGGCAAACTTTAGAACACCATAACTTTCTTCTACTGTGATTTTATACATGTGAACCATTGCAATTTGCACCTTTTTTAGATCAACCCATATATTGTTAAACTCATTGTAATAAAAAATTGCCTGTTTTTTTTGTTTTTCATAGGACATAGACCTTTCGATGTGAAAGTAATCTCCAAAAACATGTGGAATCTTGCGATTCATGGAAATTCTTGCAGTGGAAACTGCAAGGGCTCGGGGCAATCCAAATATAGTTACCCTATTGCGTTTAAGATTTTTAAACCATAATCCAGAGATAGCACGGTAACCTTTTTGACTTATACCCACAGTATCGCATGTCTCTACGATTTCATTTGCTTTCACTATGCCTTTTAAATCCTTCACTAACTCTGTCAGAGTTGGACCTCTCAAATCCACATTTTCTGGTGACTTAAGAATCCTCAAAATGTCTTTCTTATTCATGGTTTCCTTCAAAAGTTTGATTCTTTCCTCATTCTCTCGGATATTTATGCCTAATATGTTAGAGACATATTTCTTTGTAAGATTTAGTCTCCTTTTCTTTGCTCTCTCACACAAGCTGGTTATATTTTTTAATGGTCTCTTCCTCTCTCTAAATCCTACTGGAGTTTCTCTCAAGCGTATTAGCTTATTCTGCAATGAATTGTTAACATTTTTCAAAATATCAATCTGACTTGTCAACTCTAAAATTTTTGTTTGTGTAGTTTCTAGTGCTTTTTTCATTTCGTGCACTTGAGCTATATATGTATAAGATGCAGAGTATAACCTCATACAGTAGCCAAGCATTCCATTGTAACCTTCTCCAGCATATCTTATATAGTCATGGACATTCAAAAAAGGAGGTGGTTTACCTGTAGAAGGATCCCTGGGATAGATATTTCCATCCACCCACAAATCTATATGCTTCATTCCTTGTGTTCGCAACCTGTTCGCTTCAATCTCATCTATCAATACTCGATGATGTATACTTCTCCAAGATGTGTAAGTCGGATCTAGCTGAATAGATAGCTTGTATTTACGTGTGCTTGCGCCTGTGTTATTTGAAGTAGTATTGCTAGACATTCTAGCAAATGAACCGAGCAAGAATCTCACAGTGATAGAAAGCAAGTGCAGCAAAAGGAATGGTAAAAGAGAATAGTGTATAGAAAGAAAACGCAGGAGCAAACAAATGCGAAGTTCGTACGAAAATCTCGAAAATACAAAATCTCTCGAGTTCCAAGACAATAAACGGCCGAAAAGGTGACCCCTGATCTGGATTAAAAGATGAGGGCAATTAATGGCCGACCTCTTCAATGAACCAAATATTCTCTCATTAATCACATCTGGACAACCAAATTTAGAGGTTTTATTCTTCCTAAACCTCAACTAATTAGCAACTTAATCACTTTCTTACAAGTGCCATTTTTGAAGCGTTTTTGGCCCTAATGAATTAGTTCCATGAGCAAAGAAGTTCAAACAATGTACCTAAGTGTACAATCATGATCATTTCAGTGGTCGTTCGTATGACCACCAACTACTAAGGTGTGATTCCTTTCTCCCGAATGCTCCCAGCATTCGATCTTGGATCGTTCGTGACTTGGCGAGATTCCAAGGGCTTGGCAAGCTAGGTTGCTTGTTTCCCATTTTTCTTCGAGTTAGGGTTTGTACCCTACCGACCCTAATTATCCTTACCTTAGGTCTCCTTGTAAGATAGATCATGGACGACCCCGTCGTCCTCGGTTGGTCAACTTGTTGGTTATCTCCTAGATCCCTTGAAGTACCTATGTACCTTTATCTTTGATCTTAATTGATCAAGATTGTCTATCCCCTTGACCATGGTTGGTCAAGATGGTTCTATTTAGAACAGTCCTACTCCATCTTAAGTATAATCTTCTTAAGCCCTCTTAATAATACTCACAGGCGCTTAAGCTTTTACCTATCCCTCTTGAAGTCACCAAGGACTTTGAAATGGGACTCATGGATCTTAGTCCCATTTGGCAGATTACAAACAACGTTGAATTTTCCCAACAACTTTAATGCATGCAATGTAATGCCATGCCTTCATTTCAATGCTCACAATTTTGATATAATCCATACGATATTTTATGCCACACATGCGAAGGTACTTTCCATGCATGCAATCTTAACATTATCCTCTATGTAATTATTTACACGGTCTATAACCTTCTTGAATGATCTAACTTTATGCGATCATTGCATGAGTCTAACTACACTTTAATCATTTTTGCAGTTTATTACATGTACCTTAGAATCCATCTTGCGAAATGGAGGTGCACTTTGTTTCTTCAATGTCCTCTAGAATGCATTTTAAGCAAGAATTTGTGCAAGGAACAATGCACTTTATGCAAGAATTCGTGTAATATTTTTTTTGGTAATTTACGATGCAATTATCTAATCAATTTCACCTGTTATGATGTCATCTTACAATGAAAATTATCTTGCTTATTACATACATCACAACTATGTTCATACCTAGGAAATTATCAAACACGCAATTAATGAGATGCATGTGAATATGATTTTTCACCGTGATAATTATAACCTATGATTTAATAATAGAGCAACCTGGGTTTGGAGTGATGCCGTGATTCTAGTGGTATTGATGCCTGATGAACCATTCGCGGTTGCGATGCCACCTTGTTTCAAACCTCCATCCACGCTCGTAGGGTTTCCGGCTATCTTTGTGGAACTATGCTTCGGGGCCATACTCAAAGACACGTGCACAAGTGATAGAATTCTCGCACTCTCCTATGCAAGATTCTTGCCGCCTCTCCTTGAGTGGAGAAAAGATAACGAAGGGGAGTGTATTTTCAGAAATTCTTCTTCTTTTTCTTCTCTCCTTCTTCTTCTCTCTCTCTTCTTCTTCTTCTTCTCTTCTTCTTTTTTTTCTTCTCCTTCTTCTCTTCTTCTCCTTCTCTCTCTTCCTTCTTCTTCTTCTTCTTCTTCTTCTTCTTCTTCTTCTTCGTCAGAGCAACATGGCGGCGTTTTTTCCCTATCACAGAAGGGGGGGGGGGGGCGCTGAAATCACGAGGGGGGGCACTGCTGATGACAAGGGAGGGGGGGCACTGCTGATGACAAGGGAGGGGGGCTACTATTGTTGATGTCCATAGGGGGGCGCTGTCTTTCGGCCCCACAAGGGGGGCTCCCTTTTATAGAGGGAGGAAGGGAGGTGGTATGGGGGGGGAGACAATTGTTCACAGCCGCCACCCCTCCCACCTAGGGGTTGCATGCCCCCTCTCTATCTTTACTCACACACACACACTCTCTCTCTCCCCGCCATGCAGTCGGCAGGGGGTAAAAAAAAATTGTTCAATTTTTTTTAAAAAAAATAAAGGGGGGGTTCTTATGGGGGAAGGCACGGGGGTATGGGGGATATTACATCCTCTCCCCCTTAGAGGAATCGAGATGTCCTCATCTCGAGCAAACCTGGGGGTATTGTTGGTTGAGAGTATTTTCATCCATCCAAGTGGCGTCCTCTTCTGGATAATCTTTCCACTGGATGAGGTGTTCTCTCAAGGTCCTTGATCTCAAATGCCTCTCCCTAACATCTAGGATTCTATTAGGCTGTAGCTCAAGGACTCCTTGGCTATGCATTACAATTTTCCGATCATCAAGTACATGATTCGGATTAGGTAGATACTTTTTCAATAGGCTAACGTGGAATACATTATGAATCTTTAGAGTTGCAAGCAGCTGTAGTCTGTAAGCATTAGGTCCTAGGCACTTAGTATAAGTTTCACAATACCTCGAACTTAGCTTCTTGTACTCTCCCAAGGATAGTGAACTCTTTTTAGGGAGTACATGGATGAAGACCAACCACATCACCTTCAATGAAGGATTTGTCTTGTCATTTCAAGTCAGCGTAAGCCTTTTGTCTATCCTTGGCAACTTGAATGTCTTGTCTTATTGATTTGATTTGATCATCCATGTCTTCCAGCATCTGTCTTGAAGCTTCTACCCTCAAAGTTGGATGTGAGAGTTCAAAGGAGTGCATCGGCAACTACATTCTCCCAGTATTTGATTTCAAAGTCATATTCCTCCAGCACTTCAATCCATCGACATTGCCTCATATTGAGCTCATTCTGGGTGAAAATCCATTTAAGACTTTTGTGGTCCGTCACTAAGGTAAATTTGTTACCCAGCGAGTAGTGTCTCCAAAGCTTGAGAGCATGGATGACAGCTAACAGTTCCAAATCATGGGTAGCATAATTCCTTTCATGGCTCTTCAATTTCCTTGAAGAGTATGCTACGAGATGACCTTCTTGCATAAGCACACATCCTAAGGCAAGTGTGCTAGCATACGTTATCACTTCAAACTCCTTGCTAAGATCAGGAAGCTTCAGGATGGGTGCTGATACCAAGCTTTGCTTTAGTTTGTCAAAGCTGGATTATTCAGCAGGTGACCATACAATTGATACTTGCTTCTTTAGTAGATCAGACAGAGGTGCTACAATATAAGAATAGTTTTTGATAAAGACCCTATACCATCCTGTTAGTCCAAGAAAACTACGTATTTCTTTGACAGAAGTTGGTGTTGGCCACTCTAGAATGTCTCTGACCTTGGCCGAGATCTACTGAAATTCCTTCCGCTGATACAATGAATCCCATATATTCAATCTATCGCTTGAAAAATACATAGTTCTTCTTCTTGGCATAAAGCTTGTGTGCCCTCATTGTTTTGAGAACAATGCGAAGCTGGGGTTCATGATCTTCTTCCTGTTTGGAGTAGACTAGGGTATTGTCGAAGAAGACGAGTACGGAGCCATCGAGATAGGGTCTAAAGATATCCTACATTAGCCTGTTGAGGGTAGCAGGAGCATTTGTCAGCCCGAATGACATGACTAGGAATTCAAAGTGTCCATACCTTGTGCTAAATGCCATCTTTGGGATATCTTCTTGCTTGATCCTTATCAAATAATATCCAGACCTAAGATCAATCTTAGAGAAGATCCTCACACCTTGAAGATGGTCAAGAAGTTCATCTATTCTTGGAATAGGGCATTTGTTCTTAATGGTTGATTGATTCAACCCTTTGTAGTCAATGCATAGCCGAAGCGTTCCATCTTTCTTCTTCTCGAACAGCACTGGAGCTCCCCATGGCAAACTGCTAGGACGGATGTACCCTTGGTCTAACAGTTGCTTGAGTTGCTCCTTTAGCTCAATCGCTTCTAGGATGAAGATCCTATATGGTCTCTTTGCAATTGGTGCAGCTCCTGGCGCTAGCTTGATTTCGTGATCGACTTCCCTTTGAGGAGAAAGTTCTGTCAGCTCTTCAGGAAATACGTCTGCGTACTCCTTTAACCATGAAGATTCCTCCCTAGATTCTTGATTTTGATCTAGCTAATTTAGCTTAATCAAGTTGACAGGTAGCCTATTTCTAACTCCTTTTATTATCCGTGTAGCTTTTGTAGCTGAATTTTTGGCTTACTAGCCTCTCCTTGAGTTGTGACCAGTTTCCCTTCAGAATTTTGAAAGGAGACTTGGCCCTTTCCACAATGAATGTGGGCATCATTGGGTATTAGCCAATCCATACTGAGCAAACATTCGTGGACACCTAGGTTCATTACCCTGAACTTGACCGAAGTCGACGACTTTCCACCCAGTAGGAATTTCACCTTAGCAGTTTGCCTGGTACAAGAGACCTCACGACCATTTGCTAATTCCACAAGTAAGGTAGGTGTATCTTTTGTAGCTATTCCTAATCTTCTTGCACAGACTGGTGAAATGAAGGATTGTGTACTGTCAGAATCAATCAAGGTTTTGAAACTTTTACCTTGATAATCCGATGGAGTTTGAATTACCAAGAACTGGCGATTCGGGCCTTTCTTGTGAAGGGTGGCATTAATTGTTGCCCTCTCAATGTCAGCTTCCATGGTTGGGTCTTCTTTATCGCACAGCTCCCTGTTGGCAACACTGGCGGTTCTCTCTCTAGCCCTAGCGGTGGCTCCTTGTCCATGGGCGGCTCCTTGGAATGGCCCTTGACATTGTTCTCTGTTAAGCTTGGGACACTACCTTTTAAAGTAACTAGGATCGTTGCAATGGAAGCAATGGAGATTGCGGCCATTACCTTGTGTAGGGACAAAGTTGTTAACAGCATTCGCCCTAGCTTTCTTCCTTTGTGCCTGATTTAGGCCCTACGCTCTCTTGGCCTAAGACCTATACACTCCCTTGTTCTGATCCTTGTAAGACCAAGTCTTGTTATTTCTTGGCCTGGTTTGCACCTCTTGTATTATAGGTGCAGCTCGAATGAGTGCATCCTCCTGTAGATCTATTGGGCGCATTGATTCGAGGCGGGTGTTTATAGGCGGATTTAATCCAGCACAAAACTTCGACACCTATTGTGTCATATCCATTTGTGGCACATACTTCAAAAGAGAGATGAATTTTGAATAGTATGCATCAAGGGATAGACCAAGCTGCTTTAGCTCATAGAATTCGTTCATATTCTATGTGCGGTAGTAGGCAGGTGGTAGATGTCTCCCTCACACAGCTTTCTTAAGCTTCTCCCAAGTTACTGACCCTTCCGAGATCCCTTCGTCTCTACACCATTGTTTCCACCAAAGCCTTGCTTCACCGGTAAGCTTCAATTTGGCAAGCATCGCTTGATTAGCCAGTGCAGTACCTGCTGCTTCGAAGTAATCCTCCATGGATTCGATCCAGATTTTGGCATTAGATTGGATGGTCCTCCCCTTGCCATTGAATTCTAGTGGCTTGATTTGATTGAGAAGAAACTTCTTCTCCTAAGTTATAGCCCTACTTGGTGTAGGGGTTGGACTAGGAATCTGCACTTGAGGTTGTGCTTGGGCATTAAGATTCTTTACGTTTAAAACTTGCTAAGTGTTTCTCACATTACATTAACATGCCCAGTTCAGCTTTTAGCCAAGTGACCTAATCACTTAACTCCGTTACCAACACTCATAGCCATGACAGACAGTGATAAAAATTTTATTCATTCATGTGGGCATAGCGCTTTCAAGTACATTTATTTGGGAAGATAGAGCAAGCTGATACATTAATTTGGGGAGAATAAGATTGTGTTACATTCAGCTACGGCCAATTGAGTAATAATATGGATTGGGGTCATGGATTTTTAGGAATTGATAGGTCATAGGAAGCTTAGGGTATTCCTTCCTTTGATACCCGTTCTTCTCCTAACGTCCCAACACCTTGATTCTGTTGGTAGGGATTATTCGAGTCACTTCCTCATACACATACTTTTTCTGCCTGACCTTTCGACCGCGCCGACATGTAGGGTTGTGTTTGCGAGAGCCTCAACAAAGATGAACAGCTTCACGATCTTTAAGTCCTCCATCCACTTGATACTCTTTAAGTTGGTCCGAAGGTACGCAAGTCGGTGGGCAACTATGTAGTAAATTCCTGAATCACCCATCCATCTCCATTCCACGTACAGGGGTGAAGGATTGTAGATGCAGTCTAGTTATTCATCATACCTAGCCTTTGTCGATAATCTGAGGCACGCATCGTGGTCATAAACATAACCTAGAACACCAAGAATTTGTTCCATGCTTCGTGACGTTGCAAGCCAGCATCGATAAGTAAGTAAGGAAATGTTCTTAACAGCAACATTTGCTCTACTTCACCTCATTAAGTTTTCTTGTAAATATTAGATCCTCGTTGGTTCGCTCTGATACCAACTGTAACGTGTCCCTCTGTCTACTTGTAGGACACGTCTTAGCAGCCCATCAGGAAGAGAGTCTAGAAAGCGTTGCTTGGCACTCCCATGGAATGTCATGGGGTTTGCGATCTAGGTCTTCTCGAGTCTGCCATGAAGCGAAAGCATTCCGGCCATTCCCACTTAGGACCGACCTGAATCAGGGTTTTCCTAGTGGTCAAATTCCTAGAAAGTGACTAGTGTCAAGCCCCAGACGAACTACTTTATGCAGAAACATCAGGGTCAAAGCGGATTCATATTGCACTTAGTTCAAGGAGAATGGGAAACGAGAGGGATGCGAAGCTCAACCTCTCTGCCCGTAAGGCATAGTCCCATTTCATTCCCCTAAAACAGCACAAATCGAGACTCTAGCTCTCTAGATTCTAGGTCATCGTTTACCTTGCTGTCAATTCCTTTGAGAAAAGTTCCTGGCCAACTGGGACCACCCTTTCGTAGGACGGACCCATGGTCACATCCACCACACTTTTCTCATGTTGCTTTAGTTATCTAGTTACCTACCACATTTAGTTTGACAAGCAAAAATAGCTTCCTTAATTAGCCAATTAATCACCAGTTCTTTCACGTAACTTAAGCACTGACATAGAAAAACAATGTCAAACAAGTTCCTTTTCAACATTTGATCTTTATTTATCAATCTTTGGAATACATCATATAATCCAACCTGAAGGCTCATCCATAATCCGCCCGAATGCAATTCCATAATCTGCCCTAAGGCAATTCCAGCAATCCTCAGGGGATTGCTATTCCAAGTTTCTGCCCATTGACTAGTATGCGGTCCTCGAGATCCAATCTCAAGTCACGTCGGCCTCTTGTGCAGGACCCGAAGGCAAGGGATTTATGGCCAGAGCCCCCTCGCACCCAAGCATCCTCTTGTTCCAAGTAGCACCTACGAAGAGACCTCTCGCGATGGGTTCGGTCCACGTACCCGGCACGGCTAACAACCCCCTTGGATAGGGTCAGGTAGACAGTCGGGGGTAACTGATGCTGCCTCTCCCTCGAGGTTTTCAACCTGAAGCATTAGTTATTTTCCAGCATTAGTTCCTTGAGCAAAGAAGTCCAAACATTGCTCCTAAGTGTACAAACACAAGCATTCCAGTGGTCGTTTGTATGGCCAACTGCTAAGGTATAATTCCTTCTCTCCGAATACATCCAGCATTCAACCCGAGATCAATCGCGACTTAGCAAGATCCCAAGGGTTTTGTAAGCTATGTTGCTAGTTTACCCTCTTTCCTTGGGTTAGGGTTTATACCCTGTTAACCCAATTTATCAATACCTTAGGTTTCCTTACATTAAGGTCAGTAAATCCTGGACAACCCCGTTGTCCACACTTGATTGGTCAATATCTTGCTAGGCAATTCATATTTACCATAACTTGGAAAATTAGCCTCAAAGAAGGGTGATGTAATAGGATGACTACTCATCCTCTTGCAAATTAGACTTGCACTTAGAACTCGCCAACCTTGTTCTAAGGAGTGGCAATACTATTTTGTGATTTAGTCACAAAATCATGTGACGTTGCAACTTGTTGCACGAGACAAGTGTCGCACCTAACTTGTGGGATTAATTTTCCCATCACATAGTATTCCTTGGTCAAGAATATCTTTGGTCAAGATGTAGGGTTTGGGATGTGCTCTTGACCTAAACCAACCCTAACCTTACTAGGCCGACAACGTTTGGCCCTAGGGTTTCTAAATTCAAACGGAAGTCTAGTATTTGGCCAATTGATCCTTAGGGTGAGGACCCTAGATCGTTCTTGCATGGGCGTTAGCTAACCCTAACATTCCATGAATGTGGGTAGGATCTTTGGGATCGAAAGTCTTGACTTGACATCCCAAGTGCAATACTAGGCAGAATTTTTAACATAACTTAACCCTACCTAGCGCTTTGAGGTGAACGTCATGTGCAATCTAATCGTACCTTTATGATTTTCATGTGAGCAACTCATGAATTACTTAGTTGATTTAACTAACCCACGACTAGTGACGATCATCCCTTTTTAAAGATGCAAGTACTTCCTTCTAAATTAGCAAGTACCTTTCCTTAAAAGATGCAAGGAATTGTAAGATGTATGAAACGTATCATTTCATGCAAACTTGCGATTTCAGGATTATAAACCTTTTTCCTTCAATGCAACTATAAGATTTACAATGATCATTTCTTTTCCTTGCCTAAACTGTAATGATTGACAATTCAGTGCTAACTCCTATAAACCCTATGTTGATGCAACGAAATCAAAGCTTTAATATTTTTTTTAATGAGATGCATTCAAACTTTGTCAAGAGATCTCCATGCATGAGCAAATGCCATGAGTCCATCCTTGGTTTAATCTTTCCTTTTATTACTTAACCCGACCTAAAATGCAACCATCTTCACATGCAATTTGCAAAGTTTGTAATTCCTTTCCATGCATTGCAACGATTTGGACATCATTCAATGGGCGTCTAAGATTATCCTCTATAAGAACCACAACCATGAACTTAATTCATAAATGCATCATGCAACATAAGCTCTATCCTTCTTAGCACGATATCAACTTCTAAGTTACGTATTATACGTTCAAGAATATTGCAACTACCCTTGTCCATAAGAGTGCGAGCAATTTCAAATATTCGACATGCACTAAACTTTGTAAATCAAATGAATAAATGCATTTATAACTTCCCTACGAAAATTAAAAATGCTTAAATGCATTCTTTTTATGCGGATTTATTAATGGAACCTGGGCATTAGGACTCGGAGCGTTGTCCACATGTGAACTCGGGGTGGAAGCTCCCACGTGTGCGCCTCGTGACTTCTGCTTAGGAGCCATTTATGCAGTGACTTTTTGGCTCAGTGAACTTTCCCCCGGCTTCATATGCATTCCAAGTCTCTTTTTGCTCGAGGTTCCCTTCTTTTGTGCAGGAATGGGCCTTACAGTCGCGGTTTTTGAAAAACTCGAGAGGTATGGATGAATAAGGCTTATGGAAGCCTTATTTAGAAGCTTCTAATTAGAAACTTCTAAGCTTCTATCCAGGACAGAATGACGTGGGGGGGGGGGGGGAGAATGATTGGAGAGGAGAAAGATGATGACAAGGACGATAATGATGATGATAATAATGACGATGATGATGATGAAGGTGGAAGCGAGGCAGCTTGGCGGCGTGGCCTGGTGGTGTGGCAGCATGGTGGGGCAGCGTGGCGACGACAGTCAGCACGACCTCTTCTCCCTTCCCTCCTCCCAAGCTTAGGGAGGGGGGAAGTCATATAGTGTGGAAGGGGGGGGGAGATAGCCACACACGTGGCTAGTGCCATGTTACCCTCCCCATGCTCCTCTCTTCTCCACATAACTCATGCTCTTCCCACACTCCCTCTCCCCGCCATGCATCAGGTGAAGGGGAGGGGGTTATTAATTTAAAAAAATTGCACTAAATTATCCATTATCCTTTTGCCTTTCCCGTGAAGGGTGTTTTCGTGTGGGCTTACGTGTTTTTAGCCACGGTCTCTTGTGCACAACGCGGGCTGGAATTTGATGATGCACTCAGAGGGAGCACTTAGCCACCAACATTTAACATTGCGAGAGATTACTTTGGGTTGCATTTTTCGCGGGGAGTGCGAGGTCTAAAATCATTAATATTTCGTGCGGAAATATTACATTCAAGTTGACTTTGCACTGCTGAAGGCCTGCATTCTATCCAATTCCTCTTTGCTTTGTGGGTATATTTTATCATTGAAGATAACTGTGGGAAGGGGTATCTTATAGCTGTACAATGCCTCGAAGGGTGAAAATCCAATGCTAGAGTGTGTAGACTTATTATAGGCAAACTCAACCAGATGCAACCATGAGTCCCAAGCATTCTGCACATCATAACAAAAATGCCTCAAGTAAGTTTCCAGCCACTTGTTAACCCTCTCTGTCTGGCCATCAGTCTATGGATGGTAAGCAGTGGAAGGGGCTAACTGAGTGCCCATAGATCTGAAAACTACTTGCCAAAAGTTTCTCATAAACTTAGCATCCCGGTCATGCACAATGACTTGTGGTAAGCCATGTAATTTGAAAACATGTTCCATGAACTGGCTAGCTACTTGAGAAGCATTATATTGAGTCTTTGTAGGAATGAAATGGGCTGCCTTGGTGAGTCTTTCCACAACTACGTAGATGTTGTTCCACCCCTTCTTGGTCACCGGTAGGCCGGTTATGAAGTCCATAGTAATGTGTGTCCATTTGCCTTTAGGTATAGGCAATGGTTGTAGTAAACCACCTGGTTTTAAGGTGATGTCCTTGTTTTGTTGACATGGCACGCAACTCAAAATAAAATCTTTTACATCCTTCCATAGGGCCTTCCAATGAAAGCTTTTAGCAATCTTGTCATAAGTTTTAAATATGCCCAAGTGACCAGCTGTAGGTGAGGAATGCATCTCTTGCATGATCTTTTGCTTGAATGGAGAAGTATATGGGATGGCAATCCTGCCTTGAAACCATAAGAGTCTGTTCTTAAGATGATATGGAGAGTTTTCTTCTACATGTCCTTGCTGTAATTTCTGGAAAATGTGGCTGAAATCAGCATCTAACAAACAGGCCTCCTGAAGCTCTTCTATCCAATCATTATGAAGTTCTATGATGGCTGAAACTTTACAAGCCCACATTCTAGATAATGAATCAGCAACTACGTTGTCTTTTTCCCGCATATGTGTAATGTCAAAGTCATAGTTCTGCAATGTAGCTACCCATCTGCGTTGTTTGGGGGTAAGATTAGACCGAGAGAGGAAGTATTTGAGGACCCTATGGTCGGTCTTGACCCTAAATCTGTTGCCATACAAGTAGTGGTGCCATTTCTTAATGGCATGAAGGATGGCCAGCATTTCTTGGTCATCTCATTTTCAGCAAGTTTGCGGCTCTCAAATGCTATAGCCCCATTCCTCCTATAACAATACAGCCCCTATGCATCTGCCACTAGCATCACATTGAATGGTGAATTCTTTCGAAAAATCTGGGCAAACTAAGATGGGCACCGAGGTAAGCAATTCTTGGAGCTGATTAAAGCTCTTATTAGCTATGGCATCCCAGAAAAAGGCCTCTTTCTTAATCCTATCCATCAAGGGAGCTGCAATAGTGGCATAATGCCTAATGAATCTACGATAGAATGATGAGAGACCAATAAATCCTCTAAGTGAAGTGGTATTTGCAGGTGTGGGCCAGTCTTTTATACACTGCACTTTCTTAGGATCATCCCTAATTCCATCTTCACTAACAATGTGCCCCAAGTATTCCACCTCCATCTGCATGAAAAAACATTTTGTCTCCTTGGCAAAGAGTCTATGCTACCTCAATACATCAAACACCTGCCTCATGTGCCAAAGGTGATCCTTTAGTGATCTACTATAGATGAGGATGTCATCAAAGAAGACCAACACAAATCTAAAAAGAAAGGGCTGAATTATTTTATTCATTAAGCTCTGAAAGGTGGCCGGTGCATTAGTTAACCCGAAAGGCATGACCAAGAAATGATAAAGCCCCTGATCAGTCTGAAATATTGTTTTGACCTCATCCCCTACCCTCATCTGGATCTGGTGATCGCGTGACCTCAAATATATCTTGGTAAAGTACTTAGCTCCCTTGAGTTCATCCAGCAACTCATCTATGCGTGGAATGAGGTACCTGTTCTTCACGGTGATCTTATTAAGATCGCTGTAGTCTATGCACATCTTGAAAGATCCATCCTTCTTTTTGACCAATAACACAGGGGAAGCATATGGTGAAGAACTGGGCTTAATGAATCCCATGTCCAGCAATTCTTTGACTTGTTTGGCAACTTCTTCTCTTTCACACCTAGACAATCTGTAAGGTGGCTTGTTCACAGGCTTTGACTGAGGCTCCAGATATATGGGATGATCAACCGTCCTCTTAGGGGGTAGTGTTGTAGGTACTTGGAAGAGGTCCTTGTACTCTTCAAAAAGAGTTCTTAATGTTGAATTCTTTACTATTTTAGTGGATTGATCTGAATTTTCTTTATTTAACTGCAATATAAAGATTTGGGACCATTTCTTGAACTCTTTTTTGAGTTGTTTGCTGGTAATGAGCTGAAATTCACCATCATTTTGAATTCCCTGCAAGTGAATGAGCTGTCCTGCACTGACAAACTCCATATACAGCAAGGAAAATTCCATGGTTATAGTGCCCAAAGTTTTTAGCCAATCACAACCCAAGACAACATCTATAGGCCCCATTTCCAATGCAATTAAATCCAATTGCTATCCGAAATTTTCAGCAAGCTGAATATGAACAGCAGGGCATACTTGCATGCTAATTTCTTCATCCCCATTGGCAACTTGCACTTTCAGTGGCTATTGTAAATCAGTGGGAAAACACTTCAGCATGTCCATGACTGCTCTGTTAATGAAACTATGAGTGCTACCACTATCTATGAGTATAAACACATCCTTCCCATAAATTTGGCCCTTAATACACAATGTATTAGGGCTTCTGGATCCTATCCAAGCATTCATAGATATGGTGGTATAAGCAGTGGCAGCATGTATTTCAGCATGTGGTTCGATCTCCCTACCCATACCTCGTGATACATGGTCACCGAGGTCAAAAGGAAAAGAGTCAGTAGGGTCAAAGAACTCTTCTTGACCAAACTCTTCATCAGCATCATCTATTTCAGTAGTCATCATAAAAGCATGTGCATCCTCAAGGTCCTCCTTTGAGTCCTCAAATACCAACATGCTGTGAACCCGTGCCTTAGCATTTCTAAAAGCACATTTTGAGGCGTTATCAATTGTATACTTCTCGCCACACTTGAAACAAAGCCCTTTTTCCTTTCTTTCTTTATACAAATCCATGTGAATG
Source organism: Lygodium microphyllum (assembly GCF_053477565.2). NCBI lineage: Eukaryota > Viridiplantae > Streptophyta > Polypodiopsida > Schizaeales > Lygodiaceae > Lygodium > Lygodium microphyllum. The sequence continues at coordinate 163,720,936 of NC_141136.1, read as the reverse complement.
GACTTTGGACTACCAAAGGCTGAAGCATTTTTATTCATGTTGTCCCCTTGCCTATTATCCATTCTTGGTTGTTTGTTGTCCTTAAATTACCTTGTGGCCTTGAGGCATTAAAAGTGGGGCATGTGGGGATTTTTGGAGTGATGAATGGCATGTTACCACCACCATAACTTTTCCCAAAATGCCCCGGCCTTACAACACCTCTTTGTTGTCCAAAATATGACTGCATATGTCCTCTTTGCTGCCCAAACACTAGCTGAGATGCCCCTCTTTGCTGTCCATACTGAAATGAAGCATCCCGGCAATACTTGCGAGAATACTTCTCATCCAATTCAATAGCTTTGAACAAATGCGATGGGTTTTGAGCTGAAAAATCAGCCGAGAGTTGGGGATCCGGTCCATAACACATACTTGTGTAACTTGGCATCATCACTAATCGACTCAACATACCTAATAAGGTTGAGGAATTGATTTGTGTATTCTCTAACAGCAAGACCACACTGCTCAAGGCCATACCATTGGCGGGCAAGCTTTTCTTTCTCCAATGGTGAGACAAATACTTGCACCATGAGTGCCTTGAATGCTTTGATAACGATTCCTAAGGGAGATGATAGGTGAGACAAATACTTGCACCATGAGTGCCTTGAATGTTGTGTTCACACCTATCATCTCCATTATGTGTGTTCACATTATGGACCATGATGCAGGGGGAAAGGGAGCAAGAACTCTTGCAAATACACACACACACACCCTAAGGTAGAAAACACACAAGATAAGAGGCAAAACATGTTCTTCTTCTTCTTTACCAAAGAGACCAACTAAAGACAACTACATAAGCATACTAGTAGTGAGTATATACATGTGGTCCATAATGTGAACACACATAATGGAGATGATAGGTGTGGACTAGTCAGTGTAGTTCAACTGTAGAATCACTGGCGTGGATACTTGTGTCAGCTACTAGATGTGCCAATGTGATGAAATGCTCCACCGTCATTCAGGCCATTGTGGATGCCAGCTCATGGTGAGCTTGACATCTCAACACTCCCCCTCAAGCTCAACTCCATGTCATAAACTCCAAGCATGATCCGAAACCTACAAAGCTTCTCTACTCCCAACGCCTTCGTGAAGATGTCAGCCACCTGATCCTCTGTGCTGACATAAACCAAATCAATGTCACCTACAATGACTCTCTCCCTGATGAAGTGATAATGGACCTCAATGTGTTTGGTCCGTGCATGGAACACTGGGTTCCTGGCCAATTGGATGCTATGAAGATTATCACAGTATATGACAACCTTATGCGTCACATGCAAACCCAAGTCATCGAGTAGCTTGTACAGCCAAGCTACCTCACATGCTGCCACAGCAGTACCTCTGTACTCTGCCTTTGTGCTCGACAAGGCAACTGTGGGCTACTTCTTGTTGCTCCATGTCATAGCAACACTCCCAAATGAAAACATAAAACCACTAGTAGATCGTATGTCAAAAATGCTACCAGCCCAATCTGCATCTATGTACCCATACACATCCACTGGTACACCTACCTCATAAAACAATGCATAATCGACAGTGGCACTCAAATACCTGAGTGTAGGACGCACTCCATCAAGATGTGGTTTACGCGGAACCTACATGAATTGGCTTTCTAAGCCAACAGAATAGCTCAAATCTAGCCTGGTGATCGTGATGTAGATCAAACTCCCCACTATCTTCTTGTACATAGTAGGGTCCTCCAAAGTAAAAACTACATCCATGCTCATCTTGCCATTGGGATCTAATGGCACTGATATTGGCCTACAATTAGCCATACCATATTTTGACAACATGTCCAGTGCATACTGTCTGTGTGACAACCAAATGCCCTCATTTGTGCGAATGACTTCAATCCCCAAGAAGTAGCGCAAATCTCCCAAATCTTTCATGTAAAATGTTTGCTTAAGAAGAATTTTGACATTCTCAATCTCTGTCAAACTGTCACCCCCCAACAATAAGATCATCTACATAAATGGTGATGACCACAATACCCTTATCACTTTTACGCACATACAAAGAGTGATTTGCATAGGCCATCTTAAAACCAATAGTGACAAAATATTCAACAATCTTGTCATGCCATGCACATGGTGCCTGCTTCAACCCATACAAGGCCTTACGAAGTCTGCATACATACTCGGGATGACCTGTATCCTCAAAACCTGGTGGCTGAACCATATACACTTCTTCTTACAAATTGTCATGCAAGAATGCATTCTTTACATCCATCTGATGCAAATACTAGCCCTTGGCTACTACTGCCACCGCAATTACACCTCTCACCATTGCCATCTTTGCAATAGGAGCAAATGTCTCTTCATAGTCAATGCCATGTGTTTGTGCATAACCTTTGGCTACCAATCGAGCCTTGTACCTGTTTATGCTTCCATCACTGTTATGCTTTACCTTAAACACCCACTTACATCCAATAGCCTTTTTGTCCTTAGGCAATGACACTATATCCCAAGTTTCATTTTCATAGAGGGCATCCATCTCTTCATACATAGCTTTCTCCCAATTCATATTGCCAATGGCCTCATCAAAACATGTAGGCTCAACATCTTGTACAACTTTGGACCTATATGCGTAGTGTCGTGCAACATAACCATCATAAGTCAACCTGTCCACAAGATTTCTTGTATGTTCAGACTTGCATAACTTTGAATGCATAGCTTCCATAGCTTTCTTAACACCAGGTGTCCTCATGGCTAGAATCCCAAACTCCTCATCAAGACTCATGTCTGATACACTGGAATTTCCATCAAAACTGTCAGGTGGAACAACAGGCTCACCCACTTTCTCTTTGCCTTTTCGACTTACATTTTTTGAACTTGCAGGACTGATCTGTGCATGTAGCCTACCACTCCATGGTCTATCAATAGACCTACTATACCCAAGGACTCTCCAGGTCCACTCAAAGTCTGTGATTGGTGACTTACATTTTCTGCAATCACATTATCATCCTCATCATGCATAGAAGCATCTTTCTTAGCAGCATACCAGCTACTAAGCTCATCAAATACAACATCCCTGCTTGTCCTCAATTCACGTGTAGCAGGGTTATAGCATCTGTATTCCTTTTGCTCAAGGGAATACCCAATAAACACACACTTTTTAGCTTTGGGATCCAATTTCGTACGCAATTCATCTCGTACATGTACATATGCAATGCATCCAAACACTTTTAGATGTGACAAATCAGGCTTTTTGCCAGTAAACTTCTCCTCAGGAGTTCAAAGATGTGAATAGCTTAATAACTTTGAGATTTCCCATCCACTAGGTTCTCTTCAAGTTAGTTTGGCTGCTGTAGGGGTCCTGTTCATAATATACACAGTTGTAGAAACAGCCTCAGCCCAATACATATGTGGCATATTCTTCTCTGACATCAGCGCACGTGCAATTTCTGCAATGTGCCTATTCTTCCTTTCAACAACTCCATTCTGCTGTGGAGTATACCTGCATGTAAAATGTCTCTGAATTCCATTTTTACATAAGTATTCAGAGAACTCCTTTGAGAAGTACTCTCCTCCACCATCAGATCTCAAGCATTTCACATGCATACCAGTTTGCTTTTCAGCAAGCATTCTGAAATTCTGAAAGTGAGCAAACACCTCACCTTTCTCCTTCATAAAGTACACCCACACTTTCCTTGTGTGGTCATCAATAAAAGTCACATAATATTTGCAACCTCCCATAGACATAGTCTTTGAAGGACCCCATACATCTGAATGCACAATGTCAAGTACATTTCTACTCACATTCTTATCATGTGGAATTGCATGCTTTGTCTGTTTACCAAATTGGCATGCTTCACAAATTTTCTACATACCATCAACTTTAAACTTTTGCAGCCTTGTCACAAGTTCTTTAGTCTGTATAGACCTCAACCTTTGTACACTAGCATGTCCAACTCTTTTGTGCCAAATGTCTATGTTTGCAACCACTCCTACACCATGTGCAAACAATGTAGTTTTTATCTGCTGTTTACCTCCAATGGAAACATCCGACCACATCTATTGCCTTTTGTAATTAACCTGCACATGTCATTGAAGTTTTCAACAAAGTCTCCATCTTGGTTAAACTGCACTTGTAAACCCTGCTCAACCATCTAGCCAACGGAAACCAAATTCTTCGTTATCTTTGGCACATGAGGTACATTTGCAAGATACTTCACTTTCCCATCATTCATTGACAATGGAACATTTCCAACATGCTTAATTGGATGAGTTGTGCCATCCCCTGTCTCAACATAACCAGGATCTTCACCTAAGCTCTTTTCTTCAATAATCAGCATGGACACTAAATCTACAAATTTGGGAATATTTTCCTGAGTCTGAATAGACGTCTTGAACGCCTTATACTGTGGTCCTAGACCACGCATACATACTTCCACCTTATCATCATCATCTACATGTACATTGATAGATGCAAGAGATTCACAGATGCTCTTGATCTTTAATGCATACTCATTGATAGATAGGTTCTTCTTCTCAATGGCGTGCAAGTCATTCTTCAACTGTATCTTCCTTGCCTTGGTGTTCATTTCATATAACTTGACCAAGGTGTCCCATGCATCCTTGGGAGACTTGGCATCCTATATATGCCCAATCATAATGTCGTGTATACTTATGGAAAGCCAATACATGACCTTCCTTGATCCTTGGTTTCATTCTTTGAACTCCTTCACTTGTGCAACAGTTGGATTCTTATGCAAATCTGGTGCCTCTTTATGTTCACCATCAATGTACTCCCAGTACCCTTTTCCCATCAGGAAATTGGTCAACCAAAACCTCCACACATGGAAGTTGTTTTTGTCTAACTTCTCTGCAACAATCTAGTTAATGCCATCATTTGACATCTTGAACAACATGCAATATGCTTACAACATAACTTTTCTATAACCTGCACAAATTGCGCAAATCTCTGCAGTGGTACCACTAGTGACTTCTCTTTGCATACATACACCCAATGACCTCTGTAACACTTATGTGCAACACATACAGTGTTTGCACAACCATTGTTTTGTCCTGCAACACTGAAAGCATGATTCTGCAGAAAATCGAAACTTACCCGCAGCGCACGCGAACGCCTGCTAACTCAAGAACGGAGGCCTAGATGACCTCGAAACACAGATCTGGCGGCAAATTTTAGTCCTAAAGATAAACACAAAATCCCGGTGCAGATGATCCTGTGAAGACAGCTCCTCGAACCGATGTCGTTTGTCGATGCTCCTGGGGACCTCCCAAGGCGGGTATAGTCGTGAATACGAACAGGAAAGAGATGAAAACCTCTTACCGCCGTACTGCTTCCTTTGCTTCCTGTGCTTGGCACTCAACTCTCTAGCCTAAAACAGGCTATGATACCATGATAACGATTCCGGATCTAGAGCATGGTGGGCATATGCAGAAGCTGAAAAGATGCAGGGGGGAAGGGAGCTAGAACTCTTGCAAATACACACACAGACACCCTAAGGTAGAACACACACAAGATAAGAGGCAAAACCTATTCTTCTTCTTCTTTACCAAAGAGGCCAACTAAAGACAACTACATAAGCATACTAGTAGTGAGTATATACATGTGGTCCATAATGTGAACACACATAATGGAGATGATATGTGTGGACTAGTCAGTGTAGTCCAGTTGTAGAATCACTGGCATGGATACTCATGTCAGCCTACCAAACATGCCAGTGATGAAATGCTCCACCATCACTCAAGCCATAGTGGATGCCAGCTCATGGTGAGCTTGACATCTCAACACTTCCCACGAGTTCACTTGTTGATTTTCTCTTTTAATGTACCTCCACCATGTATGTGCAAATCCTTCCAAGTGGATTGTTGCAAAATGGATCTTTTGGTCATCACTACAGGGCAAGATGTCAAAATAATCCTCAAGCTTGGAGAGTCACTCTTTGAGTTTAGCTAGAGATGATGATTGACCATTGAATTTTGAGAAAATAATCTTGTCTCTCAGCTCTCTTTCATGATTAGGCGATTGTCCCATATATCCAAACTGAGGCTGATCCATGTGGCTACCCAAAAATGAACCATTGTTAGAGAAATTTTTGCCAAAAGATGGTTGAACTCGCATAGATGGCATGGGCCCTTGTGATGACTAAAAATTGCCCCTCATTGCATTGTTCATAGGCTCCTCTTGTCTATGTGAAGGCTCTCCCTGTTCAAAAGTGCTGTTAGGGATGCCCACTCTCCCCAAAATTCCTTGGGAGTTCATATTTGCTGCATTCACTGGTGGGCCCCAGGATGCATACCTGATCTATCCTCATGTTCCTTCCCTTTCATTTGGAATTCCATCCACTTAGTGAGCTAGGCAGCAAGGGTGTCCATAGTGGTCTTCATTTGACCAATGCCTTCCATCAATTCTCTATGTCTCTCAGCATGCTTGTCTCATGCGAAACTGAGGGTGTTAGTGAGCACGCTAAGGCTCTTCACATCATGAGAATAATCTTCATCTTCCACCTCAGGGTTAGTTTCAGCCCTCGGGGCACATGCATCCCTTATTTGTTGATGAAGGTCATCATTTGCCTTAGTTTTTCCCTTATTCCCTACCATGGTTAGGTGTAGTCCCGTTAGACCACCTATCACTGTTTTGCCCGTAACTTGAGCTAGGAAGCTCCAATTGACCTATTTTTTTGTTCAACTTAGAGCCAAGGATGCCATCTTCAAATTTAGCATAAGCATGTGCTCCCAAATTTTATATAGAAAATTTTGTAATAAGAAAAGTATTGATATGTTGTGCAGTCCAGCACCCTATCTACACCTGTAGGAAACCTATTTTGACCTGTACGTATCTTGTGGGCTCCAACTAGAGCTCCAAAACTGATAAAAGTCCTTAATAGGACCTGTGGACACACTGCAAGACCTGCATCTCAGTTCCTGGGAGTAGGTAAACTTCTATAAATGCAAGCAGATTGCCTACAGCACCCTACGAGGGTCAAGAAAGGGATTGCAAGGAATCAACTTGTCAATGCATGACTAAAGGATCATCCCACATGGCATAATACATTGCCCAACCCGCCAAATTCACTATTTGTATCCTTATTCTAAAACTGAGCATGTCATAAACATCTCTTAGCATAATTTTCCCATGCATAGGCATCTCCCATACATACTAAGCATTGTATTCACTGCCATTGACTGCATATGCATTCTCATGTCTGCAAATACACCCTCAGTAGAAATTTCCATACATTTGCAACCAATAATACATCCATAAATCAGTGCCAAGTTAATATCTCAGTTCTTCAAGTGGGTACCTGCACCTACAAGCAACTTCAGGCTTCGGATCACCAGGAGGTGGGTAAAGTTCCCCCCGGGCCGGGTTGTGCACCCCTTCAGGGTCTTTGATGGCAAGGGGGGGTCACCCCTCTTTTGTCTTGCCACCTCGCCCGACATTGGGCTTTTTCCTCACCTGGACTATACATGGCAAACATTTATTAATTAAGCAATCATCATGCTATGCATGGTGGCTTGGAAGTAATTCTTCAGTAGTGAGAATTTTTAGCATAGAATGGATCATTCTGAATGCAAGGAAGCTTAAGAGAGGACTGAAATTAAATTGGCAGTATGTAAGCATTGAAATCTTGAAGAAAATGCATGATTGACTACTTGAATCTCTTCCAACAATAGGCTTTTAGGCTCAGTAAGTGGATGGAATTAGAAGAGAGTTCAAGAGTCAATTACCTCTTTGATTGGTGAAGACGGGCTGAGAATCAATGGCCAATGTCCCATGATTTCTCTCCAAGCTCCATGATGACAAATTCAGCCAAGAATTGGGTCTTCAAGCTTGATTCTTCAATGGGAGAATGAAGGGTTGAACTTCAGTAGTTCTCAGCATGCCTTGAAGGTTATGGAAGAAGAATGCCCCAAAATCTCACCCCAAATACGGGCTTCTTGATGTTTGCTTCTCAAAGATTCATGTAGACACAAGTTCTTGGCACCAAGAAAGGCAAAAGCCCTCAAGAATCAATGAGTTTTGAAGAAGAATCCATGGCTATCCATGGCCTGTACTTGTTAGGGTTTCAGAGGTTGAAGGAAGTCCAAGAATATGAGAAGGAGGCTTTATCCTTGTCAAGGACCCCTGCTAGAAGCTATAGAAGCAAGCCAAGATGGAGAAGAAGCTGCAGATGACCCTGCTCTGACCAAAATTTACCGGGCTACTGCTTGGGGAGAAAGAGAGTGTGAAACCAGTCTCTTGGATAGCTTGAAATGATGGTTAGGATCCCTGTGAGGCTCTTGAAGAGTGGTGAAGATCATTAGGGTTGAGGTAGAGAGGATCCATGGTGTTTTTTCTCCATGGGAGCTTGGCAGGAGCTTGAGAATCCATGGTGTTTTTCCTCCATGGGAGCTTGGCAGGAGCTTGAGAATGAGGAGAGAGAAGACTCCATGTGAAAAGTAACCAAGATTAAACTCTTTCTAACTCTTGAGACCACATTTTTAGAGATTTACCTTCAAATTTGGCCCAGAATGACCCACGAGCTGGCAAATCCAGTCTTCCAACCTCCAAACTTGGTCCAAGGACTCCATTAATGCTCCTGACTGCTGTCCTCCTAGTCCTTGACCTCTGGCCTTTTAGTGCTCCTCCATTTTAGTGATGTCCCTGTGTACCTAAAGCTTCTTGGATTTTTAAACTGAAAAGGATGGTAACTAAGCATGTAAGGTAACTAAATGGATTAGAACTAGAGCTTTGATACCACTTGTCATGAAGAGGACAGGAAAGAGAGAGAAGAAGAGAGAGAGAGTGTGTGTGTAGAAGAGAGAGAAAGACTGCATGAAGAGAGAGGAAGACTGTGACGACGAGAGAGAAACACTAGAAAAGGAGAGAGAAAGATAAAAAGAGAGAAAAAGAAGCCATGAAAGTTGGGAGAGAGAGATGAAGATGAAAGGAGACTTGTATTATAATCTGATGCCAAAAATCAAGTCCTTAACACCTTATATACCAGCCAATGTAGCTAGTATTTCCCCATTATTAAATCCCCCTCTCTTACATCGTCGGAAACACCCAAACCATAGAAGAGAAACTCCTTTGTGAGTAATATGTGATAGGATTACTTAGCTTTATAGATTATGCATGGATTTCATGAGAGTCTATCAACTAATCATAAAGGAGTTTGGTCTACATTCAAAAAGATCAAAGAGAGGTATTGGTTGAAGACCATGTAGAGGGATGTCCTACTTCCTGTTGAGATTTGCAATACATGTCTGATGTATTCTTTTATAAGACACCATGATATTTTGTATCCGACCTACTCTCACCTTGAGAAACCTTTGTTACAATAGATACCCTAATAGTTACCGTTATTATAGTAGTGAAAATGCAAGCCTTTGCTCCTCCAATCCTTCATTAAACCATGGATTCTTATTCTAGCAATGATCTAACAATAATAGAGTATCATATACATAGAGGAGATGCCTTAAAAGACTTAGAATCACCATGTGAATGCTTTATGATGGCAGATATCCTATTGATTATTGTTATTATAGCAACATACACTATCCAAGATCCAACTTCTAAGCATCAAGTAGCTCCCAAGATGTCATTGGTTCCATTCCCATTGAGTTTCTATCTTGTTTCAACTTTCTCATGAGCTATGGAGGCATCCCCAAGAAGTGCAAAACTTAGTTGCTTTTTTTTTGCTAGTGTCCTTGTTTTCTTTTTCCCACTATTTTCTCTTTTTTTAGCCTCTTGTTCCCCTCCCTAAAGTTTTGGCATGAGAAGCCTTAAAACAAGTCACTTACTTCATTAACTTAGGCCATGTGCACACAAGCTTTCTCTTCACTTCTGTGACTTGATTTAGAAATTCCACCTAATCTAGTTGACATTGGCATGCTCACCACCTATCTTTTTATGCCTTGGCAAGTAACTGCAATGATGAAATAACTAGAATATCCCACCTTCTACTATCCTACATGTAAACCATGAAAGAATTTAATATACAACTTGTCATATGCTTTCACATTATAGATAAAGAATCCTTTGACATCTTCCCCCTCTAAACCTACACATTCTGTGACATGTCTCGATCATTTGTATATATAGAGCCTTCACTAACAATCAACATGCCATCTTCTTCCTTCAATTCCACATTGTAATGTTTAATACGTGTATCGAGCTCATGTAGCTCGTATCTATTAGATTCCCCCTCTTAAAGAGCTTGATCTGGTTCTCGGCTATGGGAATCTTCAATGCTATCCCATCTAATTCACTAAGTGAATAAATATCATTGTCATGTGCTTATCTTACCACATAGGGACCAAACCACTACTTTGGAACTTTTTGAATAGCACTATGTTGATTATCCAAACTGCTATCATAGATCAGCACCCAATCACCCTCTTGATTTGATTCTATGCCTCTTGTCAAAAAATTTTATTCTTAAGCCTTCCTACCCTCAACTTTGGCACTGCTATCTCAATGTTCTTTGGCATTCTTTTTGAATGTCTAATATGCAATGCCAACAATTCTTCCCTGCTTAATGGTTCTTCCTAGGGCAATACACTCCATGTAGCTGCCACCTCCTCTATGGGCATAATGGGCTTTTGAGCATACATTAATTCAACACACATATAACCTATTATAGCACTATGTGTGGTTATTTGGCCCATAAAGCATAGGGTAGCATCCCTGGCCACTCTTTTATCTTTTCTCCACACATGAATTTTCCAATGCCCTAATAATAGGCAGATGACCTCCCTCCTTTTTAGCATTGCCTCTTGGATTGTAAGCTGAAGTTAGAGCAAGATTAATCATTGATTGAGAAAAGAAGAATTGAGCTTCATTAACATCCAACTCTCCTCTATCTGCTGCTGTGGTTTTTCCCACACAGCCATACATGTGTAGTCTTCATCTAGAAAGCTCTTCCTTCTACTTGATTTGTTAAATATTCTCATGCTACCGCAAGGTACCTCACCTGTCAAAGATGTGTGAGCATAGTAACTAAGTCTACTACACATTTAAAGTGAAGAGATAATGGGTAAGTTGGCTAGGATCCATCTCAATGCCTCACAATGAAATACATTTGATAAGTAGCACAATATTTCACAAAGTGAGCAATGTCTTTATACATCCCCTGCCACCAATATCCCTCTTTGATCTTTTCAAATGCACCCCACATAACCCTATGACTAGCCCATAAGCATTTATGAAACTCTCAAATAACATGTATTTGTGTAGCTCTGTCACCAAGAACCCCCAGTGGAGACCCTTGCTTCTTCTTTGCATGTTTCCATAAATAACCATATTTTAAAAACAACATATGTGTCCTCCTCTTGATTCACTTGAATTTCTCTTATGTCCATTCTTCCCTCTTTAGTAGAGTGCTAAGATATTTGTCATTTTTTAGCAATTCGCCTATATATGAATCTTCAAAAAACACCTCTACAGTACTTACAGAGCCTCCAAAATGCCTCCTCTTTGCTGTATAAGTTGCATTCATTGTTGTAGTAACATTATATAATGTTGAATTTACTATTAGAACATTTTTTCAACTAGTTCTCAATCATGTGGTTGTGATGCAATGAAAAGAAAATCAAATGTAAATACTTATAGGGTGTGTGAATGCACCCTAATTTGAATTAGCATGTGAAAATGTATGGGTGAAGATAAAACTAGTCTCGAAGTAATCTGAAAGATAATCCCACCAAGCTAAAAAAGTACTGCATGAGAGAAACATACCAAAAAGACCACATGTATTTTTAAAATATTTTTTAGATTTTTTTTTCAATTTTTGTATATATTTTTTCTAGTTTATTTGATTTTTAATGGGTTATCAAATTTTATGTTTGTGAAAATCGCAATCAAAAGATTGAAAATGAGGCATGAGAATTTTTGGATTTTTAATATTTTTTGAACGTTTTCAACTATTTTTTAAAAAATTTATGGATTTTTAATGAAATTTCTAGGTTCTTAATTTTTTTTTAAAATTAGCAAATTTCAATTGAAATGTGTGAATAAAAATGTCAGTGAATTTTTTATATTTTAAATTAATGTTGAAAATTTTACATGAATTTTTTAGAAATGTTTTTATTTTATTTGAATTGTTATGTGTTTTGAAAAGATTTTCTCATGTTTTTTATCTTTTGAACAATTTAGAATTGGAAAAAATGTGTGTATCAGGATCTGTGATACATGTGAACAACAACAATACCTTGGCACAAGTAAGATCTACATATTATCAAGATAATCTTTGTGTATGCTAGGAAGATACCGGGTCTTTAATTGTGGGAGTGAAAAATAGTAATGGATGGATAGATGTATATGATGCTAGAGAGATTCTTAAGTGAGGATTAACAGTAGTAAGAGATTATGCAGATTTTGTATGAGAACTGAGTTGATGATAGAGATTACATAAAGTAGAGACCAACCAGAGATGAAATAACATACATGCAAGAGATCAAAGATTCAAAGTATCCCAAAATCAATCCTTGAATTAAGAAAACTTGTTTACAATGAGTCTCTCTTCACCATGTCCTGTTTCACCCTATTATATCCAAAAACTCGCACCAAATATTTTCTTCTACTCTACTACTAAAATGGAAAATCTAATGGTTCCTCAGACTTTGAAAGGGAGTTAAAAGCGTAGGACACCTATTCAAAATCCTCCCAGATCGCTCCTCCCTCTTTCCCATCCGAAGTGTTGTTTGCTGCCTGAAAACTACGATCGCATGCAATGCAAATTCGGGAGCTTGTTTTTTCTTATGAGATCTCCCAAAACTGGGTGAAAAACAGCTTGCTTTTTGCATGATATCCTATTCTAGAAGTTTTCTATACTTTTTTAGGATGCTTACAAAAAATAATGTCCAAAATATAAAAAATAGGCTAAAATTGTCCAAAAATCTCATAAGTTTGAAACATCCATACTATGGACACTAACACTAATCAATAATATGACATTGACTGTCTAGATTAATAAGAAAATCAAATGATGATGCACTTGAGGATTTTTCACATTATGTATGTAGCATAATTGCATGGTGTCCACCCCCTCTAAACTTGCATATCCTTCGGTGTGTGTCAACAATGCATCCACCCAGGTCAAACACCTAAATAATGAGTGCTTCTCTGATCATGTCCATTAGCAAGCATCCACTTGGATCATAGATTAAAATACTCAACATTTGTATAACTCTTGAACCACACCTAGCACCCCCTCTAGGATCACAAGGCCTTGGGTGTGCATCATACACTAGAGGCTGTGGAACCTCCATATACATGCTCAAAATGCACCCATCAACAAATTCATAACAACATGCTTGCTTTTTTTGAATCCATTGTATGGAAAGCTTCTTCTGATAAACCTTTTTGCTCCACATTCAATATAATCAATCCATCCAGCACACTCAAACTATCTCTAAAAATATATTACCATTCCAAATCCTAAAGCATCTTTGTGTTTCCTATCAAGGAATTAGACAAAACATCTAAAATATTCTCCATTTGTGGAGCATCACATCTAAATCCTTTATAGGCATGTCCTTGAGCTCATGAATTATCTCAAAAACTATAACTGTATCTTGCAAATCATGTGCATTCAACAAGTCACCAATCTCCCTCTGAGTCCCTGCATCAAGTAAAACATGAGCTTCATTAGCCTCTCTATACACACTTAGAGAATCTACATATGCAATGACTCTGCCACTACAGGCTCTTCCAAGGCATTTGTGGTATGACTAGTCAACACATCAATAGTCTTGACTACATCTAGTAGTACATGAGCCTCATAGGCTTCCTCATAAGCACTAAGAAAATCTATATATGCATTGTCCGTGTCATCCATTTTAGGCTCATTCAAGACATCATCTGCATGGGTACTCAAAGCATCAAAAGTAGCTACATAAACATCACCTATGTGGAAACTTAAAGTATCCATAGTAACTATAGAGACCTCATCGGTATGGCAACTCAAAGCATCACTAGTATAATTGTCCTCGATAGGGAAAATCACAACCTCCGTACTTTCAACATACACACTCACTACATAACTACTCAATTCCTCAGTAAGTGCATCAAAAACATCTATAGTAGGTTGTCGCTTAGCCTCAGTAGCAAGTAGTAAAGCTTGAGAAAAAGCTTGTGCTTCCTCTATACGTTTATCTTTTTCTGGTTGCATTTGTATCCCTAATTCCTCCTCTCTCCACATCTAAAGTGCCTTCTCTATCTATCTTCTTGCTTCTTCCTTGTTCCACCTCCTTTGTTTTTCCTCTTCTTCCTTTACCCATTGCTGCTGTTGATAATTATATGTTGCAATAAGCCTCTTGCATACATCCTCAAATTTCTTCCAAAATCCATAATTGACATAAGTTACATATCCAAGATCACTCATCTCTACACTAACATCCAACTCTTGATGTATCTTTCACATACAAAGCATATGTTCATCCTTAGACTCATCCAATTTTATCACAAACTTATAAGCTTCAAGGAGCATTAGATATATAACCAAATGTTGCATCTCAACTGCATCATCTATGTATCTAAGCTCAAGTAGCTTTTGTAAATATTCCATAACATGCTCTATATCTTGTTCCAAAAGTATATGTGCATCTACATCCATACTTGACTCTTCACCATGGCCTTCACATCGGGTTCACAAAAAAGATGTCAAGATAATCGGTGCGTATGCCGAGAAGACACCGAGTCTCTAGCTGTGGGAGTGAATAAGAGTAGTAATGGATGGATAGATGTATATGATGTTAGAGAGATTCTTAAGCCAAGATTAACAATAGTAAGAGATTAGGGAAATTATTGTATGAGAACAAAGTCGATGATAGAGATTACATAGAGTAGAGACCAACAAGAGATGAAATAACACACATGCAAGAGATCTGTGAGGTGTTTGCCAAGCTTATTCCAAGGTGCACGTTTTTGTAGTCCATCAGGAGGTTTTCCTTGATGACATCGCCCGACGTTCCCTTGTAACATCATGGGGTTGGTCACTTAGACCTCACTTAGTCTACATCGCAACAGAAGTGTTTCGGTCGAACCCACTAGGATTGACCTGAATTTTCGAGTTTCTAAAATCAAACGAGTCTCCTAATAGCCAAGTATCATTAGTTATAATGAGTTTCCACTTCTACAGGATTACTCATTCTAAAGTAGACTTGCCATTGCACTTGGTTCAAAGAGAATGGGAGATGGAGGGGAGTGTAGTACGTCAACCCTCCTTCCCACAAGGCAAAATCCCATTCTGACCCCCTATAACAATGCAAGTTGGTTCTACCTAATGACTAGTTGGTCAATTTATTGTTTTTTTATTTCTATTGCCGATTTAGAAAAGCTCCCAGCTTACTGGGACCACCCTACCATTGGACGAGGACCCGCCGTCCAGCTTACTCGGACCACCCTACCATTGGATGGACTCGCTATCAGGGGTTATGCCCACCCACTTTCCTTTGACGATGGAATCATCTTTAGTTTTTTAATTACCTACAATACATTTATTGGAGCATATACAACCAGCTTCCTTAATTAGTCCATTAAATCACAGGTTCCTTCACGTAATTTATTTCACGAATATGCATACAATTCAAACAATCCTTGAATAAAACAAACTTCTTTATTATATTGGAAGCTTATTACAATTTTTATCTTTTCGACCTTGCAAAAAATACACAGAATTCCACAAGGGTATTTTGCCCACTAATTTTTCACCCTTGTAACTAGTATTTAGGGTTCCAGGATCCCATCCCAGGTCACGAAGGGGCTCGACAGATTCTAGGAGTAATGTGGAATATATGGCTAGAACCTCCCTGGCACCCACATCTCCTACTTCCCGAGGCTATCCCTACAGACAAAACTTTTTGCTACGGAGCCGATCTAAGCCTCTCGAAGCAATAATCATGACCCCCTTGGAGTAGGGTCTCACAGCTAGCTTGGGGGTAGCCTAGCACGACCTTTTCTTTTATCCTCTTTGTCAATGCTTTTAATCAAAGATCTAGATTCTAGCAAACACAAACAATCCTTTCAAATGTATATCAAATGATGCAATGACAATCACACCATCGTGCAACTCACATCTTCCATAGACAAGGTAGACCTTATCCTAAGGTAACCTTACATTCTAATGAGGATTCTCCTCCCCATAAAGAAGTGGAGTATATCTCTTACAACATGTTAAGCAAGGCATGAATTTTCTGTTTGGGCTATCTTACCCAATATAAGTGAAATTCCTTAAAGAAATATATTGTGCCAATAACTTAACAAGATGACTTACATATCCTTTAAATAGAGTTTCACTTTTTAAGCGTTAGTCAACACTGAACCTTGTTGCGTTTGACAATAATTATATTGAGTTATTTTACTAATTTTGAGTGCGCATGAAGTCATATGTGCAATACCCTCTTGCAACTATTTCCACCTTGATTCCATGATTTATATTCTCAATGAATCTAACTACAAATCATAGTGATTAATCATTTATGTGTGTACTAGTATGCTTTCTAGATGTGTAAGTGTAAAATATAGAGCTAATATTTTACATAATTAATTCTTATACGGATGTTGTCTGTGCAATCCATTAAGTAGCTCTTGTACCATTTGATGTAAAGACTATCTTTTTTTTTGTAGAAATTCGGCATAAACCTTATTATTTTATGTGACGAAATAATAGTCTAGTAGTGAATAACCTGGTTTGGCACAATGATATTGAGAATTTCATCTTTGCTCATGCTCATTTTTGCCACACTCGATGTTTCGTTGGTAGTGGCAACTCCGACAACCTCGGACACTCCCGTATCTCTTGCAATACCCATTGCTTGACTGGTTGCGATGGTTCCCATGGTCTTTCCACCTTTTTGATTTGGTGCCATTGTTTGCACAAGTGGATTTGAGAGATGAAGAAGGAGAAATGAATTTGAGATGGGAGAGTGTAAAAGAAGAGGGCTTAGTCGAAGACCATGACAGGGGGGATTGAGCTAACTCTCTCCCTCACAGCCTCTCAGGGTAACTCCTCTCTCTCTCTTTCTCTTTCTCTCTCAAGCTCCTTCTCGCAGCCTCTTGGAGGGGTATCCTTCTACCTCCCTCTCTCTACCTCTTTCTCATAGCCTCTTGGGGTCTCCTTGTGATTCTCTAAATTGCTCTCCATGTCTCATATTTATAGCTAAATTAAAGAAGAAGGGTTTTGGCTAAGAAGAAGAGCTCTTTATGGAGGGGATCTTGGAAAAATTAGCAATCTGAAAGTTCTAAGATATAGTCTAATGCTCCAAATCACAAATCTGATGGTTCTATTGGCTCCAAAAGGGGGGTAAAACTCTAAGACTTTTGCCAGAAATCTTCCAAATCACTCCTTCTTCTTCTCCTTGTTCAAAGTGCTGTTTGTTGCCTATAAATTGAGATCATGTGACACATGCGATTTCACCAATCCTTATTTTTTCATTAAATATCCAAAGTTGGTTGAAAAAAAAGCCACTTGTTTTTTTTACATGACAGGATATTTACAATCTCAATTTGGTGAGTAGAAGGTCTATCACACTCTGCTCTCCTCTATCTTACACTTTGTTGATAAATACATGAGAGAATTCAAGTTTCTAAAATCCATTGATATAATCCTCCTTACCACTTGTGTGAAGGTTGTATGCCTTGTGCACAATTGATGATATAATAGTGCATCTTGCCTTGTGTCGGCATATAATGTAAGAAGGAAGACCAAGGAGCCTTATAGTTCTATGCACAAAACAAAATAATACTTTGTGTATGGAGAGGCCCAACCTGTGCATGTAACACTCCATTGTACATAGCTTACCTCTCATTAAAATTGAATAAAAAGAATTGTTCACTTACCCACTCTCTATCTCATGCTCTATCGATGAATAAATAGTGAAGCCCATACTCACATCCCTCTCCTATTAGGATGAAAGCTCACATCACTCAGTTGTTGTCAATGAAGATCAGCTACAGTTGGTTGATGACGTCGAGCATATGTTGATGAAGATGCATATCTAGGGAGGCAGTCAATAGAGCACGAATTTGAATTGGATGAAGGTTTTTCATTTGTAGTGGAAGTCTCTAGAATCATAGGGATGCAATGCACCAAGGAAGGTGGATTTGGAATAATACATTCAAAAGATCATCAAAAGGTTCAAATAATTTGGACTACAGGGTATTGCCACCTTTTCTACATTCAACTTCTTACCCAAGGGTATTTGTCACCTTTTCTTGGAATGAGGCCTATTATGACAGGAAATTTATTCATTTTTCTCCCATAACAATGAGTTGTTTTTTCCTTTTCCTTTTCTTTTTCTCCCTACTTCCAAGGGTGTTTTCACCTTTTCTCAAAGAGTAGGTCAGCATGGAAGGGTCTGATGTTCTTTTCTCTCCTAATCTATCTTTTTTCCTTTTTTTTGCTTTTTATTTTGTTTTCAAAGTTAAGAATACTAGTGTTTAGAACCATCCACCCCACATCTACTAGATTAGAAGGAAAGGGAATAGAGAAAGGACAAGAGCTAGAATAGAGGGGATAGAAAAAATCATCCTCCTCACCAACAGAATCCAAAGGATGGCTATTAATAGCAGCATGAGAAACATTGATGACTAATTCCAAAAGGGAATAGGAGCTATTGTTTGTGATTAACAGGACCCCCTCACCCTCTATGTATTGTAAGGCCTTCCTTCAAGTCTTGTCTAGACATTCCAAGTGCAAAAGATGGCACTGTTGAGACTCAACATCTCTTAATAACTCTGTGATAGCCACTCACAAAGAGGGTAGTTCTATCTCAATAAGAAAGTTAGCTTCTATACCGTATATTGATTGGAAGGATGTCTATCATGTTATAGCCATATGAGAGGTTCTATACGCCTAGAGTAGTTAAATGCTTAGTAATGGATCTCAAGTGAAGCTGGGTTTTATGTTGTCCTATGACCTTCTAAGGGATATATTGTATAAGACCTTTTCCATCAATGGGAGGGAGCTCTTCCATTGTATCAATCTGGGTGCCAAAGAAGCTGGCTAACATGAAATACATTGATAATCTTAATATAAGATGGAAGCTTCAATGTGTAGGCCAAGTCTCCTATGCACTTGAGAATCCTATATGGCCCATAAAACCTATGAGAAAGCTTAGTGCTTGAGCTATATTTTAAAGTGGAGTAGTAAGACTAGGTACTTTCAACAAAACCAACTCTCCTTCCCAGGACTCCATAGGACACTTCTTCTCATTAGTATACATATTCATATTCTCTTGAGCTTTCCTAAGATTTACTTTACACTGTTGAAGAAGGGTTTGCATATGCTCTAACTCCTCTTTCCCATGAGGGTTAATCTTCTCACTGAAAAGAACTATAGGAAGGGGCACGTTATAGTAGCCATAAAAGGCTTCAAAGGGAGGAACTCCAATATTGGCATGTGTAAAATTATTGTAGGAACACTTAGCCAAGTGTAGTCAAGAGTCCCATGCATACTGCACATCATGATAAAAGTTTCTAAGGTAGGTCTCCAAGCACCGGTTGACCCTTTCTTCGAGACCATTAGTCCATAGATGATAGGCTATAGACGGAGTACCCATCAAGCTAAATACTGCTTGCCATAAATTACACATGAACTTAGAGTCCATGTCATGTACAATCACTTGTAGTAATCCATACAAATTAAATATGTGCTCCATGAATTGACTAGCCACCTGTGATGTAGTAAATTGCATCTTTGTGGAAATAAAATGGTATACCTTGGTGAGTTTGTCCACCACCACATGGATATTGTTCCATATCTTTTTACTTATAAATGTCTATAATAAACCACCTAGCTTATGAGTATTGTCCTTATTCTATTGGTATAGAATGCACTTCACGACATAATCTTTTACATCCTCCAATAGAAGAATATTGGAGATCTTATCATAGGTTTCAAGCACATATAAGTGACCAATTGTGGGTGATGAATGCATCTCCTCCATAATTTTCATCTTAAAAGAAGAAGAATAGGGGATGACAATCTTTGTATTGAACCAAATGGGATTATTATTTAGTTGAAAATAGGAGTTTTTCTCCATTAATCCTTGCCATAATTTCAAAAATATATGGTTCAGCTCTTTATCCAAAAGGTGAGCTTCCTATGGCTCGTCAACCCAGTCACTATGAAGCGTAGTAATGGTGGTAGAAAATTTGCATCCCCACATCCTAAAAAGAGAATTAGTGAAGACTAGATTATCCTTGCCATGTGTGTCTGTATGTGATGTCAAAATCATAATATTATATTGTAGCCACCCACCTACGTTGCTTAGGAGTGAGATTTGACTAAGAAAATATAAAAGAGGCCTACACTAATGAAATTTAACTAATATTTAATGCTAAGAAAGCATGAAACTATACAAGAAATGCCATATGTGGCCATGCCATGGAGAAGTCCTTCCATTATTTCATGACACAATGGAGCCATGGTAGTTGTAGGAAAATACAAGAAGATAACAATTATTGCTAAATTAGAGCTAAGTTGAAAATGTTTAGTGAATTTTCCAATGAGCTAAGTTAAGAATGTTTAGTGGAAATCCAAGTGCTGTCCAGAATAGGGCTACATAAAAGAATTGGCCATATCCATAGATATACAACTCCAAATAGGAGAATGATGTGTCTATAGATAGAAGACATTACATAATACTTGTTTGGACCATAAAAATCAAAATTTGATGAAGTTAGGCCAATTAATTTTACTACAAAAATTTAATATAGCAAATTATTTTTTATATTGTGGTTAAGATTCGTCTTGAAGAAGCCATGGAAAATTATTCAAATAAGTGGATGGTTACCAAGAACACTCCTTCAATGGTAATCCCTTCCATTTGATGAGATATTCAATGAGAGAACGATTGTGGAGAACCTTCTTGTGCTTTCCAATAATCTTCTCAGATTCATAGATGATTAGTCTATCCTCATCAATGGGTGGTAATTTTCTCAAGCACTTGAATTTCAAGTCCAACATATGGCTTCAACTGAGAAACATGAAAAATATCATGTATGCATATAGTAGAATGTGGTCGAGGTCTATAAGCAAAATCTCTAACCCTTTGAAGAACTTGGTATGGACCCATAGAAACAATGAGCCAATTTGTTGTGACCTCCTTTAAGTGATGCATAACAAGACTTAGGCACTTTTCAAAATACCCAATCTCCAACTTGGAATTCTACATGCTTGCTCTTATCATCCACGTAAGACTTCATTCTACCTTGGGATTTTATAGTATTCTCTTGACATTGCTTTATAAGATACTGCATGTGCTCAAGTTCATATTTTTCTTGAGTATTAACATCATCATGAAAGAGTGCTAAAGGTACTTGAACCTTGTATCCATATAAATCCTCAAAAGGTGACATCCCAATACTCAAATGATCAGTACTATTATAGCAAAACTTAGTAAGGTGAAGCCAATGGTCCCAACTAGATTGCGTATCATGGCAATAGTGTCTCAAATAAACTTCAATCTACTTATTCACCCTCTCTACCTATCCATCTGTTTAAGGATGGTAGGCAGTACTAGGAGTGAGGACAATGCTCATAGAGCTAAATAAACTCTTCCAAAAACTTCCCATAAACTTGGAATCCCTATTAGAAATAGTCTTCATAAGCATGCCATGTAACTTAAAAAGCCCCTCCACAAATTTCTTTACCAATTGGTTGAATATTGGGTCTTAGTTAGAAGAAAGTGAGTGGATTTTGTAAGTCGGTCAACAACAACAAAGATACTATTCCAAACATGTTTAGTAGTTGTAAGTCTTGTAATGAAATCCATGGATATATTAGTCCACTTGCCAATAGAAATGGGTAATGACTATAATAACCCACCAGATAAGAGAGAAGAGTCTTGCTTATTTTTGTTAACACTCCACACAATGAGAAACAAAATCCTTCACATTTGTCCAAATCCCTTTCCAATAAAAACTCATTTAAATATTATCAAATGTCTTAAAAATGCCCAAAGGCCTTGCTATAGGATAAGAATGTATCTCTTGAAGAATCTTTTGCTTGAAGTTAGATATAGGGGTCAAGTATATCCGACCTTTGAACCATAGAAGACCATTATGCCACTTATAATTGGGGAATTGTCCATCATCTCCCTGTTGTAATTTTTTCATAATAGTAATTGCATACTGGTCCAACAAATAGTCTTCCTAAATGTAATCAATTCAATCTTTGTAAATAGTGGAGATGGTTGATATTGAACATGCCCACATGCATGAAAGAGCATCAACAACAATAGTGTTCTTTCTAGCCATATAAGAAATCTCAAAATCATAACTTTGAAGGGTGGCAAGGCATCTTCTTTGCTTTGGGAAGAGTGTAGGTTGCAATAGGAAATATTTCAATATCCAATGGTCACTTTTCACTTTGAAATGACTACCATAGAAATAATGGTACCACTTCTTGATGGTATGGAGTATTGCTAATATCTTCTGCTCATAAACATGTAGTCTTCTCTCCTTTTCATCCAACTTTCAGCTTTCATAGGCAATAACTCCATGGTCCTAAACCAAAATAGCCACAATGCCTCAACCATTTGCATCAATACATATGGTAAATTATTTGGAAAAGTCTAGGAAAACGGAAATAGGTACTAAAATAAGTAGTGATTTTAGCTAATTGAAGCTCTTATTTGCTATAGCATCCTAAAAGAAGGCTTCTTTATTTAACCTATTAGTAAGAGGTGCTGCAACATGGGCTTAATCCTTAATTAAAAAAACATTAGAAAGAAGAAAGTCCAAGAAATCCTTGTAATGAAGTAGTGTTGGTAGGAGTAGGCCAATCCTTTATGCACGGCACCTTCTTTAGGGTCCACTATAATACCTTGCTCACTAATAATATGACCTAAATACTCCACCTCCTTTGCATAAAAGTACACTTGGACTCTTTTGCAAATAACATATGTTGTCTCAAGAGCTCAAAGACTTCTCTAACATAATGCAAGTGATCCTGCTTTTTCTTGTTATAAATCAATATACTATAAAAGAATACAATGATTGTTTTCTAAAGGAAAGGCTATAATATCTTATTCATCAAAGCCTAAGAAGTGGTAGGAGCATTGGATAATTAGAAAGGCATCACTAAAAAATAGTAAATCTCAATGGTGCAAAAAGCTATCTTATACTCTTCCCCCTCTTTCATCCTAATTTGATGAAAACTTGAATGGAGATTAATCTTTGTGAACACCTTAGCATATGTGAGTTCATCCAAGGGATCATCAATGTGAGGGATAGGGTATCTATTCTTTTTATGGTGCACTTGTTGTTTGAGATCCTTGTAATCTATGCACATGAGAAAGGACCCATTCTTCTTCTTAACTAATAGCATCGATTAAGCAAATGGAGATTGACTAGGCTAAATGAAACCCATACCCAAAATCTCTTTTACCTGTCTTTCCACCTCTTTCCTTTCACACTTGGATAACATGTAAGGTGACTTATTGATAGGCTTAGCTTTAGAAGCCAGGTCAATTGGATGATCTACTTCACACTTTGGTGGCAATGAAGAAGGAGGCTAAAAAACATCTTTATACTCTTCCAATAGCTTACACAGGTAAGGATTCATTTCTTTGGAAGAGCTAGAAGACTATTTGTCATCCACTTTTGACAACAAAAGTGCAAAGATACATGAATTTGCATTGATCCTTCCAAATATTATTAGGTTGATTAGCTTTATGCTTTTCTTTACAATTCCATACAATATTACTTGGTGTCCTTTCCACATAAACTTGATCTATTTCTTCTCTAGGTCTATGGAAAACTTGCCAAGATGTTTAAGCCAATCACAACCAAGTACTATATCAATTGGATCCATTTCCAAAGCAATGAGATTGGTTTGAGTGGTACATTATGGTGAATATAAAACAATAGGAATGTGTGGGCAGATTTTAAGCTGATCTCATGAGCTCCATTAGCTATTTGAACACGTAATGAAGAATCCATATCTAGAGGAAATAATTTCACCCCTTCAATGGATTTATAATTCACAAATCTTTGAGTGCTTCTTGTATCAATAAGGATATGAGCAATGCTCCCATTGATAAATCCCTTGATTTTAAGTGTATTGTCTCCCTTAGAGCCAATCCAAGCATCATGAGAGATAGAACATACACTTGGTGAAGAATGACTAGTCCAAAGATTATCTATGTATTAACCACCAAGGTCAAATTGAACCAATCCAATCATCATGAGAGATAGATCATACACTTGGTGAAGAATGATCAATCCCAAAGATCATCTATGTATTAACCACTAGGGTTAAATGGAGATCCATCCACAGGATCATAATACTCATCATGGCTACCCTCATCATTCCTATCCACTACTTCACAGTTGGTCTCATTCTCATTTTGCATGGTAATAGTATGTGGCTTTTCTTTTGAATCATCCTCAATGATCGTACGAACTCTTATATTCTTTGCCTTACAATTGGATTTGTGATCAACTATCCATTTTTCTCAACATTTAAAGCATAATCCTTTAGCAAACATGTTCTTTAACCTTTCATTAGTAACATGTTTCCCTTGAGCACAATTGGCTAAAACTTTTGCATTGAAATCGGTCCTTTTTTATCAACTTTCCCATCAACATTAGGTCAAGATTTTTGACATTGTTTTGATGCATATGCTATAGGAAAAGTGGGAATTATAATGTGTGTATTTAATAGCTTTCCATTATTTCTAAATCCATCTCTTGGCTGTCCATATTACTATTACCTCTTGTAGGCTGATTAGATTGGTTTATACCCCCCTATTTTAGGATAAAATATTCTATATTTTAGGCTCTACCTTTCAACCAATTAAATAGCCTCATGTATAGTGGTAGGCTTCACAACTCCAACCTTAGAAGATAGGACTACATCAAGATCAAAAATGTATTTATTTGGCTTTGTTCCATCTGAAATTCCATCTACAAACATTAACAAATTGAGGAATTGGTTGGAATACTCTCTAATAGATTGCCTCCTTTGTTGTGAAGAGTACCATGGCCTTTCTAACTTTTCCTTTTCCGATGATGAAACACCATATTGGGGAATATGGAAATTTCCTATAAGTTTGGGACACGTGGTCAAATCTTTGGATTTGTCATAACTTGAACACTATAACTCCAAATCGAGTGCTCTATAGCTTAATAGATTCCATTTTTCAAGCGCTTTCCAATGATAGGTCACATCATATGGTTTTGAGAAACTTATGGGCATGTTATCCAGGTGCCACCTTTTTACTATTCAAAAAATGGAAATTGGGAGATTCCCAAAGTCACTAATATTGTGTTATGAGATGAAGACTTCTATCATAGCTCTTTTCAATACATTCCATGTCAAAAATACTTGCCCTAACTTTGTCATAGACTGCCACCACATATGAGCATACCCCTCCAAATGAAGGGTTGCATAGCATATCTTTGCTTCTTCACCTCATGGCTAAAGATTAAAGTAGATTTCCAACTTGTCAAGCCACTCTTCAAGATTGATAGGTGATGGATTATCTCCTTTCAAGTTGGGCATGTTAATATTCTCCTTATATTCTGTGTCATAATGATTGGGCTAACCATGTCCCACATTTGGTGCATTATTAAACAATCCTATATGATGTGGCCTATTCATATAATTGCTCCATGATCCTTGAGCATGAGGCAAATATCCCAATGATTGATGAGCTCCAACATATGGTTGTGGTTGTCCAAAATGAACATGCGACATAGGTGGTTGTCCATAATGATTAAATGCATTGCCTTGGGCATATGGTGGATCATATGGTTGTACTTTAGCATGGGGTAGCTATTGCCCATAAGTGTTCACTCCATTTCCATGATCATTGCCAAGAGGCTGTTGCTGTCCAAACAAGTCTACCACGGGGGTAAGAGACAGTAGGGTGAAGGGAGATTCAGGGGGAGGAGTAGACAAAAGAGAAGGGAATTAAAGAAATAGGAGATGTAGAAGAGAATTGATAGAGGTGAATCTAGTCAAATTATTTCAGCATCCTATCATACATGGAAGACATCAACTCATAATCATAGTTCATAACCGAATACATCCAAACAAGGGAGGATTGAAGCCCAAGACACACTAAGACAATAGCCCAGCTCATACACAAAAACATAACATAATCCATGATCCAAGCTGTTGTCAACTATTGACTATTATAGCTATTCACCTCAAAAGTACATGTAGCTTCAATCTAATAGAGATAGAAGCCTTTGCAATTAGGACATATATCAAAAACTTTGTCAAGAAGGTAATGAAATACTTCAGCCCTATGAATAACCTATCTCAATAACAGAGTATTCTATCCCTCAATCAAGGATTCAAAAATGCATACAAATTCAATCATAAGCTCCTTTAATGATTGCCCAAGGTTGCCTTGTTTTTGGGGACCATATCCACCAATACATACATGCATTAAGATCACTTGAAAGCTCTTCCAAATTGAGTAGACTGTGGGCTGCCCTGTTTTTGATGATAGTTTTAAACAGTCCAAAACAGCCCATAAACCAAGAAAATTCACTCCTTTGGCTGCCCCAAATGGTTTACTAGAACCCAGGGGAAAGATTCAAGCTTTTGGGCCTCAAGAAAGCCAATTGCTGGTCATGGATACCCTATTCTTTCCTATTCAAGACCACACCATAGCTCCTCTCTCTTCTTCCCAAAATGCATACAATAGGCACACCTTACCTTCCCCTCCTATTAGAGCCAATTTTTGAGTGGAACTCTAGTTGCATGCCTTTGGTAACTCCATCTATGGTCCAGCTCTGCCCCTGCAGCTCATGCTCGTGATTTGTGACACAAATCACACTAAGCTCCATGTTCACTTTGATCCGTAGCATCTCCATTATTCACACTATAAACATAAAATCCCATGATAACATGGGTTAATAATTGTAACAGTTAAGTGTAATGCATCCATGATTTTTTTTTCTAATACCATGTATATGTAATGCAATGCAAAGGCGAATGCTATTAATTGCACAAACATGTAAACTTACAGATCAAACATTGTGAATTGTACACAAACAATTCTTTTCATTACTTCACTTTAACGCAATGTGTCATTGCTAAGGCATCATCGAAGTAAATTGTGCTATTTCCCTTCTTTAAAGACTTAAAATAAACAAATCCTATATGTCAAGATATGCATAAAAGCAGATTTCAATGGACTCTTAACTCCCCACAACCCTTTCTCCCTACCGTTATGGATTTGCATTCGTTGCTAGGTGTAAAGAGTTTTTTTAATGTATTTTTCGTATATAAAAATAGTAAATATGCACTTAACATAAAGATGGAGATAGATAGAGTCTAAATCTCATACCCTAGCCCACCATACATTCATGGACACATTTATAATTTTTTGGCACATAAAATATATTTTTTCCCTATAAAACCTATTTATTATTATTACTATTATTATTATTTATTTTATATTCAGACATCTAGAGCTTGCATGAATCAAGACATAACATTAAACTTCAAATGACCCTATGTGAACACTAAAATAACCATGAAAATGCATAAAACCCTCAAAATTTTCAAAATCTCGCAATTTCCACATTGCAAGTTTTCTTAGTTTTCATTTTAATTATGCAAATAGTAAGAACCAACTAAGAATTATAATTTTTCAAGCACGAGAAATCATATTCAATCATTTGAAACCATTTTTCAAATTATGCATAAAAGATTCATCATAAAACGACAAAAACGATCACTTATGCCTTTAATTTAATACGAATCCACAAGCATTTAAAAGTCAAGAAGCCACTAATGCTCTTTCATGGCCGCTGATGCATCCCCAACCTTGAATTTACGCTCCATAACAATTCAGTATCATCACACGTCCAAAATCTAGTACTTCAGCCCACCTCTCTATCACATAGATTGAGCCATAGGAACAAGATGCAAAGAGGAGAGAGATAGATTGAAATAAGAGATTTTGATTTAGTGCATCATTTTGCGTATGGACTGTGCAATAAGAAGTGAAAAAATTATCTATCTTAGCTCCCAGACCATTCCCCTCATCTCCAACAGTTGCAAAATCAAGAAATTGATGGATTTGAGGAGACAAAATAATTTGCACCCTCCTTCACGTGAGACAAAACATTTTTTGTTAAGTCCCTAGCTTACTAAAAGTGAACCGGTTCAATTTTTCATGTTCACTCTTCTCGGAAGTGGTTCCTCATTAGGTGGAGGGCCAAGCGAGCTCAAAATCGTGAACGCACTGGATGTTTGGCTTCGTAGCATCAAAATCTATCGACTTGGCCTCTGTCATGCACTTTTCGGCTCTTTGATTAATAGCCACTTGATAACATGAAACATTATGGGGATTAAATGGGGGACCAAACGAACTTCGATTGACAAATGGAGACTTGCATCGGGTTTTGGTGTCAAAATCAATCTAAGAAACTCTAGCTCATCGATCCACACTCATTTTGTTTTCCATGAAAATTTTCTCTTTTAAGCCTCCTAGACCACTTTTGCACTAAAAAAATGGGCCTCAAAATTTAGCGCTCATTGTAACTATTAAATTTAAAGGTACGTTTGCTTATCTTTGCCTCTTTGGAGTTGGATTGTGCTAATTTGAGATGACCGACACTTGAGAAATTGTAGCTCTTGCTCCAGTTGGGATTGATGTTGACACTCTTCTTCTAGTTGCATGGCCAATAAATCCATGTGTTGCTCCATGGTTGGTTCAGGAAGCAGTGATGCATAATCAAAATTTGCAGTGTTGGATGGTCCTTCACACAAGACATGATGATTGTGGATGGCTTGATGAAGATATTCAAATAATAAGAATGCTTTGAAGAGACATTTCACACATAATAATAATAATTTAGTATGTAAGCACCAAAATAAAGAGTGGCTTCTTGGTAAAATGATGAGATAGGATATGCAAGAAAGACCTAAAATTTTTATGGTATTTTAATGAAGTTCTACTGATGCCAGGAGGCATATTCCACGGTGGATTCCGTGAGGTTTTGCGGTGGATTCCGTAAAATTTTATTATCGAGGCTCATACACAAGGTGGATTCTTTGTACAAAAAGTCGATGGGGACGCCTATCCTTTTCGGACGTTTTTTTAATTTAATGTGTGAGTGGGTGATTCCATAGTGGGTGATTCTGCAAAATATATATTTAAATTAATAAACATTTATGAGTTTAGAGTGCGCACTCGTAATAAATTAAGGTTAGGATTGAGTTCTAACCAATTTATTTTTGTAGCTGAAGACTGCTAGGTATTCAATTTTATCGATTTAATTGTATTACTTTTCTAACAATTGTGAATGCTTCAGTTGATGTGCAGAGCAAGCAGCGGTGGCTTTGGGAAGCATTGGAGGATAGCGTGTAATAAAAATTATCATCAATTTTTTATAGGCGCATATCTTAGGCATGGTGCCCATATTTTGTCGCGCTTATTTACTAAAGCGCTTGATATTTATTATTTTTCTATGCGCATGGGCGCACGATTTAAATATTTGTATTGGACATTGTATTTGGGTATCGCCTAACTCATTGGACGCCCAATAGCTTTAATTCTTTAGTGGCACAAAAGCAAAAACAAAAGCTAAAGCGTGCTAATTGTAAATTGGGCTATTTTTAAAGCTTGAAGATGAATAATATATAAAATATATGCTTTGTGAAGTGCTCACATAAGGCATGGGGAGAGATTGCACCCAATTAGTCTCTTGCTTCATGTCGTGCAATCTTTCTTCCTTGTTTTTTCTACAAAAGTAGAGTTATTTTGTTCTTGGGGACCTTCTGACGCTCGCTACGCACGCATACGACGTCCAATCTGTGCACCAGTGGTATCTGAGCGAAGCTGAGATCAAGAGCTTCCAATCTCTTACCATCTCGCGCAAAGGCGGAGCTCCTGGAACGATCGAGCTCTACAGTCAGTCTCATGGCAAACGGTCAATACCAACGTGTTCCTGGCAGTCAAGAACCCCTTGCTGTACACTCAGATCGTGAGGGACCGGCCTCTGCAGGCGGAGGACCACGTGGGAAGATCCTTCATGAAGTCGTTGAGAACAGATAAGAAATTTCATTCATAGCTCTTCAAGCTTTCATAATAAGCTTATTAGGCTTCAAAAGAAGCTTATTAAAAAGCTTCATAACCCAATTTAACCCGTCGGCGATGGCAGCATGTACTGCCCGTCACCGAATCGGGCGAGAACATCCCGAGGTCCTCTAAATCCACGCTTAATTAGAGAGACTAAAAGTCTAAGTTATCCAAGTCCTAAGCTCATAAAGGTCATCTTCAACAACTACCATAGAGGTAGTTCATATTCAGCAACTCACGAATCAGTTTACTACCCTCTGGAAGCCCCTGTTCACACTTGTGAATTGACATAAGCAAATTACAATAAACAATCAGCAATATGCAGACTATACACAAAACTATTTTCTTTGAAGACGGTTGTGATATCGAATTTCGCAATCGTAAAGGAGAAATACTACAAAAGCCAAACTAAAAAAAATATATACAAGCCTTGTAAACCCGCCTTTGAGCTACGCTCATCCCGCTAACAAGGTTTTGAGTGTGTGAGGTCTTTTGGAATTTTGTTGGATGACTGATCAAACCATGAAAGATTTTATGGCTGAAGGTGATCTACCCAAACCAACAATGGAGCAAAAGTTGGATTTGATTATGATGCAGCTACAAGAGGAACGAAGAGCACGACAAGCTTTGCAAGCTCAATTGGCCAATCTGCAACGATCTACCACCGACCAAGATGGATCACAACCTGAAGATCTTATACGGCGTACCATCGATGCAACACTTGAAGCCCAATCTATTCGGAAAGAAACAAAGATAAGTAAAAGAAACTTCAAATTCCGTACTTTCAATGGATCACGCGATGGAAAGACTGTCCTTGCTTTTATCAGTCAATTTGATGATTATTTCCATGAAGAATCATATGCTGAGAAAGACAAAATTAAATGTGTCACTAACCATTTAGTTGACCAAGCATCCTTATGGTGGACTGTGGTCCGCAAAAGCGTTGATTGTCCCACTACTTGGGAGACTTTCCAAAAGAAATTTTTGCAGAATTTCCTTCCTCCCCAATTCTATGAAAAAGCAATCAAACAATGGGATCTTCTACAACAAAGGGATCGCGAAACTATTTCACAATATACCGAACGTTTCTGGAATGCTCTATTGTAACTATGAATTCTCGAAGATGTGCCTGAAGCAACTCATAAATGCAAGTTTATGTCTGGACTACTTGGACTTTTTTATGCAGAGGTCAATATGTTCAAGCCAACAACCCTTGAAGATGCAATTTCCTTGGCCCATGACACTGAAGACAAAATTCGCGGACGAGACAAGTGACCACAACAATTTCCAACTAATGGTAACTTTGGTTCCAAACAATTCAATTCAAATTTTCAAAGATTCAATCAAAGTCGTTTTCTTCCATCTTCATTCCGTAAACCTTGGACACGACCACCTGCCTTGTCATCAAACACAAATCTAAACCCTAAGCCATCTTGTAAGAAGCTGAGAATAGGGAATTAGTGTAAATAATATTGACATTATGCCATGTCAGTGTGACATGGCATAATGTCAATATTATTTACACACTGACATGGCATAATGTCAATATTATTTACACTAATTCCCTATTCTCAGCTTCAAGGCGGGAGAAATAAGAGAGGCTATGGCCACTCACAGAAGGATCCCCACGAGGTAGCCGAGAAATCGCACTTGGAGTGGCAAAAATTGATGAAGTGCGCACTGGCACTTACAGACAGTTCTGTCATTCGAAGCAACTGATCAGTGCTGCACTATCATTGACAACGTTCGTGATCTCTACCACCGACAGCTACTCGTGGTACGTCTTCTCCACAGAGATGGCCGGTGTGTAGGATGAAAAGATGAAGTGGATCCTTGGGTATGGCACCAGGTTGGTCTGGAACTCGGTCACGTCCACATTCACGGCTCCAATAAAACGGAGGGAGGCCGTCTGACCTGTGACACAAGCCTATACACCAAAAGCCTTGAAGCCCCATGTAGTTGTCTGCCAGCTTGCAGATCCGGACCAGGCAGAGATCGTCGATCCCCTTGCCAATAGTATAATGACCACGGGCAAAATTGTTGGCAACATCTTCCTTGCCAATTTCTAGGTTTTGGTCGAGCCTGTGTGCGTCTGAAGCCTTGCCTCTTATTAGAATTTCCATGTCTA
Organism: Lygodium microphyllum; assembly: GCF_053477565.2. NCBI lineage: Eukaryota > Viridiplantae > Streptophyta > Polypodiopsida > Schizaeales > Lygodiaceae > Lygodium > Lygodium microphyllum. Next base: position 163,688,767 of record NC_141136.1, on the reverse strand, counting down.
GGGAGCTTCTTGCCAGCAACTTACAGAGCTTGTCCTTATCAAAGTAACAGACAGACATGGAGGCGTGAGTTCTGGAGAGTATCAAAGCTCGATGGAATCAGCAATTGATACCTCATTACAGCACTGATCAGTCACACAATAGCTGCTTGTGGAATCTCAGACTGTTCAACTTCAAGTTGTTGTTGTAGCTGGTGATTGTTTCTATGCTGAAATAAGTGCATACGAAAAGCATCTAAATCATGCGCATGCTGTAAGACATTCTTAGTTCCTTCCATGATCTAAAATAGATGAGCCAGGCAATAAATCAATGGCTGGGAGATGTGTTTGCTGTGGCGACAGAGAAACTTGAAGGAGATCCACAAAATTTGGCAGAGAACCCATGGATTTGAGCTGTGGCTCAGGGACTGGTTGCATAAGACCATTTTTACCAAACTATTGCTGTGAAAGTAAAGAGAGCTTTGACAACTCTATATCTTCTGCTTCAACTTGAGGAAAAGCAGGCATTCTATGTGGAAGTCTCATCATCAATACTACTCACAGTTCTCCGTAGGCTGGGACTTCTCCTAAGGTACTCTACAACTCGTTGCCCTTGCTCGTGGTGGGCAGTCTTCTTATGAAGATGAACTGTGAGGCTACACGCTGACAAATATCCTGCAATCCCATCATAACCTGCTGAAGAAGCAATATCTGCTGCAGTACGACCAGAGGGATGTTCACGTGTTGGATCAGTATCACCGTCCGTGGCTTCGCCCCTGAATAGAGGGATCTTAATATCTTTCAACTCTTCATCTTCATCAACATCGGTCTGAGTTTGTAGATTGTTTACATTCTCTGCCAGCTTTCTGTTTGTGGAAGTTTTCCAGGTTCCTGCAGCCAAGGGATTCTTCAACAGATAAGGATGTCCTCCCAGAGATTGTATCATGGGACTGTGAAGCTGTGGTACTAGAGACCCACTGAACTCATGTGGCCCAAACCGAAAGAGCTGTCAACATCTCCATGCTTCAGTTTCACTCCAGCTGCCAAATTGACATGTTCCTTATTGCTCCCAGATGTGTCACTGTTGACAATGGTCGATGCAGCTAGCCCAACACCATTGGAATAACTTTCAGGTTCCCTGAAAGTCCCCTCGTTAGGAATTTCTCTGGGTCTTTTGCCTTCTATTGCATCTGGGTTTACAATGGTACTCTTCAGAAGATCTGGAAGTGAAGCTAAATCTTTATTCTGCTCAAAATCACTGGCATTGCTTCACTTTCACTAAGTGAACTTCTCAGATGAAAACGGTCATCCATCACAGGGAGGACACTCCTTTTCAAATCCCCGTCGGACATCTCCTGTAGGACTATGCTGTGTCAAACTCGAATTCGACATCAATGACTTTATGTCCGCATACACTCCACAGGCACATCCTTTTGCTGAAGAAAAGGTTGTGAAATTGGTGGATGAACTGCTACACTGTTTGAGGTCCACCCAGCAGGTAGCATTTGTGCTACACCATCAGTTGCCACGTTTACAATATTTACACTTGACATGGGTGACTCTGATTTCCCACTGCTTGTGGGAAAAGATGTAGGGATGCAGTTCTGAATGTGGCTATCTAGTTGATGTGATAGTTTCAGATTACTTGAAGTTGAAAATAATCTGGCCACTGACCCCATTGCCAACAAGCCATCTTCAGGATGGTTCTTTGCATTGACATGTACCTGTCCTACTCTTGCAACATGATCGGACACAATGTCAGGATCTTGTTTTGTTGGAAACAAAGGCAACATCTTTGAAGGAAGTGAAGAATCTGAAGTTAACTTGTACCCAGAAGGCATTGACACTGTAGGTGTTCATGGTTCCTGAAAAGGCAGATAAGATGATCCTGATGGAAGATAATATTGGCTTTCAGTCCATTGTCTTCCATTCTCGTTGAAGAGTGTTCTCCTTCTGGATGTTGTAATCTGCCAGGCCTCCCTTCTCCTCATCTGCAATTCTACCCATGTTCTCAGAATCAGAAATTTTATTCAGCTCCAGGCATTTACCAGCCCCAGTTACTGCAGCACGACATTAGAGCCTGATGGCTTCTGGGTGTCTTAAAACTCTTGTGACATATACCTCTATATCATTGGTAGAACTTGTAGCTTCAACAATCTAGTGCTGTTCTTTGCAAGTGAATGAGGCACCTGCCCCTTGATATGGAGGATTGGTGCTGATCAACCTCAGCTAGAGAATAACATTGAGCTGAGAGGCAGATTTTCTGTTTTACAGAAGATGATGCTGGTTTTTGACAACAGCTGAACCATTTGAGTGGATAGAAGTATTTGAAGCTAGCGGAAGTGCCTTCAGAAGGCTCTGACTGCATTGTACCACAGGCCTATCCAGAGAGAGCTGGCTTTCCTATTTGAAGCTAGCGGAAGTGCCTTCAGAAGGCTCTGACTGCATTGTACCACAGGCCTAAAGTGCCTTCAGAAGGCTTTGACTGCATTGTACCACAGGCCTATCCAGAGAGAGCTGGCTTTCCTATTTGAAGCTAGCGGAAGTGCCTTCAGAAGGCTCTGACTGCATTGTACCACAGGCCTATCCAGAGAGAGCTGGCTTTCCTATCTCAGAAAGCTTGCTCTGCAACTCACCTTTTGTCATTCGGTTTCTGATACGCAGAGTTCGGAGTTTTAAGTGTGGCAACAGACATCCTGAAGAGAACTCATTTTCTGCAGCATATGTCTGCTTAACTTTCAACTCATCTAGCTCTTCCAACATTTTGCTACGAGCTGTAACAGACGCCAACTCAGTAGACCTGACATGCTTGAGCAGCAACCAAAGCCTCATTAACAAAGCCCTGTTCTTCAATCGCTGAACCTGTAGAACTTGTAGAATTCTGATCAACATGTTTTAGCTTTCTTGTGGAAAACATCCATGAACCAACCACCATCTGAGGATATATAGGCTTTGGGGATGCAAATCAGTATACTCACTGATACTTTGTGTGCCCATGAGTTGAGACATAGGGAACGACATGAGGCCATCCTGTCAAGAATGGATCAGATGGTTCAATCTACTGATTAGACCAAGGCTTCTATTGATAGGTTGGTAATATCCAACGACTTACTCATGGCACAAATCTCTAAACTTTTACAATTGCAAGCGGCATCAAAAGAAGTTAGTGAGAAGGCTTGTTCAAACAGTGACCTTTCAGTCCCACTTCAGATGGTTCAATCTACTGATCAGACCAAGGCTTCTATTGATAGGTTGGTAATATCCAACGACTTACTCATGGCACAAATCTCTAAACTTTTACAATTGCAAGCGGCATCAAAAGAAGTTAGTGAGAAGGCTTGTTCAAACAGTGACCTTTCAGTCCCACTTCAGCCATCCAACCAAAATGGTCATGGAGATGGGACCATTGGAAGAAGAGGCATTCCAAAAAATGGTTATGCTCATGGCCAGCATCAATATGCTGATGGTACACCTAAATCAAATGCTTATGCTTATGGACAACATGTATATGCTGATGGTACACACTATGATCTACATGTATCTTATGAATATGAACAGCAACAACATGCAAATGAATATGAGCAGTATGCAAGTACATCTGGATAGCATGTTAATGCTTATACATATGATGTACCATATCATAATGTAGAGTATCATCCCATTGAACCTTGGCAGCAGAATGGTTACTATGGTCCACATGCTTATGCTTATGAGCATCCATTTCTTCAACAACAAGATTTGGATAATGAACAACATGATCAACAAGAGGATGAGCAAGAAGAAGACCAAGAAGATGTACGAGTCCAAGAAGATGTACAAGAAGTGAACAATGAAGAGCAAGATGTACAAGCTGATGGTATCTTCGTTGATGAATCACATGAAACACTTGCAGATGTAGATGGTCATGTTGAAGGTTTTAGACTCTTAGAGAAATCTCATGATGATATTTTTGGGCATCAGTTTACACTTAATCAAGGTCTACAACAGCCATTGAACGCATTTGATAATGAGTACCTTGATCATGGTTATGATGACCGGCACATGTTTGATGATGATATAATATATGATTTGGGCATACATGAATATGAAGATGGCATTGTGCTTCCTTATGATCCAGGGGATTATGGATGTGATCATGGATTTGATTATGGGGATACTTCATCGTATCCATTTGATCCGGGTGGATTGGAGCATGTGGTTGAGAGGCATTCTATTCTCCTAGACAATCATTATGATGGAATACCTTTTGATCCAGGAGGTTTTAAGCAGGATTTTGCACCTTCATTTTCCACTTACGATCCTCTCCATTACTTTGTACAAACTAGTGCTTTTCCTATTTTTGTAGCCCTTGTATCAGAGTAGTACTCTGTTTCATCTATCCTTTTCTAGTCTTTCAGGTTTGTTTTTTAGGACAAAAACTTTTGGGAAGGGATAGATTGTAAGAAGCTGAGAATAGGGAATTAGTGTAAATAATATTGACATTATGCCATGTCACACTGACATTGGTATATAAGAAGAGGACATGTAATTTTACATATCTTTTTGACATATCAATACAATTACAATCTTTCTCTCCCTTCTTGCTCCAAGCTTCCATGGCTTCTTCACCTTTCCTGTCTTTCTCTCTCCAATTCTAGTCTTTCTCTCTCCTCGTCACTCTATTCCTCTCTCTTCCTGCAGTCTTTCTCTCTCCTCTGCAGTCTTTCTCTCTCCTCTTCTTCTCTCCCTAGTTCTCTCTCTGACACATCTCTTCAGTCAAATCCCAACATTCCTAAACTTCCTGCCATTACCAATAATGTATCCAAAGAAAAACCCATAGTTTGTTATAAATGTCATCAACCTGGACATCTAGCAGCCAATTGTCAATCCAAAAAGCCATCTATTCATATCAATTATCTGGGAGCAATAGAAGATGAAGAACGTGAAGAGACGCCAGACTTTACGGAAGAAGAAGATGACATTTGTACTACTTCTGATACTTTGCCAGGTATGCCAACTCCCCATTCCTTATTAACAATGAAATGTTTTGTGCATGGTAAAGAAAAGACTATTTTACATGATGATGGGAGCACACATGACTTTATTTCTGCAAAATTGATCAAAGAATTGAAATTACAAACTATTTCTACACATTATCGCATCAAGGCTACATTCCTAAGTATGAGATATAATGGAACACAAGAGGTGCATAATTTAGAAATTAAAATTGGTGATTATATTGAACGAAGAAATTTCTTAGTTGTACCTTTGCAATCTAGTGACATTATCTTAGGAATGCCTTGGCATCATCAATACAATCCTAATATAGATTATTCTATGCATTCAATTAAAATTTATTTTCAAGGAAAACAAATCACACTACATGGTATGCACGCTTCCAATAATTTTCTATTTCTTACTCATACTCAGGCTAAACGTGCATTATGTAAAAGTAGCAAATCCTATTTAATATGGGTGAATGAAATTCAAGCTAAAGAAAACCAGATGCATCCTAGGCATGCACAATTTCTTTCCCAATTCTAAGATTGTTTTGCTACTGATTTACCACCTGGATTACCACCTTCACATCTTGAAGATCATAAGATAGATTCAATTCCTGGAACACAACCACCATGTAAAGACCATATAGACATAACCAAATTGAACAAAAAGAAATTCAAAACCAAATAGATGAATTGCTTAACAGAGGATTAATTAGACCTAGTAGTTCTCCATTTGGTGCACCTATCTTATTAGTGAAAAAGAAAAATAATACCTATCACATGTGCATTGATTACCGTACCCTAAATAAAATTACTGTTAAGAATAGATACCTAATTCCTAGGGTAGATGATCTTATGGATAAGCTACAAGGATCTGCCATATTCAGTAAGATAGATCTTAAATTTGGATATCATCAAGTAAGATTGGACAAATTTGATATATTCAAAATTGCATTTAGAACACAATTTGGACACTGTGAATTTCTGGTTATGCCTTTCGGTTTAACTAATGCACCAGCCACATTCAGTCGTATGATGAATCGCATATTTTTGAAATATCAGCATTGTGTCATTGTTTTCTTTGATGACATATTAGTTTTCGGTAAAAATGAGAATGAGCATTATGAACATTTGTCTTTAGTTTTTAAGTTATTAAAAGACAATCAATTATATGCTAACCCCGAAAAGAGTGAATTCTTCCAAACAGAAATTGAATATCTAGGACATATTATTTCATCAGAAGGTATTAAAGTCGACCCTAAAAAGATAGAAGCAATTTTAAATTGGCCGATACCCAAAAATGTGCATGAATTACGTTCTTTTCTAGGTCTTGCTAGCTTTTACAGAAAATTTGTGAGGAATTTCTCATTACTTGCATTACCTTTGATAAAATTCTTAAAGAAGGGTATCGTGTATAATTGATCTGACAATCAACAAAAGTCCTTTGATTTGCTAAAACATGCTTTAACTCATGCTCTTGTATTACAATTACCTGACTTCAATCGACCATTCTTCTTAGTAGTTACTGACGCTAGTGGATCTGGAATAGGAGCAGTCCTTATGCAAGATTCTCATCCCATAGCTTACTCTAGCTGCAAACTCAAACCATCTGAACTTAAATATTCTACCTATGACAAGGAATTGCTAGCCATAGTACAAGCCTTACGTCAATGGAAACATTATTTAATGGGATCTGAATTCATGATCAAAACTGACCAACAAAGCATTAGACATCTTCTTAGTCAACCATAAATATCTGACCGATACATTAAATGGGCTACTTTTATTCAAAGTTTTCATCCCCTTATACAATATCAATCTAGAAAAGAGAATGTTGTTGCTGATGCTTTGAGTAGAAGACCGATAATTCAAAATATTTCTGTGATATCATTTGATTCCCTTATTCCTATGAAAGATACTTATCACCAAGATCCTACTTTTCAAGCTGATTGGAATAAACTAGTTGCAAATAATTGGATTCCTATTGATTCATTGTCTTACATTAATGGATTTATGTTTTATGAAAAAAGATTATGTGTGACAGTTCCATTTCGATCTTTTGTTTTGCATGAAATTCATCGTCCCCCATATCAAGGTCATAGAGGAATTATATCTACTTTGCGTACATTGATTGAAGATTTTTATTGGCCACATATGGACACTGATGTATCTAATTTTGTATCTGAATGCCTAATTTGTCAACGAGTTAAAAGACACCATGGTAAACAATATGGTTTATTAATGCCATTATCCATTCCATCACGACCATGGGAACAGATTTCAATGGATTTTATCACTGGTCTACCTAACCCTAAAGCTAATCATGATACGATTTGGACTGTTGTAGACAGGTTCAACAAACAAGCATATTTTATTCCATGCAAGAAAACCTTAACTGCATCTCAAGCTGCTCAATTGTTTTTGAAAACTGTTTTCACTAACCATGGTTTACCAAAAGTCATTATTTCTGATCGTGATTCTAGATTCTGCAATAATTTTTTGATTACTTTGTTTGCTAACTTAGGAACAAAGATCGATTTTTCCTCTACATTTCATCCTGAAACAAATGGTCAAACAGAAGCTACTAACAGTACTATTTTAGATCTTTTGCGTGCCTACACAATTTCAAAACCACACACATGGGATACATATCTACATTTACTTCAACTTTCATATAATAACACATCACATACAGCTACAAAGAAAGCACCATTTGAAATTATTTATGGATATCAATTGTCTACACCTGTTACATCATTATCAAACAAAATTCAAACTACTGATGATTTTGCTAATATGCATGCTACTATTTTTTATGAAGTTAAGGATATGATTACCAAAGTCCAGCAATCATACACAAAACAAGCAAACAAGAAAAGACAGGCTATGAATTTTAAAGTTCATGATTATGTTTGGTTACGAATTGAAAAACGCAGATTACAAAGTGTAGATAAACACCCCGTTGTCAAATTAGCACCTAGATTTTATGGCCCATTCAAGATCATACACAAAATCAACGACAATGCATTTAAACTAGAATTACCACAACATTGGAAAATCCACAATACCTTTCATATCAGTTTATTACGACCTTTTAGAGGACAACTACCTGTACACCTTCTCTATGAAAACCCTCCTTTGCTAGACGAATAAATTGAAATCCTTGAGCCTGAGACTATTATAGATACTAACTTTATGACCACTAGAACTGGCCGTAGATATTCTAGATATTTGGTCAATCTTAAAAACCATCCTGTTGAAGAGGCCCAATGGATGCACGCTAGAGACCTAAGTGCTTTCCCCACACTGTTAGCTCCACACTGAGCTAATAGCAATTGAGGATAATTGGTATCCCACCCCGGGGGTATGATGCCAGGAGACATATTCCACGGTGGATTCGGTGAGGTTTTGTGGTGGATTCCGTAAAATTTTACTACCGGTATAAAATTTTATTACCAGGGCTCATACACAAGGTGGATTCTTTGTGCGAAAAGTCGATGGGGATGCCTATCCTTTTCGGGCGTTTTGTTAATTTAATGTGTAAGTGGGTGATTCCATAGCGGGTGATTTCGCAAAATGCATATTTGAATTAATAAACGTTTATGATTTTAGAGTGTGCACTCGTAATAAATTAAGGTTAGGATTGAGTTCTAACCAATTTATTTTTGTAGCTGAAGATTGCTAGGTATTCACTTTTGTCGGTTTAATTGTATTATTTTTCTAACGATTGTAAATGCTTCAATTGATGTGTAGAGCAAGCAACGGTGGCATTGGGAAGCATTGGAGGATAGTGTGTATTCAAATTATCATCAATTTTTTATGGGCGCCTATCTTAGACATGGCGCCCATATTTTGTCACGCTTATTTACTAAAGCGCTTGATCTTTATTATTTTTGTATGCGCATGGACACACGATTTAAATATTTGTATTCGACATTGTATTTGGGTACCGCATGACTCCTTGGGCACCCAATAGCTTTAATTCTTTAGTGGCACAAAAGCAAACACAAAAGCTAAAGTGTGCTAATTGTAAATTGGGCTATTTTTTGAGCTTGAAGATGAATGATATATAAAATACATGCTTTGTGGAGCGCTCACACAAGGCATGGGGGAGATTGCACCCAATTAGTCTCTTGCTTCATGTCGTGCAAGCTTTCTTCCTTGTTTTTTATGCAAAAGTAGAGTTCTTTTGTTCTTGGGGACCTTCTGACACTCACTACGCGCGCATACGACGTCCGATCTGTGCACCATCTACAGCCCCAGAGTGATAGCGCAGGAATCACCTCTTAAATGCTCAAAGTCAATAATGATTTGAATTGATCCAAGAATTCAATAGGTGACTTGATGTAAAAGAGGGTGAAGTTGAGTAAGAAAGCCAAGATTAATCAAGGCTTAAAAGCATTTGCTAAAAAACTTGATTTTGAGGACAAAAGGATGGTGTCATTTTGTTGATGATGGCAAAAAAATGCCCCCCCCAATTGCAAAATGAAGGTTTTAAGCTTCTTAAAACTTACTTAAAGCTTAATAACAAAGCTTAATGAAGCTTCTTTAAACCTTATTTTCATCACAGAGGACTATCAAAATCATGGCGCCATGGTAGGGGGGTTGAAGTTTTCAATCTTGAATTGAACTACAAATTTTCCAAGTAGAGATAAAGGGGTTTGGGATTTTGAAGCCCTGAAAATCTAGCCATGAAGTTGGTTTGTGTTTCACAGCCTTTCGAAGAGAGTTTGCCCCTAAGAGAGGCGGTCAGTATTGGCTACATATTCTCAATGTAATACGTCAAGAAGCTCATGAGAATGTTCGAGTATATACCAAGAGACTAAAAGAAGTATTTCACAAATTGCAAACCTATCTTCCCATTCCAATTGCTACTCAACTATAGTACTATTTACATGGGTTGGACTTTAATATTCAAGTGAAGTTGAATAGTGTTGCTCTTGCTGTCATATTGATATTGCTATTACACAAGTAGAGGAGGTAGAGTTGCGATTACAAGCAGCATATAGATCTAGAGCAAACTTGAATTTGAGTGTAGGGCTGGAAATAATTTGGCATTGACAAGTGTAAGTCAAGGACCACCCATGATCAATTCAAATGGGAGAGGAAGCTTAATGTAGAGTGTGCACGTGCTATAAGCTCCTTCTAATGTGACCATGACGATGGCTAGCCAGATGGCTCCACTAAATAATGGAAGACAAATGACAAACCCTCATGGTGTTCTAATTAATTGATAGATCCAATCCCTAATCAACTGGTTAGATCAATTGAGCAGCAAATAGATGATCATCGCTATGAATCTAGTGCATCAAATGTTCTTGACAAAATCAAGGACATGATGAAGCATTATACCAATATGATAGTGGAATAGTATAGACAAATAGCTATAGATGTTAATTTCCTAAAGAAGTAGCAAAACTTGATAGGAAGTTGACACTCTGAAGAGGGTGGTCCATCAAGATTCAACTATAAGTAGTGTGTCGATCAGCACTTTTCGAGAAACTATCCTAATGTCAAATGTAACATATGTGGGAAGTCCAGCCATCTAGTTAGTACTTGCTAGAGTAATATCAACTCTCTTTAGCAAGGGAGTAAGTAGCCAAGTGCAATAAATCACCGAGTACAAGGAAATAACCTTCAGTAGGATGAGATACCATAACAAATGTTGTAAAGAGGATAAGCTATCATAGAGGAGCTAGCTAGTGGTAGTCGTGTCAGCCTTATCGAAGTTGTGCATGTTAATGTCACTAAGGTTTCCGATTTACGAGCCACTATAAGAGGACAAAAAGTTAAAGAAGGTGACAGGGATAATGTAAAACCAGTTGATATAGACTCTAAACATGATGATAAGGGGACGCAAGTCCTTAATCCTGATGTGAAAGTAGTTCCTCTAAAAGGTATTGATGGCAAAGTTGACCCCAATAAGGTGCTGCCAAGGAAGAAGGTAAAAGTTAAGAAAGAGGCACCAAAGCCTGTTCAGTGATGACCTCTTAAGAGAAAGAATGGTCTGGGAGGAGAAGAAAACGATTGCTAATTATCATGAATTTGATTTAGTGAGTTCTCTTTGCGAGATGTAAAGCATGATGTGAATCTCCTCTAGTTGATTAAGTTATCTCTATAAGTGCATAATGAGTTCAAGAAGATTCTTCACATTGGATATATCATTGAGCCCTTGGGAATAGCTCAGGTGGGAAACGATTGGTTTGAATATGTTGAAAAGCATTGCCCAAGGGTAGCAGCATATGTTGACGGCATATTAGTGGATCATGCCATTGTGTACACGAGATCCTCCATGAACATTATGAGTTCATAATTGATGGAAATGCTTGGACTAGAAATCCAAAAGGATGCCTCCACAATTCTTCGAATGACTCATAATGATAGTTTAAGGCAATGTGAGGGTTGCATTACCAAAGTCCACGTGACTGTTGCTAATGTGAAATGCATCGTGGACTTTAGGGTTACCAGGTTTATAGGGTGGCCAAGCTATCAAGTATTGTTAGGAAGGCCATGGATCTTGCAATCCGACTGTCAAGTTGATATAATTGTTGGTTGTCTGATTTTTGGCAGAGGTGCTCAGTGTGTGATAATGGATGCATATCTTGAATCTCCTCAAAGTGAGAGAGTACCTTTATCTTCGTCAAAATTAGATGCATTAGAGGGTCTATCTAGCAGTGAGACTTCATCAAATGTGATGAATCAAAAGAGGGGCCCATTACAAAGAATGTCTATTAGGTGACTCTAAATGAGTTGATAGAAGCTCAAGATAGAATCGGAGATGTGAGATGTGTTTGAGTTGGACCTCGTTACGTTGGATGATCCACAACCAATTAAATTAGGGTCTATGTTTGGTCTAGAAGAAAGGAAGGACTACATGTCCTTGATCCAAGAATTCCATGACATTTTTGCCTTGAGCTATGATGAGCTGAGGGGTATTCCTCCTAGTTTGGCTGTGCATACCATTCCCTTGAAGGAAGGTAGCTGCCCTATATGACAAAAAGTTAGGCATATGCCTTTTGAGCTAAGGGACGGACTATTTGAGGAGCTGCAAAAATTACGTAAGGCTAGCCTGATATTTCCTGTACAACACATAGAGCGGTATTCACTTGTAGTTATCAAAAAAAAGAAGAAAAATCAAATCTAGCTTTCCGTAGATTCTAGGGAGCTCAATAAACAAACAGTCAAAGATTACTATCCACTGCCATTTATTGATCAAATTTTGGATCATTTTAGCGAGTAGAGACATCTATTCATTTATGGACTGCTTTGTTGGATATAACCAAATGGCTATTGCAGAGGAAGATAAGTTGAAAACAACATTTATAATTGTATTTGGTACTTTTGCATATAGCATGTTATGGCGTTTGGGTTATGCAATGCACTAGGTTTTCGGCAACATACAACTCATAAGACTGTTGGTAACTCCATATTATTCAGGAATTTGGAAATTTTCCATCAATATGGAAATTCCAAATAAAAATGGATTTTGTGAATTTTTGGAATTTAATGAATTTGACACTTGGTGCAATGGAACATATTATTGCTTATGGTTGTTTCCAAGAGATTGAAAAAAACTCAAAAAGGTGGTGTTAATAAACACCTTACTTTTAATATCCTTGAAAATCTTTAGTCGGTGGATTCTTGTAGACTTTGTTTGGCCTTCAATACAACCTTTGGGGAAATTTTAAAAATTTTGGGAGATTTTGTACCTTTCTTCATCCAAGAGAAGACAATGCTATCTATTGTTTCCCATCGTTCAAGATCTTTTTTGTTGCACATCCAATATTTATCCAACAATTAAGACACATCTCTACATTTGTAGCATTTTGACAACTACAAAATAGTGCCCAATATTGTATGCGTACCTTGTTGAAGTTTTTGGAATTTCTATTTGTATCGATCTCACTTTGTGCAATACCAAGCCATATTGGATATACTAGATCTGAAGGTCTAACAAGCACAAAGTCATCTTTCTTAACATCAAGAATTGGTTCAAATGCATGTTTGGGTCGTTTTTGCTTACAAGACCACAATAATGATAATTCAACTCTTCCAACCTAATAAAGACATCTACATTATCTACATCTATATTGGTTTCATTGCTTTGTGTTCTTGGCCAAAAATTTATGAAAAATATATATTCTTGGACATTTGGAGTTTGAAGAGCGTAGATAATATGTTTCCAATAATCAATCACTGGTGTTATCTTTCCAATAATCAATCACTGGTGTTATAAACTTTGTGAACTCAGCTTTAGGTCCTTGTACATTTGATTATCTTTCCCAATACTTCAAATAATATTCTTTAACTCCACTTGTTACTTCTTGATGATCCTTAATGTACTCGAACAAACATGGGCAGCAATATTGGAACATCCTTTGGAAGAGTAGGCTTTCCTACAAAGTATTTCTTCTATAATTCAATGCCACCTTCTCCTGGTAACTAGTCTGGGGACTTTGGATACATCTTTTATTGCATGACAAGTGTATCTCCTTGCATATAAAACCAAAATTGAAGAGGTGTTGAGTGACCAACAAGTGTATCTTTGGAATCACACAAGTATCCCTCAATGTATATCTTAAATTCAAGCACATTTTTCAATAAGAAAGGTGTAAGACTTGTCATCTCGCATGATTGAAAATGTTGCATAAGATGAGAAAAAGTGAAGTTCATGCTTGTCCTTATCTTCTTTGAAAATTTACTGAACATTGCATCAATGTCTTCATGTGTATGACCAACCATGAGAAACCAAGTTGGATTATCTTGAATGTTTCTCCTGCAACAAGCAATGATAGATATGCAAAGAGATTAAAAATTTAATTTTTTGATCCACAATTATTAAGTTGAAGTAGTAATTTCTCTAGCAATCGTTTGAAACGATGATGGCCATCTTATGGTATATTATCTTCCATGCATGCTTTAGTTTTCGCAAAGTTATTCATGATACCTGTACAAGTGAGAAAATGGAGATTTTATCCTTTGTATATTGTCACCTCTTAGAAAGAAGAAAATAGCAATGAATTTACTAAATACAATGAAGTATCAAGTTTCATTGAGAAGAAAAAGGCACTGAAACATTAGATAGAATGAGTCCAACATCCATAATACAAAGAATTAATGAAAACATCTTACAGAAAGGGGATAGATTTGACCATATGGCCAAAAATAAACTTTCTCATGAACCATGCCCTAAAATAAAGAATAAAATATTCTTCTATAAAAATTTATTTGCCCTTGATTTTACTTTATTTTATTAGCTATTCTTTGTGTAAGCAAAAACTTCCTTGTGTGTTCTCATTGGGGAAAGATATAGCAAATGGTCAAAACTTATACTATATATATTCAACATGAAAATAATGATTAATTTTTTTGTTAATGTATATATAGGAAAATACATAGCCGCATGGTCAATAGAAAATATAAAAATTCTTTGTGATTCCCATAAAAAAAGAAATAGTCAAATGATTGAAACCTTTATTGTATGTATTTCTAACAAATATTACAATAAACATTTCTCCTCCAATGTATCTTTTGAGATGTGTATATGGAATATTAAGATAAAATTCTTGTTACAATTCATAAGTTTAAATATCTATGGGATATAAATAGTTCAAAAATAGAATGGTTAGTCCTTAATAAAAAACTATGAAGACTTTATCCAAATAGAGTATAGCTTATCTCAATTAAATTGTCATCTGTCACTTATACATGATAATAGTTTTGATCACATGTTCAAATGTATTATGCTTAAAATTTCTTTTAATAATTAGGGCTAATAAACACCTTCTCTGTACATACCATTTTGAAGGCCTTTTTAGAATTTGAGTATGTTTAATATTATAATGATAAGATAATTTTTGTAACTAATTATAGTAATCTATTGTTAGTATCCAAAGTATACTTATAATTAGTGATAAAAAGTAAGTATGAAAAAAAAACTTTATTAGAAGATATTTTACCTCAAAGAAATCATCATATATATTTTTTCACTTCATGATATTATTCTTGGTTAAATTTGCTCACATGGTCAAATGTCTCTTTTCTTAAGATATCATTTATTAACTAGTACCTATGTATGTATTTATCAATATAAATTTAAATTTCTTTAGTATTCTATGTCAATTTATAGCTCAAACATTAAGTAGAATGATGAAAAAGTAAATGAATCTAACTTGCTTCATTTTCTTCTTTGTAACTTTAACTAAGACATCTATGGTTGGATATCTAACAGATTGAACAAAAGTAGAGCACGATGATGTGATTGATGTGTCATCCTTGATAAGAAATGCAACACAATTATGTGCAATACTTGATCTTAATGTTCTTCTTTTACAATGATGGTTGTAAGTCTAAAAAGTTTCAAAGATTTCAAATGGGAAAGCAATGGCTTGTTCTTCGAGTGGGATGCATGGAGTTTCTTGAAGCCTTATTTGCAAGATTCCAAGTGGGAGTTTGATCAACAACATTACATAAGAATGTCATGGCAGTTATTAAGTGCTTGGAGATCCATTCAAAAAGGAAGTATCCTTTCTTCATGATTTGGGCTCAAGAATAATGTCATAGACATCCACTCAAAATCATATATATGCTAGATAAGATGGGTGTAGAAGCAATGTTCAAGCCTCTGAAGTATGTATGGGATCAATGTGAAGATGTTTGTTAGCATACCAAGACTATTCTCATAGATGACAGTCCTTACAAAGAATGTCAAAATCCTATTGAGAACTGCATTTATCCAAAAACATTTGATTTTGATCGTAGAGACTCTATCTTGATCAAAGAACGTCTACTGTACTTGACTTCCTTAAGCAAATACCATGAAAAGTCATCAAGTTTGATTGATATATAGATAGGAGATAGTTCAATATGGACATGAATTGTATGCACAATTCAAGGTTGTCATTGATGAATGGACTAGAGCAGAGAATGATGGTATTTCATCATCGTCATCAGTACTACACGAGACCATGATTAATAAAGATGGTAGATATATTCAACCTTCAATTACTTTTTGCTTCAAGAGACCATCTATTATACAAACATCCTCAACAAATACCTCATGGCATCCATCTCTTACATTGAACAGATTACAATTATCTAAGTTGAAGCAAACTCCTTTAGTCTCTACTTTGAAAGATATGGAAGCAATGCAACTTGCTCATGAGTTAGGATATCACAAACATTTCATAAATGGTAGTGTATCTAAACATTTTATACAAAATCTACAAAAGTTATATTTTCCCAATATTCATGATGTAACAAGGTGGTGACTCTATATGGACTAATTTTGACTCCCATAATAAATATATCCTTTATATTAAGGGCTTTTGCATGGCTATGAAATACATGCTTGTTAGAAATTTAAAGTGTTTTATGTAGTTAACTTGGTGTTTTTAAACACCACCAATATCAATGAGAGAATCTACTTAATGTTTTTTATTCTTTCAATAGCATTAGTTAATTATGTTAAAATTTCTTATTAAATGGTTTAAGTCCAATTTTGTACTTTATATCTTAGCTAAGAACTACGTCTTAATTAATAATAAAATTGATGTCTATTTTTTTGGAAACACAAACCATTAGTCAAAGGTTAAATCTTTAGTCTTAGAAAAATCATAAACTTCTAGCTTGGTATATAAATCTTCATTTTATGATATGAAAGTTCATTTCGCTATTCAAAGTGTTAAGCTAGTTGATTTTGGCCAAAGCCAATATCCATCTTGTCCATATATTTTTAAGATGGATAGAACTTTTGAACAAAAGACATTTATATATCATGCATATACATGTAAAAAATGCAAATGGGGTGAGCAATTTTTTAACATACATGTGCCTGGTGATTTACACAAAAAAAAAAAACTATCACATCATAGGTTATCCAAACTTATCACTATATGGTATTAGATCAAGTTATTAAACCACACCTAGTTATAGTGGTGACTCTTTAAGGTCTTAGTTCATGAAACTTATACATGTCACTTTAAATGATGCTATATCTAAAATAAGAAACTCATATTATAATATCTTCAAGTCCATAACATTATAAATTTTGGCCATGATAACATATCTTCATATAATGTTTGAGGCTCTTGTATTCTAAATTCTATCTACACTTCTTCAAACCTTTATATTCTTACATCAAACTTGGAAATTTCTTAGGTATATTCTAGCTAAGCCTCCTTGATGTTTCCACCACCATACAACATCACATTTTGTTAGTATTCTAGAAAAGATAGAGTGAAATCCAAATATCCTAATACCCACATAGCTTACACTTCATCACTTAAGCTCTCAAGATGTGTGATCTCACATTTGTAACATACGAAGTGCCCTTTATAGACAAAAATAAACATAGCGCTCTCTTTCATTCACAAAAATAAGACATGCATTAAAAGTGGGACTTGGAAAATTCCCAAAATCTCTAATATGGTGTTCGGTGATATTTTCCTAGAGGAGTCGAAAATCTTTATTAATGATCCAAGTCTAATAAACAATCAAGGATTACCTCTTGCTCTTGTTAGAACAAGTAACCCAATCTTATTTACACTGCACACTTTGGTTTTTGTCTTTAAGTATCCCTATGCAAAGAATGGAATCTGCCTCATCAAAAGATTCTCTAAATCATCCATGCAATGCACGAGATACTCTCAGAGTTATCTCATAGAAGAGTTTTTCACCCAGAAAGAATGTACCCCCCAAGAGACTCAACCAAAGGATAAAAGTGGGAAATGAGGTTGGGGTCCTCTATATATAGTGGATTCTCTAAGGTTTGCTCGCTAAGTTGTCTCCATGGCTCGACAGTCCTGCTGTTAGGCTACTTAAATATCTTGGTAGGCCCATAGGGAAACATAAAAATTCCTAAGGGTTGACCACATAGCAAGTTTCACCCAGTTAATGTTATTTTAAACATTATCAATGTAAAACCTAGAACTAATGACATGTTATTATTATGAGATTGCAAAAATATAATCATGTTATTGTGATCCCTACATTTCTTACGCTCTTGACCGATCCTTGTGTTGCATGTATTTAGAGGCCTAATCTTGGGATCTTTCCTAACTAGGAGGTGATAGCATTTACAACAGTGTGAACCCAACTCTTCACTAACATAAGTGAAACGTAATAACTTTTTGAAAATTCCAAGTAATCCAAATTGAGTTTGATAAAGGTGCATGTGTCTATAGAATTAACTCTTAAAAATTCCACACTTTTTTTCTCTGTTAGCTTCATTATCCAAAAATGAGGTTAACAAAAATCATGGACTTTACCCAAAACCGTTTCTCACATTTGTTTTCTTACTATACTTTCTTCATCTGCGTGGTTTGGCATTATGGCCCCCCACGATCTCTTACTTTTAGGATTCTCCTCTTAAACCTTTGAAACTTTAAGGTTTTAGTAAGGATTGGAGTTCATTCTACACTTAGATGGTTGTTTGTATGTCACACAACTCTCCAATAAATAGCTCTCTCTCCTTTTTGTGATTTAACTTTAAGATCAACAACAATATCTATCACTTATGTGCAATGAAGCTAATATTATAATGAATGTTACTTTCCCTACTCCTCCCTCATAGGGAATAGCTCTTAAAAACTCCCTCACATTTTCGAGGCCTTCCTAAATTAAAAGCCATATGGGGCTAGGTTGTAACTTCCAACCTAAGGTGTCCACAAATTGGCCTTCAATACATCATTTTTCGAAAAACTTTGGGAAATCTTAACTAAGGTTTAATCTTGCCCTTTAAAAACTTGATTCTCTTATCTAGAGGTTTTAGCTAGTTAACTAAAGAAATTGGATGATAAATAACTACCACTTCTCAGCTCTCTCTTTTCTACAATCAACATATAAAAAAAATTTAATGATTTTTTCTCAAACCCCCTTTGAAGTGATATTTCAACTAGGTACAAAAAAAGAGTTGGAAAGTTTCCAAAAAAAAAAAGGGGGAAATCTTTCATAGTTTTGAGAAAAAGTCTTAAAACCTTACGTTTTGCAAAACTTTGAGTCATAGACATGGCAAATACATGTATACTTTACATAACAAGTCCTTCATATTTTAGGTAAAGCTACATGTATTTTCCAGGGCAAAAATTAAGGGACTAGCATGATTTTTAGTTTTAGAAAGGTGGGTGAATGTGTGGCTAATCATCAATGGTGAGGAGTTTAGAAAATTGGGTGAATATTACAAGAAAACCCTATTTTAAGTTGTTTTTGGGTGAATTTTAGGCCAAAATACGTAATGTTTGGTATATATGGGCTATTTTTTGAGTTTTCAAGCATTAAAAATGAGCTCGTTGACTAGGAAAACCTCTAAAATAAGGCCATTGGGCAAAAAGTCGTCCCTAAATTTTACCCTGGTATTTGCTTGTGAATATATTTTTTGCTAATATAAATTCCAACATTCACTTTCCTTTGGTTAGGCCTTCGGAACAAAACTAAAGTAGTGCTCATGAAAAGCTTTTGCTTCAACGAACAGGAATAAGAAAGAACTAGAAAATGGATGAGTGTTCTTTGGTGTTTTGAGGATGTGAATAGCAATTTTTTAACGTGGTTGTCAATGAGATCAAGCGAAGCTTTTGGACTTCTACCTTGCAATTTTTCTAGATGGTTGTGAACAAGATTGAACCAAGCTTTTGGACTTCTAGGTTTGTAACACGACCAATCAATACATGAACATATGCCATCCAATGGCCCATGCTACACTTTCAACATAAGCGTTGTGGAAGGTTCCACTTTGAGTTAATGCTTAGAGAAAATGGCACTTTACTGTATTTTTAAGGGCTGGAATTCTAAAATACGGGTTGAAATGTGGTTGTGCCTTTCAAAGATAAGGGTTCTAAAATCCAGATGTCGTATAGATCTGGAAATTGGAATAGCCGAAGACTCGAAGTTCTTGCAGGAGCGGTCGAGAGTCGAGACTCGAGACTCGAGACTCGAGAGGAAAGGAAGGGGTGTTGAAAATGGAGTTTGGAGTGTCGACTCTCGAGGGAATATGATCCATGTCGGAGATTCGCGGGGGCCCGCGCATTTTTGGGTTTAGTTGGAACTTGGCTCCCGGGCCCCGGCCACCCCAGAAAAGTAGTGACGTTGGGGATGACATTGGCAATGCTCCCGTAAGCCCCCGGCCCCGGCCCCGGCCAAAAAAAAAACGCGTTTGCTCCAGTTGCGTGTGGAATCTCCACGTGGCGCGCATTCGCGTCCCTCTTCTCCGCCAAACTATTGCCATCCGTCCGATCAAACCGATCCGCGATTCAAAAATTTGACTGGCCTTGTCAAGAGGCTTTGACATCTGCCAGTTGGTCAAAACCGCCTCCAGCTATTCATTCTTTTACTAGTTACTGGTTTTTAGATTTCATTTCTGCGGTTTAACGCGCATACGCCATTAGGCATGCTTTTAATTTGGTTTTTTAAATACCGAATGCGCCACGTTAATCACATGCGCGTTTAGCCTGGATTACTCGATTCTAATCATCATCATGATTTCGCGTGTGGCGGTTGCCTTTTTCTTTCCTTCCGTTTTTTTCTCCATGAGCCTGGATTGCGCTCGAACCATCGATCACAGCGTCGGTGCAGCCCATGCATAATCGCATTCCGAGTGCCCTTTTAAAGCCATCATCGGTTTCTATCCATTACGATAACCGAGAGAATACGCAGACACAAAGACACAGAGAGAGAGAGAGAGAGAGAGAGAGAGAGAGAGGCTCTCTTTTACGCACGTTGCATTGAGCCTTCGTTGTCTTCTTTTCCTTCCGATTTACCGTCACAGAGAGCCATAGTACGCATCCTGCCATCGCTGCCTTAGACTTTTTAGCGCTCCTTGGGGGAAGTTGAGGTCAACCTTGAATTATGGGTGAGATGCGGCTGCCATTCGAGAAGTCAGAGTGAGTGATTGTCAAAACAAGCGGTGAAAGGATGGCGACTACATAATTTCAAGAGCTAGTCACACGAGTGTCATCTATACAACGTGCTTAAAGCAATGCTATTGAGCAAGCTTTACTGCGTCTTCGCGGATATGGAAAGGCCCGTGGATGATTATCGTAGC